>NW_025533931.1:10000-341577 GCF_020615455.1 Coregonus clupeaformis | reverse complement strand
GGTGGGGATTCTGGATACGGTCGAGAGATATTATGAATGCTTATTTAAAAAGAAGAGGTTAATGATTCCTGTATGGATAAGGTGCTTGAACACGTGGATACTAAGTTAACAGAAGGGGAAAAAACATGTGTGATGAAGATATGAGTCTAACTGACATTAAGGAGGCCATATTAGATGCTAATTGCAATAGGAGTCCGGGGGGTCTGATGGCCTAACTGCGGAATTTTATAAATCTTTTGCAGATTTGTTGGCTCCAATTTTAAAAGAAAACTGTATGAATATATTGAAAAGACTCAAGTGGTGCCAGATTCACTGGCCACAGGAGTTTACTAACCATACTGTATAAAAATAAAGGGAAAGTCGTGTAAATTTGGATAATTATCGACCGTTGACACTTTTAAATTGTGATTATAAGATTGGGAACAATAAGGGATGTGATAAAGCATATGGGGAGGAAGGGGGTTTGTGATGAGTTTGGATCTAAATAAGGCTTTTGATAGAGTTGATCATTCCTTTTTACTGCGTACACTTGGGAAATTTGGGTTTGGTGAAAGAATGATAGGTTGGATTAGATTACTGAATGGATATGCAAGGAGCAGAGTAAAATGTAATGGGATTTTAACAGATTCTTTTCCTCTGGAGAGATCTGTTAGGCAGGGATGTCCGTTATCAGCTGCTCTTTATAGTTTATCGGTGGAGCCGCTTGCAGCAATGATTAAAGCAAACAAATTAATTCGAGGTATACTGGGATACCGGATGGGGGAGAGTGTTATACAGCAATATGCGGATGATACTACATGTACTGTGATAGATGTTGAAAGTGTGAAGAATGTAATGGAGTGTTTTGAGGTATATGGCAAGGCATCAGGGGCAAAACTTAATGTTGAAAAATCTGAAATAATGTATGTGGGGATAGATGAAAAAAGTGGACTGTGGATTCCCTTTCAAAAAGGCTGAAGGTTATATAAAGACTTTAGGGGTGGTTTTGGGGGTAGATAAAGAAGGGACGAGAGATGAGACATGGACTGGGGTTTTGAATAAAATAAAACATACTCTATCCTATTGGAAGGCAAGAAAACTGTTCTTGAGGGGGAAGGTGGTGGTGATTAATTCTTTGGTGGCATCCAAATGTATCTATGTTCTAGGTTCGTTGGATATGCCACAATGGGTGTTAAAAAGAATTTAATGGTTTGGTTACAGATTTCCTATGGGAGGGGAAGGTGACTAGGATTGCAAGGGCAACTCTTATCTCGGATTTAAAGGATGGGGGGTTGAAATTGGTGGATTTGGATGGGAAGAGAAAAGCAATGAGAATAAAAACTGTGCAAAAATACTTATATGGGGAGGTAGATTATGGATGGAAAAGGTTTTTCAAACATTTTTTGTACAAAAGTGAGGGTTGTGAAGAAAGTGGATTATTGATGTCATGGAAGAAGGATATGTTGGAGGGTTTGCCTGAGTTCTATAAAGAGGTGTTCTTGGCATGGGGGGAATTTCTTCCTAAGATTGAGTACACATGTACAAATAAGGACAACATATTTAATCAGCCTGTGTTTTTGAATCCGAAAATAGAGAGTGGTGGGAAGGTACTGTACAACAAAATGTTCATGAAGGCTGGGTTAATATTGGTAAAAGATTTTCTTTACGAGGTTATACCGGGGTTTTTAATGGGGCAGGCAATTCTGGATACTGTGTGGGAGTTTGATGATACAGTGGAGAGAAAATTAGTATTACAGATATATGAAAGAATTAAATTATGCATTCCGGGTGAGTGGATAAAAGTGATAAATTGGGAGGGGGAATATGAGGACTTGTATGTGCTGCCAAGTCTCTATGTGGGTAAAGGATCGGGGAAACAAGTATTATCAAAAGTAACACAGAAAAGATTGTACAAGTGTATGTTGAAGTCTGTGTGTGTGAGGCCTGCGGCTGAGAGGATTTTGAGAAAAATGTTTATTGATTTGGATGTTTCTTTGATGTGGGAGAATTTGGTTTTGTTTGGGAATAAACGAAATTGTGAGAACATGGATTTTATGATACGGCATAATCGTATATACACAAATATTATTTTACATCAGATAAACCGCGATGTACGGCGGGAATGTGATGTGTGTATGATGAAGCCAGAGTCTTTGTTGCATTTATTTGTTGAATGTCCAAGTCTGACAGGTTTTTTCAAGGAAGTAAAACTTTTGTTGTGGAGGCACTGGAGAAAAGAGTTTTTAGAAAGTTTTGCATGGGATAGGTTAATATTATTTGGAGTAATGGGGAAATGTTTGGGTGTGAATGTGTACCTCGTCAGATCTCGGAAGCTAAGCAGGTTTAGGGCTGGTTAGTACTTGGATGGGGGACCACCTTGGAATACCAGTTGCTGTAAAAGCATGTAAGAAGCTATGACGTGGACTGATAAATCTGTGTTATATGCTGAGATGTGAAGATGTGATGTGAAATATGAATGCTATGATATGTAAAAATAAGCTGTGAAGCTATGAGATGTGAAGATGTGATGTGAAATATGAAGCTATGATATGGAGAAAATAAGCTGTGAAGATGTGATGAAATATGAAGCTATGATATGTAAAAAATAAGCTGTGAAGATGTGATGTGAAATATGAATGCTATGATATGTAAAAATAAGCTGTGAAGCTATGAGATGTGAAGATGTGATGTGAAATATGAAGCTATGATATGTAAAAATAAGCTGTGAAGATGTGATGTGAAATATGAAGCTATGATATGGAAAAAAAAATAAGATGTGAAGATGTGATGTGAAATATGAAGCTATGATATATAAAAATAAAATAAAAAATAAAAAAATACGCCAGATCTCGTCCGATCTCGGAAGCTAAGCAGGGTCAGGCCTGGTTAGTACTTGGATGGGAGACACTCTTGGAATACCAGATGCTGTAAGCTTTTGTCCCAGTAGAGCGTGCTCTTGTGTCATGGAGCAACTGCCTTTTATTTATCAACCTAATAATATCATGGATTGTTTTGGACTAAATGCAGTTTGTGTGTGCTGCCCTGCCCTGATCAAATCAAATAATGGACAGTGCGTTTCCCTCAAAATATAGGCAGTACATGCAGCCTTTGTTTTTAGTCTAGGAGACAGTCAATGTCTGTAGTCCATTAGGGCACTATAAAATCCCTTCAATGTTTTGCCTGATTCTGTTAATTCCCAAGTTCCCTTTTCACCGTTTAGATTTCCCTGTTGACCGTTTGTCCCTGTTTTGGCAGGTTTTCGCTCTCAAAAGTACACCTTTTTAATAGCAAAACAGCACAATTGGATGTTCTATGTCCACAACAATGTTTAAACCCTATCAGGTGACCATTTGTGAGGTCTGGGAAAAATTTAAGACATTTAGATTTTGGGGGTGTAGTTACCCTTAAATGCAAGCGTGCACCAGGAAGAGACCTTTGTTTGGTTAAGCGGTGTTGCTGTAGAACAAATGGCCACTGGAGTGATGCAAATGATCGCGGTATAATTCTGCCAGGCAGGCATAGGCTACTTTGTAGTTAACATTTACTTGCGAAGGTTTTGGGGAAAGCCATTCCTTCCCTACCAGAAGAAGGTTATCATTAGCATCATCGCTAACGGCTACACAAAGTGTAGATATATGCGCGCACCGCACACATGCACACAGACAGGGGCATTCCTGTGCCGTTTCAGAAAGTTCCATGGAAATACGAATCACTGATGCATTTTGTTCATGTCTTATGATTGACTTGGGCAAATGAATGTGTTTTCTAACAAGTTGAATAGATTTAGTTGATTTCTTACTAAGTTCAATAAATGTTTGACTATTGTTGAATTTCGGTTTAATGTCTGGATTCCGTGATTCGGTCCGCAACGCCTATTTTATAGGGCCCTAGTCAATGAACTTGTCATAAATCAACATAGGATATGCCCTCTTCCCCCAACAAGACTCATATATATATATATATATATATATATATATATATATATATATTGGAGATTTAAGCAAGGGTTGAGCTTCTTCAGTTTGTGTCACAAAGTGGATACGTTTCTGTGTCCCTTTCAGAGTGAGTGACACATTGACTTTATATAGTGTACCAAGAGCTGTTCCCTCGCTTCACGGCCATACCAGCCTGAATACACCTGATCTCGTCTGATCTCTGGAAGCTAAGCAGGGTCGGGCCTGGTTAGTACTTGGTTGGGAGACCGCCTGGGAATACCAGGTGCTGTAAGCTTTTTGTCCCAGTAGAGCGTGCTCTTGTGTAATGGAGCAACTGCCTTTTATTTATCACCCTAATAATATCATGGATTGTTATTGGACTAAATGCAGTTTGTGTGTGCTGCCCTGCCCTGATCAAATCAAATAATGGACAGTGCGTTTCCCTCAAAATATAGGCAGTACATGCAGCCTTTGTATTTAGTCTAGGAGACAGTCAATGTCTGTAGTCCATTAGGGCACTTAAAATCCCTTCAATGTTTTGCCTGATTCCGTTAATTCCCAAGTTCCCTTTTCTCCGTTTAGATTTCCCCGTTGACCGTTTGTCCCTGTTTTGGCAGGTTTTCGCTCTCAAAAGTACACCTTTTTAATAGCAAAACAGCACAATTGGATGTTCTATGTCCACAACAATGTTTAAACCCTATCAGGTGACCATTTGTGAGGTCTGGGAAAAATGTAAGACATTTAGATTTTGGGGTGTAGTTACCCTTAAATGCAAGCGTGCACCAGGAAGAGACCTTTGTTTGGTTAAGCGGTGTTGCTGTAGAACAAATGGCCACTGGAGTGATGCAAATGATCACGGTATAATTCTGCCAGGCAGGCATAGGCTACTTTGTAGTTAACATTTACTTGCGAAGGTTTTGGGGAAAGCCAATCCTTCCCTACCAGAAGAAGGTTATCATTAGCATCATCGCTAACGGCTACACAAAGTGTAGACATACGCGCGCACCGCACACATGCACACAGACAGGGGCATTCCTGTGCCGTGCCAGAAAGTTCATGGAAATACGAATCACTGATGCATTTTGTTCATGTCTTATGATTGACTTGGGCAAATGAATGCGTTTTCTAACAAGTTGAATAGATTTAGTTGATTTCTTACTAAGTTCAATAAATGTTTGAATATTGTTGAATTTCGGTTTAATGTCTGGATTCCGTGATTCGGTCCGCAACGCCTATTTTATAGGGCCCTAGTCAATGAACTTGTCATAAATCAACATAGGATATGCCCCCCCCCCCAACAAGACTCAAATATATATATATATATTGGAAATGTAAGCAAGGGTTGAGATTCTTCAGTTTGTGTCACAAAGTGGATACGTTTCTGTGTCCCCTTCAGAGTGAGTGACACATTGACTTTATATAGTGTTCCAAGAGTTGTTCCCTCGCTACGGCCATACCAGCCTGAATACGCCCATCCTGATTGGAGAAGTGACGACAGGTGCGAGGTTTGAGCTGTGAGTGAGTGTTTGCTGAAGAGTGTTTGCTCGAGAGCTATTTTTGTTAATTATTTGGATTTCGAAATATATTTTTTTGTTTGTTCTTGCAGTTGAATAGTTTTAAGTTTGGTTAGTCTTCCCCCCTTGCAGTTTTGCTGCTTGGGGGAGAGTTTTTCTTTTCTGATTCTTTTTTGAATCACTATGACGGACAACATGGAAATGACAAACGGAATGGACAAAGACAACGAAAGGGCGCAACGGAAGAAAAATGAAGATAAAGAAGGAAATGAAATATGGCAAAGAATACACGGTGGCAATTGAGTTGGTAGGAGAAGACAAAGTGACGACAATGGAACTACTACGAGCAATTAAGGAGGGGTGTGGAGAGGTGGTGGGATGCCGAATGAAAGGAGAAAAAAAGTATGAAGTTACGATGAGAAACGGAAAAGGAAAAGAACGTTTAATGGATGGAATATGGATAAAGGACACCAGGATTTTGGCGAGAGATGTTAATGTGAAGGAATTGGTGGTGTCTTTTATGAATCTCCCAGTATATGTAGAAGATGGTGTGATACTGGGTAAGCTGAGTAGCTGGGGAGTGGAAGCCGTTTCGGAGATAAGGAGGAGAGTTTGGCCAGGAACGGAGGTGGTTGATGGGACACGTTTTTGCAAAGTCAAGTTCACAGAAAAAGTGACATCATTGCCTTACTCTACAAGAATTGAGACGTTGGAGGGAGCAGAATATTTTAGGGTCCTTCATGACAAACAGGTCAGAGTGTGTCGGTTGTGTATTCAACCCGGGCACATAGTTAAAGACTGCCCTGAATTTAAGTGTTTCAAATGTGGCAAGCAAGGACACTATGCGAGAGAATGTGTCGGAGAGAAGGAAAGGAATTTCTGTGGTGGATGCAGAAAGAGATTGGCGGAGTGCAACTGTGGAGAGGTTATGGCTGAAGAGGGGAGTCAAGCACTATTCGAGGAAGCAGGTGTATTGTCGCAAGAAGGAGAAGAAGATGGAGGAGAGGACGTGGTGGAGAGTGGAGAGACGGAGGAAGGAAGAAGGGAGAAGGACCAGAAGATGAATGAAATTGGGAGTAGTATGGACTCAGAAATAAGAAGAGGGAGTTTTCAGGAGGAGGGGGGAGTGGACTGGGGGAAGCACGGGGACTCACAGGTTTTGGGGGATAGCACAGTACTAACAAGTACCTCGGGGGTGAAGAAATGGAGAGGGGTTCGAGTTTGAGAACAATAACAGAAACGACAACGACGGCTATACATGAGACGGAGATGAACACGGGGAGCACAACGATGACAATACCAGAGACGGAGATGAACATGGGGAGCACAACGGATGAGGGTGACAAGAAGTTGAGTTGGCTGGATAACATGGACTTGGAGGAGATATCGGACACGGATGATGGAGAAAAGAGTGAAAGAACGAGGGAAGGATACAGGAAGAGGAAAGCGGGGGAAGAGGGAGAGGGGAAAGGGGGAAGAGGAAAGAAACTGGATAACAGGTAGAGGATAATGAAATTATATTTTACTATTTTATTATTTATTAGAATGGTAAATATAATGTCAATAAATGCAAATGGTTTGAGAACTATGGGAAAATTTAATAGAATAGTACAAATGAAGAATTCAGATATTTTATGTATTCAAGAGACGCACTGGGATAATGCATGTGTTTTAGGAGTTAAAAAAATATGGAGGGATTTTATTTATGTTAACAATGGCAGGGGAAATTCAAGTGGGGTTGCAATTTTATTAAGGAAGGATGTAGTAGAAAATGTGAAGAAGATATATAATGATAATAATGGGAGGATTTTAATTTTGGATTTTGAATATATGAATAGGGTTTTTAGGATTATAAATATTTATGCGCGAATAATGAGATAGAGCGAAATAATTTATTTTAGAAGTAGGGAAATGGTGTAAGGGTAACTGTATTTTAGTAGGGGATTTTAATGTAAAAATGAATAGATTAGATATGAAAAGGGGGAGCTATTTTTAGAAATGACGTATCTAGGGGGTCTTAAGGAAGATTATGTTTGAAAACAGTTTGATTGATATATGGAGGGAGGAGAATCCGAACAAGAGAGGAATTTCTAGAAGGCAGGTGGTTTTAGGGGAGTTGAAACAGACGCGAATAGATCTGGTTTTAGTAAATGAGGGTTTAAGGAATTTTATGAAAGAAATTAAGTATGTTTTTACAGCTTTTAGTGATCATGCGGCGGTGGTATTTTCTTGTGGAGTAAGGACACATACTAAATCTGGTGGGCTGTGGTGTTTAAATAATAGCTTGCTAGAGGAGGAAAATTATATTGAGATGATATCAGAATGTATTGGGGAGGCCAAAAGACAACAGTTAATGGAGGTGAATATGGGGTTGTGGTGGGAGGAGCTGAAAACCAAATGTAAGGAATTGACTATAAAATATGCTGTTAAGAGGAATTATTTTTTGAAAAAGAAGGAGAGGAAACTACGTAAGAAGGTTAAACATGAACTTGAGTGTATAGAAAAGGATGAAGGTCATGGGGTGGAGGATTATTTACTGGCTAAGGATGCACTTGATGAATATGAGAAGAAGAAATGTAATGCGGCGATTGTAAGGAGTAGAGTGCAATATGCGATAGAGGGGGGAAAGGTGTACTTCATTTTTCTTGAATTTAGAAAAAGAAGACAAGAGAAGATTTATATTACGGAGTTAATTAATGATAAAGGGAAAAGGTTAATGATTTGGTGGGGATTCTGGATACGGTCGAGAGATATTATGAATGCTTATTTAAAAAAGAAGAGGTTAATGATTCCTGTATGGATAAGGTGCTTGAACACGTGGATACTAAGTTAACAGAAGGGGAAAAAAAACATGTGTGATGAAGATATGAGTCTAACTGACATTAAGGAGGCCATATTAGATGCTAATTGCAATAGGAGTCCGGGGTCTGATGGCCTAACTGCGGAATTTTATAAATCTTTTGCAGATTTGTTGGCTCCAATTTTAAGAAAACTGTATGAATATATTGAAAAGACTCAAGTGGTGCCAGATTCGCTGGCCACAGGAGTTTTAACCATACTGTATAAAAATAAAGGGAGTCGTGTAAATTTGGATAATTATCGACCGTTGACACTTTTAAATTGTGATTATAAGATCTTAGCCAAGGTCTTAGCTAATAGAGTTAAAAAAGTTATGGGAGGAGTAATAGCAGAGACACAAGGATATAGTGTACCAGGGAGGGATATTTCTGACACAGTGGGAACAATAAGGGATGTGATAAAGCATATGGGGGGAGGAAGGGGGGTTTGTGATGAGTTTGGATCTAAATAAGGCTTTTGATAGAGTTGATCATTCCTTTTTACTGCGTACACTTGGGAAATTTGGGTTTGGTGAAAGAATGATAGGTTGGATTAGACTACTGAATGGATATGCAAGGAGCAGAGTAAAATGTAATGGGATTTTAACAGATTCTTTTCCTCTGGAGAGATCTGTTAGGCAGGGATGTCCGTTATCAGCTGCTCTTTATAGTTTATCGGTGGAGCCGCTTGCAGCAATGATTAAAGCAAACAAATTAATTCGAGGTATACGGATACCGGATGGGGGGAGAGTGTTATACAGCAATATGCGGATGATACTACATGTACTGTGATAGATGTTGAAAGTGTGAAGAATGTAATGGAGTGTTTTGAGGTATATGGCAAGGCATCAGGGGCAAAACTTAATGTTGAAAAATCTGAAATAATGTATGTGGGGATAGATGAAAAAGTGGACTGTGGATTCCCTTTCAAAAAGGCTGAAGGTTATATAAAGACTTTAGGGGGTGGTTTTGGGGGTGGATAAAGAAGGGACGAGAGATGAGACATGGACTGGGGTTTTGAATAAAATAAAACATACTCTATCCTATTGGAAGGCAAGAAAACTGTTCTTGAGGGGGAAGGTGGTGGTGATTAATTCTTTGGTGGCATCCAAATGTATCTATGTTCTAGGTTCGTTGGATATGCCACAATGGGTGTTAAAAGAATTCAATGGTTTGGTTACAGATTTCCTATGGGAGGGGAAGGGGACTAGGATTGCAAGGGCAACTCTTATCTCGGATTTAAAGGATGGGGGGTTGAAATTGGTGGATCTGGATGTGAAGAGAAAAGCAATGAGAATAAAAACTGTGCAAAAATACTTATATGGGGAGGTAGATTATGGATGGAAAAGGTTTTTAAACATTTTTGTACAGAAGTGGGGGTTGTGAAGAAAGTGGATTATTGATGTCATGGAAGAAGGATATGTTGGAGGGTTTGCCTGAGTTCTATAAAGAGGTGTTCTTGGCATGGGGGAATTTCTTCCTAAGATTGAGTACACATGTACAAATAAGGACAACATATTTAATCAGCCTGTGTTTTTGAATCCGAAAATAGAGAGTGGTGGGAAGGTGCTGTACAACAAAATGTTCATGAAGGCTGGGTTAATATTGGTAAAAGATTTTCTTTATGAGGTTATACCGGGGTTTTTAAGGGGGCAGGCAATTCTGGATACTGTGTGGGAGGTTGATGATACAGTGGAGAGAAAATTAGTATTGCAGATATACGAAAGAATTAAATTATGCATTCCGGGTGAGTGGATAAAAGTGATAAATGGGGAGGGGGGAATATGAGGACTTGTATGTGCTGCCAAGTCTCTATGTGGGTAAAGGATCGGGGAAACAAGTTTTATCAAAAGTAACACAGAAAAGATTGTACAAGTGTATGTTGAAGTCTGTGTGTGTGAGGCCTGCGGCTGAGAGGATGTGGAGAAAAATGTTTATTGATTTGGATGTTTCTTTGATGTGGGAGAATTTGGTTTTGTTTGGGAATAAACGAAATTGTGAGAACATGGATTTTATGATACGGCATAATCGTATATACACAAATATTATTTTACATCAGATAAACCGCGATGTATGCGGCGGGAATGTGATGTGTGTATGATGAAGCCAGAGTCTTTATTGCATTTATTTGTTGAATGTCCAAGTTTGACAGGTTTTTTTAAGGAAGTAAAAATTTTGTTGTGGAGGCACTGGAGAAAAGAGTTTTTAGAAAGTTTTGTATGGGATAGGTTAATATTATTTGGAGTAATGGGGAAATGTTTGGGTGTGAATGTGTACCTGTTGAATATTGTTTTGAGTTTTGTGAGGTATGCAATTTACTGTAGAAGGAATATGAAACATTTTGAAGGGAAAAAGGTGAATGTCTGGGTAATCTTTAAAGCAGGTTTAAGAAAGCAGGTGGAATTAATGTATAATGCAAAACTAGAGAAATTTGAAAGTATGTTTATAAAGGGGGAGTACTTTAGTGTCTATGGAGGAGGGAGGAGGGGGAGTTAGGGTTAACTTCTGAAATGGAGTATGTCTAATGTCTATATTAGATTATGTATTTTATGTTGATTAGTGAATAAGAATGGTGTAATTATGGGATGGAAGATTTTGATGAACATTTTGTTGAGGGGTGTGGGTTGTTTGCAAAGGTGGATGGTGGAGGAATCACTTATAATTTTGAAAGAATTATTTTGAATATTTTCTTTGTTTATTTTTATTTGGTAGGGGGTGGCTTTTATCTGCCTATTTTGTGGGTGGAATTTGTTATGTCTTAGTCATGTCTGAGTTTTTTTTGTATTTTTATTTCTTTGGGTTCTTTGATTTGATAGGGGGTGAATTGTTCACCTGCCTATGTTAGGATAGTGTCTTCTGTATTGTTCATTGTAATATTGTACTGTAAATATTGTAAAAAATTGAATTTTTTGATAATAAAAAGAAAAAAAAAAAATACGCCCGATCTCGTCCGATCTCGGAAGCTAAGCAGGATTGGGCCTGGTTAGTGCTTGGATGGGAGTCTGCCTGGGAATACCAGGTGCTGTAAGCCTTTTGTTCCACTAGAGAGTGCTCTTGTGTCATGGAGCAACTGCCTTTTATTTATCACCCTAATAATATCATGTATTTTTTTTTGACTAAATGCAGATTGTATGTGCTGCCCTGCCCTGCCCTGCCCTGCCCTGCCCTGCCCTGCCCTGATCAAATTAAATAATAGACAGTGCGTTTCCTTGAAGATATAGGCAGTACATTCAGCCTTTGTTTTTAGTCGGTTCATTAAGTTGCATGGAAATACTAATCGCTGATACATTTTGTTCATGTCTTTATATAGTGTATCAAGATTTGTTCTCCAGCTTACGGCCATACCAGCCTGAATATGCCTGATCTTGTCTGATCTCAGATGCTAAATAGAGTCAGGCTTGGATAGTACTTGGATGGGAGACCGCCTGGGAATACCAGGTGCTGTAAGCTTCTTGTTCAACTAGAGAGTACTCTTGTGTCATGGAGCAACAGCCTTTTTATTTATCACCCTAATAATATCATGTATTTTTATTGGACTAAATGCAGTTTGTATGTGCTGCCCTGCCCTGCCCTGATCAAATTAAATAATAGACAGTGCATTTCCCTCAAAATATATGTGTCATGGAGCAACTGCCTTTTATTTATCACCCTATTAGTATCATGTTTTTTTATTTGACTAAATGCAGTTTGTATGTGCTGCTCTGCCATGATCAAATTAAATAATAGACAATGCGTTTCCCCTCAAAATATAGGCAGTACATTCAGCCTTTGTTTTTAGTCGGTTCAATAAGTTGCACGGAAATTCGAATCGCTGATACATTTTCTTCATTTCTTTATATAGTGTACCAAGAGTTGCTCCCAAGCTTATGGCCATACCAGCCTTAATACACCCTATCTCGTCTTATCTCGGAAGCTAAGCAGGATTGGGCTTGGTTAGTATGTGGATGGGAGACTGCCTGGGAATACCAGGTGCTGTAAGCCTTTTGTTCCACTAGAGAGTGCTCTTGTGTCATGGAGCAACTGCCTTTTATTTATCACCCTAATAATATCATGTATTTTTATTGGACTAAATGCAGTTTGTATGTGCTGCCCTGCCCTAATCAAATTAAATAATAGACAGTGCGTTTCCCCTCAAAATATATGTGTCATGGAGCAACTGCCTTTTATTTATCACCCTAATAATATCATGTATTTTTATTGGACTAAATGCAGTTTGTATGTGCTGCCCTGCCCTGCCCTGATCAAATTAAATAATAGACAGTGCGTTTCCTTGAAAATATTAGTCAGTACATTCAGCCTTTGTTTTTAGTCGGTTCATTAAGTTGCATGGAAATACTAATCACTGATACATTTTGTTCATGTCTTTATATAGTGTACCAAGATTTGTTCTCAAGCTTACGGCCATACCAGCCTGAATATGCCCGATCTTGTCTGATCTCAGATGCTAAATAGAGTCAGGCCTGGATAGTACTTGGATGGGAGACCGCCTGGGAATTCCAGGTGCTGTAAGCTTTTTGTTCCACTAGAGAGTGCTCTTGTGTCATGGAGCAACTGCCATTTATTTATCACCCTAATAATATCATGTATTTTTATTGGACTAAATGCAGTTTGTATGTGCTGCCCTGACCTGCCCTGATCAAATTAAATAATAGACAATGCATTTCCCTCAAAATATATGTGTCATGGAGCAACTGCCTTTTATTTATCACCCTAATAATATCATGTATTTTTATTGGACTAAATGCAGTTTGTATGTGCTGCTCTGCCATGATCAAATTAAATAATAGACAATGCGTTTCACTCAAAATATAGGCAGTACATTCAGCCTTTGTTTTTAGTCGGTTCAATAAGTTGCACGGAAATTCAGATCGCTGATACATTTTCTTCATTTCTTTATATAGTGTACCAAGAGTTGCTCTCACGCATACGGCCATACCAGCCTAAATACACCCGATCTCGTCTTATCTCGGAAGCTAAGCAGGATTGGGCCTGGTTAGTACTTGGATGGGAGACCGCCTGGGAATACCAGGTGCTGTAAGCCTTTGTTCCACTAGGGAGTGCTCTTGTGTCATGGAGCAACTGCCTTTTATTTATCACCCTAATAATATCATGTATTTTTATTGGACTAAATGCATTTTGTATGTGCTGCCCTGCCCTAATCAAATTAAATAATAGACAGTGCGTTTCCCTCAAAATATATGTGTCATGGAGCAACTGCCTTTTATTTATCACCCTAATAATATCATGTATTTTTATTGACTAAATGCAGTTTGTATGTGCTGCCCTGCCCTGGTCAAATTAAATAATAGACAAAGCGTTTCCCCTCAAAATATAGGCAGACATTCAGCCTTTGTTTTTAGTCGGTTCATTAAGTTGCACGGAAATTCGAATCACTGGTAAATTTGGTTCATGTCTTTATATAGTGTACCAAGAGTTGTTCCTGCGCTTACTGCCATACCAGCCTGAATACGCCCATCCTGATTGGAGAAGTGACGACAGGTGCGAGGTTTGAGTTGTGAGTGAGTGTTTGCTGAAGAGTGTTTGCTCGAGAGCTATTTTTGTTAATTATTTGGATTTCGAAATATATTTATTGTTTGTTCTTGCAGTTGAATAGTTTTAAGTTTGGTTAGTCTTCCCCCTTGCAGTTTTGCTGCTTGGGGGAGAGTTTTTTTCTTTTCGGATTCTTTTTTTGAATCACTATGACGGACAACATGGAAATGACAAACGGAATGGACAAAGACAACGAAAGGGCGCAACGGAAGAAAAATGAAGATAAAGAAGGAATGAAATATGGCAAAGAATACACGGTGGCAATTGAGTTGGTAGGAGAAGACAAAGTGACGACAATGGAACTACTACGAGCAATTAAGGAGGGGTGTGGAGAGGTGGTGGGATGCCGAATGAAAGGAGAAAAAAAGTATGAAGTTACGATGAGAAACGGAAAAGGAAAAGAACGTTTAATGGATGGAATATGGATAAAGGACACCAGGATTTTGGCGAGAGATGTTAATGTGAAGGAATTGGTGGTGTCTTTTATGAATCTCCCAGTATATGTAGAAGATGGTGTGATACTGGGTAAGCTGAGTAGCTGGGGAGTGGAAGCCGTTTCGAGATAAGGAGGAGAGTTTGGCCAGGAACGGAGGTGGTTGATGGGACACGTTTTTGCAAAGTCAAGTTCACAGAAAAAGTGACATCATTGCCTTACTCTACAAGAATTGAGACGTTGGAGGGAGCAGAATATTTTAGGGTCCTTCATGACAAACAGGTCAGAGTGTGTCGGTTGTGTATTCAACCCGGGCACATAGTTAAAGACTGCCCTGAATTTAAGTGTTTCAAATGTGGCAAGCAAGGACACTATGCGAGAGAATGTGTCGGAGAGAAGGAAAGGAATTTCTGTGGTGGATGCAGAAAGAGATTGGCGGAGTGCAACTGTGGAGAGGTTATGGCTGAAGAGGGGAGTCAAGCACTATTCGAGGAAGCAGGTGTATTGTCGCAAGAAGGAGAAGAAGATGGAGGAGAGGACGTGGAGGAGAGTGGAGAGACGGAGGAAGGAAGAAGGGAGAAGGACCAGAAGATGAATGAAATTGGGAGTAGTATGGACTCAGAAATAAGAAGAGGGAGTTTTCAGGAGGAGGGGGGAGTGGACTGGGGGAAGCATGGGGACTCACAGGTTTTGGGGGATAGCACAGTACTAACAAGTACCTCGGGGGTGAAGAAATGGAGAGGGGTTCGAGTTTGAGAACAATAACAGAAACGACAACGACGGCTATACATGAGACGGAGATGAACACGGGGAGCACAACGATGACAATACCAGAGACGGAGATGAACATGGGGAGCACAACGGATGAGGGTGACAAGAAGTTGAGTTGGCTGGATAACATGGACTTGGAGGAGATATCGGACACGGATGATGGAGAAAAGAGTGAAAGAACGAGGGAAGGATACAGGAAGAGGAAAGCGGGGGGAAGAGGGAGAGGGAAAGGGGGGAAGAGGAAAGAAACTGGATAACAGGTAGAGGATAATGAATTTATATTTTACTATTTTATTATTTATTAGAATGGTAAATATAATGTCAATAAATGCAAATGGTTTGAGAACTATGGGAAAATTTAATAGAATAGTACAAATGAAGAATTCAGATATTTTATGTATTCAAGAGACGCACTGGGATAATGCATGTGTTTTAGGAGTTAAAAAAATATGGAGGGATTTTATTTATGTTAACAATGGCAGGGGAAATTCAAGTGGGGTTGCAATTTTATTAAGGAAGGATGTAGTAGAAAATGTGAAGAAGATATATAATGATAATAATGGGAGGATTTTAATTTTGGATTTTGAATATATGAATAGGGTTTTTAGGATTATAAATATTTATGCTGCGAATAATGAGATAGAGCGAAATAATTTATTTTTAGAAGTAGGGAAATGGTGTAAGGGTAACTGTATTTTAGTAGGGGATTTTAATGTAAAAATGAATAGATTAGATATGAAAAGGGGAGCTATTTTTAGAAATGACGTATCTAGGGGGTCTTAAGGAAGATTATGTTTGAAAACAGTTTGATTGATATATGGAGGGAGGAGAATCCGAACAAGAGAGGAATTTCTAGAAGGCAGGTGGTTTTAGGGGAGTTGAAACAGACGCGAATAGATCTGGTTTTAGTAAATGAGGGTTTAAGGAATTTTATGAAAGAAATTAAGTATGTTTTTACAGCTTTTAGTGATCATGCGGCGGTGGTATTTTCTTGTGGAGTAAGGACACATACTAAATCTGGTGGGCTGTGGTGTTTAAATAATAGCTTGCTAGAGGAGGAAAAATTATATTGAGATGATATCAGAATGTATTGGGGAGGCCAAAAGACAACAGTTAATGGAGGTGAATATGGGGTTGTGGTGGGAGGAGCTGAAAACCAAATGTAAGGAATTGACTATAAAATATGCTGTTAAGAGGAATTATTTTTTGAAAAAGAAGGAGAGGAAAACTACGTAAGAAGGTTAAACATGAACTTGAGTGTATAGAAAAGGATGAAGGTCATGGGGTGGAGGATTATTTACTGGCTAAGGATGCACTTGATGAATATGAGAAGAAGAAATGTAATGCGGCGATTGTAAGGAGTAGAGTGCAATATGCGATAGAGGGGGGAAAGGTGTACTTCATTTTTTCTTGAATTTAGAAAAAAGAAGACAAGAGAAGATTTATATTACGGAGTTAATTAATGATAAAGGGGAAAAGGTTAATGATTTGGTGGGGATTCTGGATACGGTGAGAGATATTATGAATGCTTATTTAAAAAGAAGAGGTTAATGATTCCTGTATGGATAAGGTGCTTGAACACGTGGATACTAAGTTAACAGAAGGGGAAAAAAACATGTGTGATGAAGATATGAGTCTAACTGACATTAAGGAGGCCATATTAGATGCTAATTGCAATAGGAGTCCGGGGTCTGATGGCCTAACTGCGGAATTTTATAAATCTTTTGCAGATTTGTTGGCTCCAATTTTAAGAAAACTGTATGAATATATTGAAAAGACTCAAGTGGTGCCAGATTCGCTGGCCACAGGAGTTTTAACCATACTGTATAAAAATAAAGGGAGTCGTGTAAATTTGGATAATTATCGACCGTTGACACTTTTAAATTGTGATTATAAGATCTTAGCCAAGGTCTTAGCTAATAGAGTTAAAAGTTATGGGAGGAGTAATAGCAGAGACACAAGGATATAGTGTACCAGGGAGGGATATTTCTGACACAGTGGGAACAATAAGGGATGTGATAAAGCATATGGGGGAGGAAGGGGGGTTTGTGATGAGTTTGGATCTAAATAAGGCTTTTGATAGAGTTGATCATTCCTTTTTACTCGTGACACTTGGGAAATTTGGGTTTGGTGAAAGAATGATAGGTTGGATTAGACTACTGAATGGATATGCAAGGAGCAGAGTAAAATGTAATGGGATTTTAACAGATTCTTTTCCTCTGGAGAGATCTGTAAGGCAGGGATGTCCGTTATCAGCTGCTCTTTATAGTTTATCGGTGGAGCCGCTTGCAGCAATGATTAAAGCAAACAAATTAATTCGAGGTATACGGATACCGGATGGGGGAGAGTGTTATACAGCAATATGCGGATGATACTACATGTACTGTGATAGATGTTGAAAGTGTGAAGAATGTAATGGAGTGTTTTGAGGTATATGGCAAGGCATCAGGGGCAAAACTTAATGTTGAAAAAATCTGAAATAATGTATGTGGGGATAGATGAAAAAAGTGGACTGTGGATTCCCTTTCAAAAAGGCTGAAGGTTATATAAAGACTTTAGGGGTGGTTTTGGGGGTGGATAAAGAAGGGACGAGAGATGAGACATGGACTGGGGTTTTGAATAAAATAAAACATACTCTATCCTATTGGAAGGCAAGAAAACTGTTCTTGAGGGGAAGGTGGTGGTGATTAATTCTTTGGTGGCATCCAAATGTATCTATGTTCTAGGTTCGTTGGATATGCCACAATGGGTGTTAAAAGAATTCAATGGTTTGGTTACAGATTTCCTATGGGAGGGGAAGGGGACTAGGATTGCAAGGGCAACTCTTATCTCGGATTTAAAGGATGGGGGGTTGAAATTGGTGGATCTGGATGTGAAGAGAAAAGCAATGAGAATAAAAACTGTGCAAAAATACTTATATGGGGAGGTAGATTATGGATGGAAAAGGTTTTTTAAACATTTTTTGTACAGAAGTGGGGGTTGTGAAGAAAGTGGATTATTGATGTCATGGAAGAAGGATATGTTGGAGGGTTTGCCTGAGTTCTATAAAGAGGTGTTCTTGGCATGGGGGGAATTTCTTCCTAAGATTGAGTACACATGTACAAATAAGGACAACATATTTAATCAGCCTGTGTTTTTGAATCCGAAAATAGAGAGTGGGGGGAAGGTGCTGTACAACAAAATGTTCATGAAGGCTGGGTTAATATTGGTAAAAGATTTTCTTTTTAAGGGGGCAGGCAATTCTGGATACTGTGTGGGAGGTTGATGATACAGTGGAGAGAAAATTAGTATTGCAGATATACGAAAGAATTAAATTATGCATTCCGGGTGAGTGGATAAAAGTGATAAATGGGGAGGGGGAATATGAGGACTTGTATGTGCTGCCAAGTCTCTATGTGGGTAAAGGATCGGGGAAACAAGTTTTATCAAAAGTAACACAGAAAAGATTGTACAAGTGTATGTTGAAGTCTGTGTGTGTGAGGCCTGCGGCTGAGAGGATGTGGAGAAAAATGTTTATTGATTTGGATGTTTCTTTGATGTGGGAGAATTTGGTTTTGTTTGGGAATAAACGAAATTGTGAGAACATGGATTTTATGATACGGCATAATCGTATATACACAAATATTATTTTACATCAGATAAACCGCGATGTACGGCGGGAATGTGATGTGTGTATGATGAAGCCAGAGTCTTTATTGCATTTATTTGTTGAATGTCCAAGTCTGACAGGTTTTTTAAGGAAGTAAAAATTTTGTTGTGGAGGCACTGGAGAAAAGAGTTTTTAGAAAGTTTTGTATGGGATAGGTTAATATTATTTGGAGTAATGGGGAAATGTTTGGGTGTGAATGTGTACCTGTTGAATATTGTTTTGAGTTTTGTGAGGTATGCAATTTACTGTAGAAGGAATATGAAACATTTTGAAGGGAAAAAGGTGAATGTCTGGGTAATCTTTAAAGCAGGTTTAAGAAAGCAGGTGGAATTAATGTATAATGCAAAACTAGAGAAATTTGAAAGTATGTTTATAAAGGGGAGTACTTTAGTGTCTATGGAGGAGGGAGGAGGGGGAGTTAGGGTTAACTTCTGAAATGGAGTATGTCTAATGTCTATATTAGATTATGTATTTTATGTTGATTAGTGAATAAGGATGGTGTAATTATGGGATGGAAGATTTTGATGAACATTTTGTTGAGGGGTGTGGGTTGTTTGCAAAGGTGGATGGTGGAGGAATCACTTATAACTCTTGAAAGAATTAGTTTGAATATTTTCTTTGTTTATTTTTATTTGATAGGGGTGGCTTTTATCTGCCTATTTTGTGGGTGGAATTTGTTATGTCTTAGTCATGTCTGAGTTTTTTTTGTATTTTTATTTCTTTGGGTTCTTTGATTTGATAGGGGTGAATTGTTCACCTGCCTATGTTAGGATAGTGTCTTCTGTATTGTTCATTGTAATAGTGTACTGTAAATATTGTAAAAAATTGAATTTTTTGATAATAAAAAGAGAAAAAAAAAAATATGCCTGATCTCGTCTGATCTCGGAAGCTAAGCAGGATTGGGCCTGGTTAGTACTTGGATAGGAGACCGCCTGGGGAAACCGCCTGGGAATACCAGGTGCTGTAAGCTTTTTTGTTCCACTGGAGAGTACTCTTGTGTCATGGAGCAACTGCCTTTTATATATCACCCTAATAATATCATGTAATTTTGTTGGACTAAATGCAGTTTGTATGTGCTGCCCTGCCCTGACCTGATCAATTTAAATAATAGACAGTGCGTTTCCCCTCAAAAATATATGTGTCATGGAGCAACTGCCTTTTATTTATCACCCTAATAATATCATGTATTTTTATTGGACTAAATGCAGTTTGTATGTGCTGCCCTGCCCTGGTCAAATTAAATAATAGACAAAGCGTTTCCCTGAAAATATAGGCAGTACATTCAGCCTTTGTTTTTAGTCTGTTCATTAAGTTGCATGGAAATACGAATCACTGATACATTTTGTTCATGTCTTTATATAGTGTACCAAGAGTTGTTCCTGCACTTACGGCCATACCAGCCTGAATACGCCCTTCCGGTGAGTTGAGTGAGACAGGTGCAGGTGATTAAGCTGTAAGTGAGTGTTTGGGAGAGAACTATTTGCTTGAGTTTCTTAGTTTATTGAAGTACATTTGTTTGATTTTGAATTCAATTAAGTTTAAGGTTAGTTAGTTTTTTCCCCCCCTTGCAGTTCTGCTGCTTGGGGGTGAGTTTTTTGAGACTTTTTTTCTGTTTGGTTAATGACGGACAACATGGCAAAGAATAATGGAACGGATAAAGACAAAGGCAATGCGCAACGGACAAAACTTGGACCTGAAGGTGGCTCAAAATATCGGCAAGGAACGAACAGTGGCAGTGGAATTGATGGGAGAAGACAAGATAACGACTGATGGAATTACTCAGATCAATTAAAGATGTGTGCGAAAGGTGGTGGGGTGCAGAATAAAAGGAGAAAGGAAATATGAAGTCACGATGGGGGATGAAAATGGAAAAGAGTGTTTAATGGATGGGTTCATGATTAAGAACACGAAGGTAATGGCGAGAGACATGATGGCAAACAAACTCATAGTCTCGTTTATGAATTTGCCAGTTTATATCGAAGACGGAGCTATACTGGATAAACTGCGGATCTGGGGTGTAGCTGCGGTCTCAGAAATCAGAAGGAGAGTCTGGCCGGGAAACTGGAAATCGTGGATGGGACAAGATACTGTAAGGTAAAGTTCACGGACACCGTGCAGTCCTTGCCGTATTCCACTAAGTTCGAGACAATGGAGGGTGGTGAATATTTCAGGGTGATTCATGACAAGCAGGTTAGGGTATGTCGCCTGTGTATTCAACCTGGACATATTTTAAAGGACTGCCCTGACTTTAGGTGTTTTAAGTGCGGAAACCAGGGACACTATGCGAGGGAATGTGCTGGAGCGAGGGATAGGGCAGTTTGCGCAGGATGTCGGAAGGGAACCGATGAGTGCAACTGTGGAGAGGTTGTAAGTGAGGAGGAGAGCCAGGACCTCTTAATGGAAGCTGATGTATCACCGGGAGGAGAAGAAGAGGATGGGGAAGAGGATGTGGAGGAAGGTGGAGAGATGGAAGAGCAAAAGGCAGACGAAATAGGGAGCAGCTTGGACTCAGAGATGAGAAGAGGGAGTTTACAGGAGGAGGGGGGATCGGGCTGGGTGGAGGCACTGGGGACGCGCAGATTTTTGGGGGAAAGCTCAGGCCCTGCGAGTACCTCAGGGGGTGAAGACATGGAGGGCAGTTTGAGTTTGACGACAATACCAGAGACGGAGAGAGATACGGGGAGCACAACGGATGTGGGAGTAAAGAACTTGAGTTGGTTGGACGAAATGGGCTTGGAGGAGATATCTGATACGGACGAAGGGGCAAAGGTAGAAAAACTAAGGGAAAGCTACAGGAAGAGGAAAGCGACGCGTGGGGAGAAGAAGGATAGAAGAGGAAAGAAACAGGACAAAAAAGTAGAGGACAATGAAGGTATTTCTTTTCATTTTATTATTTTTTTGAAATGGTTAAGTTTGTGTCCCTAAATGTAAATGGTTTAAGGACGATGGATAAATTTCAAAATATAGTTCAAATGAAGAATGTGGATATCTTATGCCTACAAGAGACGCATTGGGACAATGATTGTGTATTGAAAAGTAAAACAAATATGGAGGGATTTTATTTTTGTTAATAATGGTAGAGGGAATTCTAGTGGGGTTGCTATTCTAGTGAGAAAGGATGTGGTGGGAAAAGTGGTACATGTACATGATGATAATAATGGGAGGATTTTAGTTTTAGATTTTGAGTATATGGATACGAAGTTTAGAATTATAAATTTTTATGCGCCAAATAATGAAATAGAGCGCAAGGTTTTATTTGTTGAAGTGGGACGATGGAGTGTGGGAAATTGCATCGTGGTGGGGGATTTTAATGTGAAAATGGACAGATTAGATATGACAAGGGGAGCTGCTTTTAGAAATGATGCATCTAGAGGGGTTTTAAAGAAAATGATGGTTGAGAAAAACTTATTGACATATGGAGAGATGACAATCCCGATAAACGAGAATTTTCTAGAAGGCAGGTGGTTTTAGGGGAATTAAAACAAACCAGAATCGATTTGATTTTAGTTAAAGAAGATTTAAGGGATTGTATGAAAGATGTTAAGTATGTATTTACAACACTCAGTGATCATGCATGTTTAAATTTCTCGGTGGGTTTAGACAAAGAAAGAATAGGAGGTGGTACATGGTGTATGAATGCGAGTTATTTGGGGGTTGAGGATTATTGTAAACAACTTAAATCTTTGATAATATGTGAAATGGAGGATAAGCAGAAAGGGGAGGATAAGTGTGTATGGTGGGACAAGGTTAAGGAAAAATAACAGTTTTTAGTATAAGATATGCAAGGAAAAAGAGAGGCAGGATGAAAAGAAAAGAAAATGAGTTGAGAGCCAAATTGGTTGAGGAAATGGGGAAGTGTGACAGTGAACCTAATTATAATATAGAAACGTTTTTAGAGTTGAAAGCAAAATTGAGTAAATATGACATGGATAAGTGTATGAGGGCCATTATAAGAAGCAAAGCAAAGTATTTTTGGAGGGGTAGAAATGCACTTCTTTTTTCTTGGATTAGAGAAGAGTACTCAAAGAAGAACATATCTTAGACAGATTGAAAATGTAAAGGGGGGAAGTAGTAGATGATTATGTAGAGATTTTAGAGACAGTGCAGAGTTTTTATAAGGACTTATTTAAAAAGGGGAGGTGGATGAGGGGTGTGTACAGGAGATTTTAGGTAGTGTGGAGGTGAAAATTAATGGAGAAGATAAGGTGATGTGTGATGGGAAGATTACAGTAAATGAAGTGATGGATGCGATAAAGGGTTTACAGGTGAATAAGAGCCCTGGTGTAGATGGTATCATTGCAGAGTTTTATAAAGTTTATGAAAGTCTTTTAGCACCTATTTTATTGGAGGTTTATCACTATATGGAGGAGAATGATTGTGTATCAGAATCAATGGTGACAGGAATGATAACTATTTTATATAAAAACAAAGGAGTAAGGTGAAATTGGAAAATTATAGGCCAATTAGTTTATTAAATGTGGATTACAAGATTTTAGCCAAAATTTTAGCGAATAGGATGAAGAGAGTTTTACATGATATTATAGCATCAACACAGAATTATAGTGTTCCTGGGAGAGATATAGCTGACACAATTAATACGATTAGAGACGTGATACACAAAATGAATGGGGATAAGATAGGAGGTATTGTTTTAAGCATAGATTTAAATAAGGCTTTTGATAGAGTAGAACATGATTTTATGTTTAGGGTCTTGGAAAGATTTGGCTTTGGTAATAAAATAATAGGGGTGGATTAAATTATTATATAGAAATGCAAAAAGTAGGGTGAAATGCAATGGGGTTTTAACCGATTCTTTTACTCTGGAGAGATCTGTGAGACAGGGATGTCCTTTATCTGCTTTATTGTATGTTTTATCTGTAACGATCCCGGCAGTCTGAGTCGGGTCCTGTCTGTGGACTAGTTTTTCTGCTCAGGATCTCCAGTTTCCCGAGGGTTCTGGAACGCTCCGGGGAGCTCTCTTGATTTCCGCACCTGCATCCCATCTGCAATCTGCACACCTGGTCCTGATCATCACCCTTCTTAGGCTCTGGCCTAACATCCATTCCCTGCCGGATCGTTAGCCATGAACAGTAGGTTTACCAGAGTATCAGTCTTAGAGCTTCTAGCGTTAGTTTTGTTGTTTTGCACCTTGTTGGTTTGTTGTTTACTTACCTCCGTTTTGTTCCATCTGCAGTCACTCGTCCGGGAACCTTCATCCAACCTCTGCCTGGTGGTCGGCGGCTGCCGAGCCACGATTGGATCAACCACTGCACCCTAACAACTAATCAACGCCGCCCGCTCTGTTCCCTGGATTATTCAGCATCACTCTTGAATTTGTAAATAAACACTCACCTTCGTTTCAACTTACCTTGTCCTGGTCTGCTTCTGGGTTCTGGCTTTGTAACTCGTGACAGAACGATCCGGCCAGTAATGAACCCAGCGGACCTGGACTCTGTTCGCCATGCCATTACCCATCAGGAGAAGATGTTGGGCCATCATAGCACGGAGCTACAGGAGATCGCGTTGGCAGTTCGAACCTTTCTACCGGTCTGACGGAGGTCCAGAACCAGCGCAAGTTTCCGGTGGAGGATCCACTACCGGTTTCACCCATCTCGCCTGCCGCGTCTGAAGCGGTGTCCTTCCGTGAGCCCAAGGTTCCGACGCCGGATAAATATGAGGGGGAGCTGGGAAGATGCCGTTCTTTCCTTATGCAGTGTGGGTTAGTGTTCGATCTACAGCCCTACTCTTATGCCACAGACAAGGCTAGGATAGCCTTTGTGATTGAGTTGCTGCGTGGTCGAGCGCTGGAGTGGGCTTCAGCCGTTTGGGAACGACAAGACCCCTGCATGGCTTCATACCAGGGGTTCACGGCCGAGATGAGGAAGCTCTTCGACCATTCCGTCCGAGGGAGGGACGAGCTAGGCGCCTGTTTTCGCTCCACCAAGGAACTCGCAGCGTGGCCGACTTCGTGATCGAGTTCAAGACGTTGGCTGTGGAGAGTGGGTGGAATGAGGAGTCTCTGCAAGCGGCCTTTTACCAGGGTCTGTCGGAGCAGCTCAAGGATGAGCTGATCTCCTATCCGGAGCCTAGTGACCTGGACAGCTTGGTAGCCTTGTCTATTCGGGTGGATAATCGAGTCCGAGAGCGAAGGAGGGAGAAGCAATGGGGTCCGTCCAGTCGATCAGCTTCTCAGTTCCCAGTCGGGTCGGGTGGTGGACCAGAACACGTCGATCATTCTCCACCACAAAGGATTAGTGGAGAGGTCCTCTCTCCCGATTCTGAACCCATGCAAGTGGGGCGGCACGGGTTAACCAAGGAGGAGCGTCAACATAGACGTAAGACCAACTGCTGCCTCTACTGTGGTAGCTCGGGACATTACATCTCCACTTGTTCCCGGCGGTCGTCAAACTGCCCGGCTCGCTAAAGTTGGGAGGACTTTTGAGCGAGCCAGTTTCAACCTCTCAGTACCTCTGTCAGACCCCGTTTCCCGGCTACCCTTGTGAACAGGAATCAGAGCTTAGCGATTAACGCTTTTATCGATTCAGGTGCCGGTGGAAGCTTTCTTGATGCCGAGTTGGTGGAACAGCTGGGGCTTTCCAAGGAGCAATTGCCGGAAGCCATTGAAGCCGACCACTCTGAACGGCAGTAGTCTGGCACGTATCACGATGAGGACTGAACCGGTTAAGATGCTGTTGTCGGGGAATCATTCGGAGATGATTTCATTCTTCATTCTGCCGTCTTCCCATGTTCCCTCTGGTCCTTGGATACCCCTGGCTGAAGGAACACAATCCCACGTTCGATTGGGTGACGGGCAAGGTAACGAGTTGGAGCCTTGATTGTCATGCTAACTGTCTCAAGACTGCCTGTCCCCATTCGGTTCCCAGTCAGGTGATTGAGGCTAAACCCCCAGATTTGTCCCTGGTTCCCGAGACATATCACGATTTGGGGAAGTGTTCAGTAAGCAGAAGGCTCTGTCACTCCCTCCCCACCGACCATATGGATTGTGCCATCAACCTGTTCCCTGGAGCTGTCTACCCCAAGGGAAGGTTATACAGTATCTCCCGCCCTGAACGTGAGGCTTTGGAGACCTACATCAAGGAGTCCCTAGCTGCTGGTCTCGTTCGTCCTCGTCATCACCCCTGGGGGCAGGATTCTTCTTTGTGGGTAAGAAGGATGGCTCTCTCGACCGTGTATTGATTATCGGGGTTGAATGACATCACGGTCAAGAACAAGTATCCCCTGCCCTTGATGAGTTCTGCCTTCGACTCCTTACAGGGTGCTACGGTGTTCACCAAGCTAGACCTACGCAATGCGATCACATGGTCCGGATCAGAGAGGGGAGACGAGTGGTTGACGGGTTTCAATACACCGATGGGTCACTTCGAGTATCAGGTGATGCCGTTTGGACTGACCAATGCTCCAGCGGTATTCCAGAGTATGGTGAACGACGTCCTGAGAGATATGATCGGGTCTCTTTGTGTTTGTTTACCTGGATGACATTCTCGATCTTCTCGAAGGAACCTTCCGACCACGTCCAGCATGTCCGGCAGGTTCTGCAGCGATTGTTGGAGAATCGCCTGTTCGTGAAGGCCGAGAAGTGCGAGTTTCACGCCCACCACGACATCCTTTCTCGGGTACATCATCTCCAGGGGAGAGATTAGGATGGACCAGGAGAAGGTTAGAGCGGTTCTGGAATGGGCCCAGCCCGGTACGAGATTGCAGCTCCAGAGATTTTTTGGGGTTTCGCGAATTTCTACCGCAGATTCATCCGGGGATTACAGCCGTGTGGCCGCTCCCGTTAACTGCCTTGACTTCCAGTATCAGGAACTTCAAGTGGAATCCGAGGCGGATCGAGCGTTTCTGGATTTGAAGAGGCGATTCACCAACGCACCGATTCTCTCTCAACGGACACGGCCCGTCAGTTCGTCGTTGAAGTGGACGCGTCTGATGTGGGAGTTGGCGCCATCCTGCTCGCAGCGATGCTCCACGGACAGTAAACTCCATCCCTGCGCCTACTACTCGCGCCTTTCGCCTGCGGAGAGGAATTACGATGTGGGTAACCGGGAGCTTCTCGGGTGAAACTTGCCTTGGAGGAGTGGCGCCACTGGTTGAGGGGGCGGAGCAACCGTTTATTGTCTGGACTGACCACAAGAAATCTTGCTTACGTGCAATCGGCTAGACGTCTCAACTCCCGTCAGGCCAGGTGGTCGTTGTTTTTCGGACGATTCAATTTTTCCCTGACGTTCCGACCTGGATCTAAGAACTGCAAAGGCGGACGCCTTGTCTCGGATGTTCTCCAAGACGGAGGAGGGTGGGTCCAAGACCAGAGATACTTCTCCCCGGAAACTGCGTCGTGGGAGCTGTTAGGGTGGAAGATTGAGGAGGAGGTGATGGCGGCTCTTCGGACGCAGCCCGGTCCCGTAACGGTCCACCCGGTCGGTTGTTTGTGCCTGAGTCGGTTTCATCCTGCGGTCCTCAAATGGTCCCACGCCAGCAAGATGGCTTGTCACCCTGGCGTGGCTCGGACGATGGCGTTTCTTCGCAGACGTTTTTGGTGGCCTGCCACGGCCGAGGATACTCGGTTATGGTTGCTGCCTGTCAGTGTGTGCGCAGAATAAGGGTACCAATCGGCCCAGCTCAGGCTACTTCACCCCTTCCTATTCCCCGCGACCATGGTCGCATCTGGCCCTGGACTTTGTCACTGGGTTGCCCGCTTCTGAGGGGAACACGGTCGTTCTGACTATCGTGGACAGATTCAGCAAGTTCGCCCACTTTGTGCCAATTGCCAAGCTTCCCCTCTGCCTCGAGACGTCCGAGATCCTGGTTAGGGGAGGTTTTCAGGGTCCACGGGTTGCCCAGTGATCTCGTTTCCGACCGTGGCCCTCAGTTTACCTCTGCTGTCTGGAAGTCCTTCTGTTTGGCCATTGGAGCTACAGTCAGTCTCACATCTGGTTTTCACCCCCAATCTAATGGTCAGGCGGAGAGAGCCAACCAGAAGATGGAATCCACGCTACGCTGCCTGGCCTCTTCCAACCCCACCTCCTGGGTCTCTCAGTTGCCTTGGGTTGAGTATGCCCACAATACTCTCCCCTACATCTGCCACTGGGATGTCTCCCTTCCAGTGCCTGTATGGCTACCAACCTCCCTTGTTCCCTTCTCAGGAGAAGGAGCTCTCAGTGCCTTCTGTTCCAGGCCCATATTCGTCGTTGCCACCGGACCTGGCATCGGGCCAGAAAGGCACTCCTTAGGAGTTTCGGACCGGTATCAGCTCCAGGCGAATCGTCGCCGGATCCCCGCTCCCACCTACACCATCGGAGATAGGGTCTGGTTGGCCACACGATCTTCCTACGGACTGAGTCTAGGAAGTTGTTACCAAGTTCATTGGTCCGTTTGTGGTGGAGAAGGTGATCAATCCGGTGGCAGTTCGACTCAAACTCCCGAGGACGCTCAGAGTCCATCCCACCTTTCATGTCTCCTGCCTCAAGCCTGTTTTCCTCAGTCCTCTGTTGCCTCCTCCGCCTCCTCCTCCTCCTCCTCGGATGATCGGAGGTGGTCCTGCCTACACGGTGCGACGCATCATGGATTCCAGACGGCGGGGCCGGGGTTTCCAGGTATCTCGTGACTGGGAGGGGTATGGTCCTGAAGAGAGGAGTTGGATTCCGCGGCGACAGATCCTAGATGCTGACCTCATCCGTGACTTCTACCGCCTCCATCCTGGCGCTCCGGGAGTCCGCCCGGTGGCGTTCGGTCGGAGGGGGTACTGTAACGATCCCGGCAGTCTGAGTCGGGTCCTGTCTGTGGACTAGTTTTTCTGCTCGGGATCTCCAGTTTCCCGAGGGTTCTGGAACGCTCCGGGGAGCTCTCTTGATTTCCGCACCTGCATCCCATCTGCAATCTGCACACCTGGTCCTGATCATCACCCTTCTTAGGCTCTGGCCTAACATCCATTCCCTGCCGGATCGTTAGCCATGAACAGTAGGTTTACCAGAGTATCAGTCTTAGAGCTTCTAGCGTTAGTTTTGTTGTTTTGCACCTTGTTGGTTTGTTGTTTACTTACCTCCGTTTTGTTCCATCTGCAGTCACTCGTCCGGAACCTTCATCCAACCTCTGCCTGGTGGTCGCGGCTGCCGAGCCATGATTGGATCAACCACTGCACCCCTAACAACTAATCAACGCCGCCCGCTCTGTTCCCTGGATTATTCAGCATCACTCTTGAATTTGTAAATAAACACTCACCTTCGTTTCAACTTACCTTGTCCTGGTCTGCTTCTGGGTTCTGGCTTTGTAACTCGTGACATTATCAGCTGAGCCTTTAGCGGCTTTTCTTAAGAAGGATAATTTTATTAATTGTGTACAGTCTCCACAGGGGGATTTAGTTTGATTCACCAATATGCAGATGACACAACTATAACAGTTAGAGATGAGGACAGTGTAAAAAGGGTAATAGAAGGTTTTAAAGTATATGGAAGAGCATCAGGAGCTAAAGTTAATATGGAAAAGTCTGTTGTAATGTATATTGGGAAGGTAAATGAGGGGATTTTTCCTTTAAAGAGGCCAAAGAATATTTTAAGGTGTTAGGAGTTTTTTTAGGTGTAAAAGAAAAAGAAGCTAGGGATTTGACATGGAGTGGGGTGATAAATAAAGTCAGAAAGGTTGTAAATATGTGGAAGGGGAGGTTGTTAAAATTAAAGGGGGAAGGTTATTGTTATAAATTCTTTACTGATGTCAATTTGTATTCACGTCATGAATGTCTTAGATGTGCCAGAATGGGTTTTAATTGAAATGAATAAGATTTAGTTGAATTTTTATGGGATGGGAAGGGGAAAATCGCTTTTAAAACATTGATTGCGGGTTATGAGGAGGGGGGCTTGAAGGTAGTGGATCTAAGGGTGAGGAAAATAGCAATAAGAGTGAAAATGGTTCGGAAGTATTTATATGGGGAATTAGATTATGGGTGGAAAAGTTTTTGCAGAGTATTTGCAGGAGGTTGGGAGGATAGGGGATAATGGTTTATTAATGAGTGTAAAACAAGAAATGTTGGGAAATATACCTTTGTTTTATAAGGAAGTTTTCGAGGCTTGGGGGCAGGTTTTACCACACATTTCTGTATGAATGTAATATTTTGGAAAATATTTTAAATCAGCCTATCTTTTTGAATCCAAAGATCAAATATAATAATACAATGTTGTATTGTAAATATTTTATGAGAGCTGGGATGCGACAGATTGGTGATTTTCTATATGAGGTCAGGCCGGGGTTTCTACCGGTACAAGCTATTTATGACAATGTTGTTGAGGTTGATGATGAAATAAGCAAAACTACAGTAGAAAATATGTATAAGAGAATTTTAGGGTGCATTCTGGAGGAATGGGGTGTTTTAATAAATACAGGGGTGGTTAAGAGAGCCAGGGGTTTGCGGTTTATTTTATGAAAGTGGTGGAGTGAAACGTGATTTGTCAGGCTTGAAAGTTAAAACAGTCTATAGTAAATGTATTTTAAAAGAGATAAGAGTGCCTGCTTCTGAGAAAGTGTGGTCGGAGGTTTTTGTAGATTTGGATGTGAAGTCAATATGGAGGAATGTTAATGTAAAGGGGAATTCCATAGAATGTGAAGACAATGATTTTAAAATAAAACATAATAGGATTTTTACTAATGTGGTCTTACATCAAATCAACAGAAATATTAATAGAGAATGTGACATTTGTCATATAGAGGTGGAAAAACTTTATGCACTTTTTCATTGAATGCAGTAGAATAAGAGGTTTTCATGAGTTTTTAAAGGAGCTTTTAGTGAAACATTGGGGAAGAGATTTTTAATGGGGGATTTTTTCTTTTTGGTATTAATGGGAAAAGTAAAGTTTTGAATTTTAATTTGGTTAATTATGTTTTAAGTCATGCTCGATATGCTGTAAGACTAAGAAGGAACTTGGGGGCATTATGAAGGGAAATGTGTGAGTGTGGAGGTACTTTTTAAGAGTATGTTGGAGGGAAATATAGAGATAATGCAGAGATATGGTGGGGGCAACTTTGAAAAAGAATTTGTGTGGGGGAGTACATTTATTAGAATGTCATCAAATGGAAAACTTGTGTTTAACTATTAATTGGATTAGGTGAGTGTTTTAATTGTTGATTTATTGTATCTTCTTTCTGATTTTGTAAAAGGGTGAATTGTTCACCCTTTAATGATGATTGAAATGATGTAAAATTGTCTGATTTTCATAATAAAATATAAATAAATAAAATACACCCGATCTCGTCTGATCTCGGAAACTAAGCAGGATTGGGCCTGGTTAGTACTTGGATGGGAGACCGCCTGGGAATACCAGGTGATGTAAACTTTTTGTTCCACTAGAGAGTTATCTTGTGTCATGGAGCAACTGCCTTTTATTTATCACCCTAATAATATCATGTATTTTTATTGGACTAAATGCAGTTTGTATGTGCTGCCCTGCCCTGCACTAATCAATTTAAATAATAGACAGTGCATTTCCCTCAAAAATATATGTGTCATGGAGCAACTGCCTTTTATTTATCACCCTAATAATATCATGTATTTTTATTGGACTAAATGCAGTTTGTATGTGCTGCCCTGCCCTGACAATTTAAATAATAGACAGTGCGTTTCCCTCCAAAATATATGTGTCATGGAGCAACTGCCTTTTATTTATCACCCTAATAATACCATGTATTTTTATTGGACTAAATGCAGTTTGTAATGTGCTGCCCTGATCAATTTAAATAATAGACAGTGCGTTTCCCCTCAAAATATAGGCAGTACATTCAGCCTTTGTTTTTAGTTGGTTCATTAAGTTGCACGGATATATGAATCACTGATAAATTTTGTTCATGTCTTTATATAGTGTACCAAGAGTTGTTCCTGCGCTTACGGCCATACCAGCCTGAATATGCCTGATCTTGTCTGATCTCGGAAGCTAAGCAGGATCTGGCCTGGTTAGTACTTGGATGGGAGACCGCCTACGAATACCAGGTGCTGTAAGCTTTTGTTCCACAAGAGAGTACTCTTGTGTCATTGAGCAACTGCTTTTGTTTATCACCCTAAAAATATCATGTATTTTTATTGGACTAAATGCAGTTTGTATGTGCTGTCCTTACCTGATCAAATTAAATAATATATAGTGCGTTTCCCTGAAAATATAGGCAGTACATTCAGCCTTTGTTTTTAGTCGGTTCATTAAGTTGCACGGAAATTCGAATCACTGGTAAATTTTGTACATGTCTTTATATAGTGTACCAAGAGTTGTTCACTCGCTTACGGCCATACCAGCCTGAATATGCCTGATCTTGTCTGATCTCGGAAGCTAAGCAGGATCTGGCCTGGTTAGTACTTGGATGGGGACCACCTTGGAATACCAGTTGCTGTAAAAGCATGTAAGAAGCTATGACGTGGACTGATAATCTGCGTTATAGGCTGAGATGTGAAGATGTGAAATATGAAGCTATGATATGGAAAAAAAATAAGCTGTGAAGCTATGAGATGTGAAGATGTGATGTGAAATATGAAGCTATGATATGTAAAAATAAGCTGTGAAGCTATGAGATGTGAAATATGAAGCTATGATATGTAAAAATAAGCTGTGAAGCTATGAGATGTGAAGATGTGATGTGAAATATGAAGCTATGATATGTAAAAAAAATATAAGCTGTAAAAAAGCTATGATGGGTTAATTCTTTAAAAAAAAAAAAAAAAAATACACCTGATCTCGTTTGATCTCGGATGCTAAGCAGGTTTGGGCCTGGTTAGTACTTGGATTGGAGACCGCCTGTGAATACCAGATGCTGTAAGCTTTTTGTTCCCAGGAAAGAGTGCTCTTGTGTCATGGAGCAACTGCCTTTTATTTATCACCCTAAAAATATCATGTATTTTTATTGGACTAAATGAAGTTTGTATGTGCTGTCCTAACCTGATCAAATTAAATAATAGACAGTGCGTTTCCCTCCCAAATATATGTGTCATGGAGCAACTGCCTTTTATTTATCACCCTAATAATACCATGTATTTTTATTGGACTAAATGCAGTTTGTATGTGCTGCCCTGATCAATTTAAATAATAGACAGTGCGTTTCCCTCAAAATATAGGCAGTACATTCAGCCTTTGTTTTTAGTTGGTTCCTTAAGTTGCACGGATATATGAATCACTGATACATTTTGTTCATGTCTTTATATAGTGTACCAAGAGTTGTTCCTGCGCTTACGGCCATACCAGCCTGAATATGCCTGATCTTGTCTGATCTCGGAAGCTAAGCAGGATCTGGCCTGGTTAGTACTTGGATGGGAGACAGCCTGCGAATACCAGGTGCTGTAAGCTTTTGTTCCACAAGAGAGTACTCTTGTGTCATTGAGCAACTGCTTTTGTTTATCACCCTAAAAATATCATGTATTTTTATTGGACTAAATGCAGTTTGTATGTGCTGTCCTTACCTGATCAAATTAAATAATATATAGTGCGTTTCCCTGAAAATATAGGCAGTACATTCAGCCTTTGTTTTTAGTCGGTTCATTAAGTTGCACGGAAATTCGAATCACTGGTAAATTTGTACATGTCTTTATATAGTGTACCAAGAGTTGTTCACTCGCTTATGGCCATACCAGCCTGAATACACCTGATCTCGTTTGATCTCGGATGCTAAGCAGGTTTGGGCCTGGTTAGTACTTGGATGGGAGACCGCCTGTGAATACCAGATGCTGTAAGCTTTTTGTTCCGCGAAAGAGTGCTCTTGTGTCATGGAGCAACTGCCTTTTATTTATCACCCTAAAAATATCATGTATTTTTATTGGACTAAATGAAGTTTGTATGTGCTGTCCTAACCTGATCAAATTAAATAATAGACAGTGCGTTTCCCCTCCAAATATATGTGTCATGGAGCAACTGCCTTTTATTTATCACCCTAATAATACCATGTATTTTTATTGGACTAAATGCAGTTTGTATGTGCTGCCCTGATCAATTTAAATAATAGACAGTGCGTTTCCCTCAAAATATAGGCAGTACATTCAGCCTTTGTTTTTAGTTGGTTCCTTAAGTTGCACGGATATATGAATCACTGATACATTTTGTTCATGTCTTTATATAGTGTACCAAGAGTTGTTCCTGCGCTTACGGCCATACCAGCCTGAATATGCCTGATCTTGTCTGATCTCGGAAGCTAAGCAGGATCTGGCCTGGTTAGTACTTGGATGGGAGACAGCCTGCGAATACCAGGTGCTGTAAGCTTTTGTTCCACAAGAGAGTACTCTTGTGTCATTGAGCAACTGCTTTTGTTTATCACCCTAAAAATATCATGTATTTTTATTGGACTAAATGCAGTTTGTATGTGCTGTCCTTACCTGATCAAATTAAATAATATATAGTGCGTTTCCCTGAAAATATAGGCAGTACATTCAGCCTTTGTTTTTAGTCGGTTCATTAAGTTGCACGGAAATTCGAATCACTGGTAAATTTTGTACATGTCTTTATATAGTGTACCAAGAGTTGTTCACTCGCTTACGGCCATACCAGCCTGAATCGCCCGATCTCGTCAGATCTCGGAAGCTAAGCAGGTTTAGGGGCTGGTTAGTACTTGGATGGGGGACCACCTTGGAATACCAGTTGCTGTAAAAGCATGTAAGAAGCTATGACGTGGACTGATAATCTGTGTTATATGCTGAGATGTGAAGATGTGATGTGAAATATGAAGCTATGATATGTAAAAATAAGCTGTGAAGATGTGATGTGAAATATGAAGCTATGATATGTAAAAATAAGCTGTGAAGATGTGATGTGAAATATGAAGCTATGATATGTAAAAAAATAAGCTGTGAAGCTATGAGATGTGATGTGAAATATGAAGCTATGATATGTAAAAAAAATAAGCTATGATATGTAAAAATAATAAGCTGTGAAGCTATAAGATGTGATGTGAAATATGAAGCTATGATATGTAAAAAATATAAGCTGTAAAGCTATGATGGGTTATTTAAAAAAAAATAAAAAAATAAAAATAAAAAATACACCTGATCTCGGATGCTAAGCAGGTTTGGGCCTGGTTAGTACTTGGATTGGAGACCGCCTGTGAATACCAGATGCTGTAAGCTTTTTGTTCCGCTAGAGAGTGCTCTTGTGTCATGGAGCAACTGCCTTTTATTTATCACCCTAAAAATATCATGTATTTTTATTGGACTAAATGAAGTTTGTATGTGCTGTCCTAACCTGATCAAATTAAATAATAAACAAAGCGTTTCCCTCAAAATATAGGCAGTACATTCAGCCTTTGTTTTTAGTCAGTTCATTAAGTTGCACGGAAATTCGAATTGCTTGTAAATTTTGTTCATGTCTTTATATAGTGTACCAAGAGATGTTCCTGCGCTTATGGCCATACCATCCTGAATATGCCTGATCTCGTCTGATCTCGGAAGCTAAGCAGGATTTGACCTGGTTAGTACTTGGATAGGAGACCGCCTGGGAACACCAGGTGCTGAAAGCTTTTTGTCCCAGAAGAGCGTGCTCTTGTGTCATGGAGCAACTGCCTTTTATATGTCACCCTAATAATATCATGTAATTTTATTGGACTAAATGCAGTTTGTATGTGCTGCCCTGCCCTGCCCTGATCAATTTAAATAATAGACAGTGCGTTTCCCTGAAAATATAGGCAGTACTTTCAGCCTTTGTTTTTAGTCTGTTCATTAAGTTGCATGGAAATTCGAATCACTGATACATTTTGTTAATGTCTTTATATAGTGTACCAAGAGCTGTTCCTGCGCTTACGGCCATACCAGCCTGAATACGCCCCTTTCGGTAATTGAGGAAGTGGAAACAGGTGCGGTGGTATTGGAGGAGAAGGAGAGGGAATTGGTTGCTGCGTTTTGAAATCTTTTTTTGTTTGGTTATTTATGTGGAATTTGATTTTTGTTTTTGATTTATTAGTAAGAGTTGTTTCTCCCCTAGCAGCTTTTGCTGGGGGGGGAAGGAAAGGAGGGAAAAATACAGATATAATTAGTTAATCGGACGGACAACAATAGATACAACGACCTACGCGATGGAACAGACAAAGAGTACTGGACATGGAGGAAAAGTTCCTGATGCACCATCATCGAGGGAAAAGTCCTATGATAAGACTTGTACGGTGGCGGTGGATATCACTGGGGAAAAGAAATTAACGATGATGGAATTGCTGAGAGGGATAAAGGAGGCGTGTGGAACGGTGATAGGGTGCAGATTTAAAGGTGATCAGAAGTATGAGATTACGATGTCCCATGTCCATGGGAAGGAGAGGTTAATGGATGGACTAAAAATCAAATGCGTGCACGGTAATGGCGAGGGACATTTCAGCGGATGAGCTGGTGGTGTCCTTTATGAATTTACCAGTGTATATTAGTGACGATACTATCGTGGCAAAATTGGAAGGATGGGGTGTGAAGGCGGTTTCTGGGATTAAGAGGAGATTATGGCCAGGAACAGAGATCGCTGATGGCACAAGATTCTGTAAAGTTCGGTTTACAGACGTGGTGCGCTCACTACCATATTCTACCAAGTTTGAGACGTTGGAGGGGACTGAGTACTTTCGAGTGATACATGACAGGCAAGTTAAAGTGTGCCGAATTTGTATTCAGTCTGGCCACGTAGTACGGGACTGTCCTGATTTTCTATGTCGGAGATGCGGAGCACAAGGGCACTATGCAAGAGAGTGCGTCGAGAGAGAGGAGAGACCATGTAATGGATGTGGGGAGAGAAGAATGCGCTGTACGTGTACTGGGCCAACAGATGGTGAAGACATGGAACAACAGGAGGAGGAGATGGAAGAAGAGAGAGTGGAGGAGGGGGACGTGATGGAGGACGGGGAAAAAAGGAGACAAGGATGGTGGAGGAGGAGGAGATGGTGAATCTACTGCGACAGAGGGGGGATGGAATTGGGGGCGAGCATGGATGTCGAATTCCTAGATGACTACTGCACAGATGGAAAGGAGCCTGATGGTGGAGAAGGAGGAGGAGGTGAGCAGGAAACGGAAACATCTGAAGGTGAGGGAGATGAAGATAATGGAGGGGTTGTACCTGACACTATTCCTGAAAGTATGGATGTGAAGGGGGAATCCGCGAAGAGGAAGGACTCTGAGAGTGAAGTGTCCGCGGGTGAAGTCCAAAGGGTGAGGGAAGAAGCAAAGGAAAGTAGGAAGAGCAAGATCAAGAAGAAGAAGAAAAAGACTGGGTCTTGATGATGGGAAAAATCAACATATTAATTGTACTTATGGTGAGTGTTGTATCTGTTAATATTAATGGACTAAGGAATATGGGAAAGTTAGAACAGACAGTGAGTCTACTACAGGCTGATATTTTATGCTTCCAAGAGACACACTGGACTGACAGTATGATGGATGGAGTAAGAAAGAGATGGATGGATTTGATTTATTATAATAATGGTGGGGAGAGGACGTGTGGGGGTTGCTATATTAATTAAGAGGGATAGTGTACAGAATATTAGGCAAGTGTATGCGGATAAAGAGGGTAGACTTTTGAGTGTTAAATTTGAATTTCTAAATGTGCAATACACTTTATTGAATGTTTATGCACCTAATAATGAGAGTGACCGAGAAGTATTTTTTAAGGCACTTGAGCAACATTGTGTGGGTAACTGTATATTGGTTGGGGATTTTAACGTTAGATTGACAAAACTGGACACGTCAAGGAGTACTTTGTTGCGCTCTGACATGTCTAGGCGAGTATTGTTGGGGATAATGAAGGATCATTGTCTGAGTGATGTATGGAGGGGAATGCATCCAGGTCAGAGAGTTTTTTCAAGGAGGCAGGTTGTTTTGAAGGTTCTCAGGCAAAGCCGCATAGATTATTGTTTAGCGGCGGAAAATATAGTGCAATATATACAAAAAGATTAGGTATGATTTTAATACATTAAGTGATCATGCCTCTCTTGGTTTCCTGCTGGGTCCTAGTGTGCCTTCTAGAGGGGTGGTGTATGGTGTTTGAATGCTGAGCTACTAAAAGAAGGAAAATATATTGATATGATTTCTGATTGTATAAATAGAGAAATATTGAGTGATTTTAAAAGTGTTAATATTGGTTTGTGGTGGGAGGGTCTAAAAGAGAAGATTAGAGGGTTGAGCATTAAATATGCAAGACGAAGGAATTTTCTTTTAAAGAGGGAGAGGATAGCTTTGAATAAAAGACTAGACATTGAGCTGGGGAAAGTTGATACGGTGGAGGGTTATGATATGGCAGGTTTTATGGAAGCTCAGGCTGCGGTACATAACTTTGAAAAGAGTGCATGTATGGGGGCAATAGTAAGGAGTAGAGTACAGTATGCCATAGAAGGAGAGAAATGTACATCCTTCTTTTTAGGGTTAGAAAAGAAGAAGCAGGCTAGAAACTATATTACAGAAATCGAGAATGAGAGGGGGGAGACAGTGAATGATCTGGTGGGGATTTTAGATACAATAGAATGTTTTTATAGTAATCTTTTTAAAAAAGAATGCAATGATCAAGGATGTATAGAAGAGGTGTTGAGCTATGTAGATGCCAGAATATCAGAGGATGAAAGACTCATGTGTGACACAGACTTGGCGGTCACAGAGATACGGGAGGCGATTTTGTCTGCTCATAGAAATAAGAGCCCTGGCTCTGATGGGCTGACAAGTGAGTTTTACAAAACATTTGTGGATATAATGGCACCTGTTTTATTAGATGTGTACAAATATATGGAGCAATCTCAGGAAGTCTCGGAATCGATGGCGACTGGCTTAATAACTATAATATATAAAAACAAGGGAAGTAGGAAAAGATTAGAAAATTTTAGGCCATTATCTATTTTAAATGTAGATTATAAGATCTTAACTAAGGTGCTGGCTAACAGAATTAATAAAGTAATGGGAAGTATTATTTCAGAGACACAGGCTTACAGTGTTCCTGGTAGAGAAATAGCAGACATTATTTGCACTTTAAGGGATGTCATAAGACATATGAAGGGTGAGGGAGGTGTAGTATTGAGCATTGATTTAAATAAAGCTTTTGATAGAGTAGAACATTCATTTCTAATGCAGACGCTTAAAACTTTTGGATTTGGGAGCAGAATGGTGGCCTGGATACAGCTGCTATACGGTGCTGCAGTAAGTAGAGTAAAATGTAACGGGTTACTTACTGATGCTTTCCCATTGGAGAGGTCGGTGAGGCAAGGATGTCCATTGTCTGCGGCCTTATATTGTATGTCGGTTGAGCCTCTGGTGGCTCTCCTTAAAGCAGACCACCAGATCCGAGGCGTTTCTATTCCAGGGGGTGGAGTCAGCATTGTGCAGCAATATGCAGATGACACTACAATTACTGTTAGAGATGTGGAAAGTGTAAATAGAGTGATGGAGTGTTTTGAGCTCTTTGGGGAAAGCATCAGGTGCTAAGATTAATGTAGAAAAGACTGAGGTTTTGTATGTGGGGCTAGTGAATGATAATGGGTGTAGGTATCATTTTAAAAGAGCTAATGGCTATTTTAAAGCGTTGGGAGTTATTTTGGGTATTGATGAAAAGGAGGCATGTGATAGGACTTGGGCAGGTGTATTGAATAAAATCAAACAAACTATGGCATTTTGGAGATGGAGGAATTTAAAATTGAAAGGAAAGGTAGTGGTAACAAATTCTTTACTAATATCTAAATGTGTATATGTCATGGATGTGCTTCAGATGCCAGAGTGGGTTTTAAAAGAACTTAATTCTATTGTTTCTAACTTCTTGTGGGATGGCAAAGGGGCTAGAATATCTAGGTCTACACTTGCTGCAGAATATAAAGATGGGGGTCTAAAATTAGTGGACATAGACGTGAAAAGAAAAGCATTAAGAATTAAAATTATACAGAAGTATTTATATGGGGAGGAAGAATATGGGTGGAAGAGGTTCTTTAGGAATTATTTGTATAATAATGGAGGATGTGAAGAGAGTGGGTTATTAATGATATGGAAAAAGCCTATGTATGAACAAGTTCCTCTGTTTTATCAGGAAGTGTTACGTGCATGGGGAGAATTTCTTCCTCGTGTAAAATATGTGTGTGAACATAAGGATATAATACTGAATCAACCTGTGTTTTTAAATCCCAAAATTATGTTCAATGATGAAGTGTTGTATAATCCCCTTTTTATGAGGGCTGGACTGAGACTTATTAAAGACTTTGTATATGAAGTTATTCCTGGGTTTCTAAGAGGCCAGGCCATTTATGACAATGTGAAGGATGTGGATGATACAGTTTGGAAAGGTACTATATTGAATGGATTTGAACGGGTGAAAAGTAGCATTCCAGCAGAATGGGTTTCTGTCATTAATGGAGATGGAATTTGGGAAGATTTATATGTATTACCGAATTTATATATTGACAATGGGGATAAATGGAAAACATTGGCTAGTGTCAGAACAAATGTTTTTTATAAACAATTACTGGTTACTGACAGGCCTGCTGCTGAGAAGAGGTGGGTAGAACTGTTTCCGAAGATGGATCGAAAAGTATTATGGAAAAACTTATACTTACATGGGAATAAATTGGAATGTGAAAATAACGATTTTAAAATAAGACATAATCGGATATACACAAAAGTAGTGCTGCATCAAATAAATAAAGAAATAAAAAGAGAATGTGATATATGTGGTAAGGCACCAGAAAATTTATTACACTTATTTGTAGAATGCGAGGATTTAAAAGATATGTTTTGTAAAGTAAAGGAAATAATATGTAAAAACTGGGGGAGTGGTTTGTTGGAAAAGAATGCGTGGGAGGAATTGGTTTTATTTGGAGTGGGAGATGAATGTAAAGGGGTTAATGTGAGGTTGTTGAATATTGTATTGAGTTTTGTTAGGTATGCTATTTTTTGTGGGAGGAATTATGCTTATTTTGAAGGGAGGAGGGTAAGGGTGTGGGGTATTTTTGTAGCTTTGTTTAAGAAGCACATCGATATGTTTTATAGTTATGGATTGGAAGATTTTGATGAACTTTTTGTAGAGGGAGTGGGTTAATTGCAAGGGTGGATGGTGGAGGAATCACTTATAATTTTTGAAAGGAATATTTTGATATTTTCTATGTTTATTTTTATTTGACAGGGAGATGCTTTTAAATCTGCCTATTTAATATGTGGAATTTGATATGTCTTAGTCATGTCTGGTTTTTGTATACTAGGTTTTTGTTTTTATTTCTTTGGGTTCTTTGATTTGATAGGGGGTGAATTGTTCGCCTGCCTATGGTAGAATAGTTTCTAGTGTATGGTTTTTGTATATAACACTGTACATGGTATAATATAAGTGTATTTGATGAATATTTTACAATAAAAAAAAATAAAAAAAAAATATGCCTGATCTCGTCCGATCTCGGAAGCTAAGCAGGATCGGGCCTGGTTAGTACTTGGATGGGAGACATCCTGGGAATACCAGGTGCTGTAAGCTTTTATTCCACTAGAGAGTGCTCTTGTGTCATTGAGCAACTGCTTTTATTTATCACCCTAAAAATATCATGTATTTTTATTGGACTAAATGCAGTTTGTATGTGCTGTCCTAACTGATCAAATTAAATAATATATAGTGCGTTTCCCTGAAAATATAGGCAGTACATTCAGCCTTTGTTTTTCGTCTGTTCATTAAGTTGCACGGAAATACGAATCACTGATACATTTTGTTCAAGTCTTTATATAGTGTACCAAGAGTTGTTCCTTTGCTTACGGCCATACCATCCTGAATATGCCTGATCTCGTCCGATCTCGGAAGCTAAGCAGGATCGGGCCTGGTTTGTACTTGGATGGGAGACTGCCTGGGAATACCAGGTGCTGTAAGCTTGTGTTCCACAAGAGAATACCCTTGTGTCATTGAGCAACTGCCTTTTATTTATCAGCCTAATAATATCATGTATTTTTATTGGACTAAATGCAGTTTGTATGTGCTGCCCTGCCCTGATCAAATGAAATAATAGACATTGCGTTTCTCTCAAAATAGATGTGTCATGGAGCAACTGCCTTTTATTTATCACCCTAATAATATCATGTATTTTTATTGGACTAAATGTAGTTTGTATGTGCTGCCCTGCCCTGCCCTGATCAATTTAAATAATAGACAGTGCATTTCCCTCAAAATATATGTGTCATGGAGCAACTGCCTTTTATTTATCACCCTAATAATATCCTGTATTTTTATTGGACTAAATGCAGTTTGTATATGCTGTCCTACCCTGATCAAATTAAACAATAGACAGTGCATTTCCCTGAAAATATAGGCAGTACATTCAGCCTTTGTTTTTAGTCTGTTCATTAAGTTGCATGGAAATACGAATCACTGATACATTTTGTTCATTTCTTTATATAGTGTACCAAGAGTTGCTCCTGATCTTACGGCCATACCATCCTGAATATGCCTGATCTCGTCTGATCTCGGAAGCTAAGCAGGATCGGGCATGGTTAGTACTTGGATGGGAGACCGCCTGGGAATACCAGGTGCTGTAAGAATTTTGTTCCACTAGAGTGTGCTCTTGTGTCATGGAACAACTGCCTTTTATTTATCACCCTAATAATATCATGTATTTTTATTGGACTAAATGCAGTTTGTATGTGCTGTCCTAACCTGATCAAATTAAATACTAGACAGTGCGTTTCCCTGAAAATATAGGCAGTACATTCAGCCTTTGTTTTTAGTCTGTTCATTAAGTTGCATGGAAATACGAATCACTTATACATTTTGTTCATTTCTTTATATAGTGTACCAAGAGTTGTTCCTGCGCTTACGGCCATACAATCCTGAATATGCCTGATCTCGTCTGATCTCGGAAGCTAAGCAGGATCGAGCATGGTTAGTACTTGGATGAGAGACCGCCTGGGAATACCAGTTGCTGTAAGCTATTTGTTCCACTAGATAGTGCTCTTATGTCATGGAGCAACTGCCTTTTATTTATCACATTAATAATATCATGTATTTTATTGGACTAAATGCAGTTTGTATGTGCTGCCCTGCCCTGCCCTGATCAAATTAAATAATAGTCAGTGCGTTTCCCTCAAAATACATGTATCATGGAGCAACTGCCTTTTATTTATCACCCTAATAATAACCTGTATTTTTATTGGACTAAATGCAGTTTGTATGTGCTGCCCTGCCCTGCCCTGATCAATTTAAATAATAGACAGAGCATTTCCCTCAAAATATATGTGTCATGGAGCAACTGCCTTTGTCTTTATATAGTGTACCAAGAGTAGTTTCTGCGCTTATGGCCATACCAGCCTGAATATGCCTGATCTCGTCCGATCTCGTGAAGCTAAGCAGGATCGGGCATGGTTAGTGCTTGGATGGGAGACCTCCTTGGAATACCAGGTTCTGTAAGCTTTTGTTCCACTAGAGAGTGCTCTTGTGTCATGGAGCAACTGCCTTTTATTTATCACGCTAATAATATCATGTATTTTATTGGACTAAATGCAGTTTGTATGTGCTGCCCTGCCCTGCCCTGATCAAATTAAATAATAGTCATTGCGTTACCCTCAAAATACATGTATCATGGAGCAACTGCCTTTTATTTATCACCCTAATAATATCATGTAATTTTATTGGACTAAATGCAGTTTGTATGTGCTGCCCTGCCCTGGTCAAATTAAATAATAGACAAAGCAATTCCCTCAAAATATAGGCAGTACATTCAGCCTTTGTTTTTAGTCGGTTCATTAAGTTGCACGGAAATTCGAATCACTGGTAAATTTTGTTCATGTCTTTATATAGTGTACCAAGAGTTGTTCCCTCGCTTACGGCCATACCAGCCTGAATACGCCCATCCTGATTGGAGAAGTGACGACAGGTGCGAGTTTTTGAGCTGTGAGTGAGTGTTTGCTGAAGAGTGTTTGCGCGAGAGCTATTTTTGTTAATTATTTGGATTTCGAAATATATTTTTTGTTTTAGTCTTCCCCCCTTGCAGTTTTGCTGCTTGGGGGAGAGGTTTTTTTTGAAGCACTATGACGGACAACATGGAAATGACAAACGGAATGGACAAAGACAACGAAAGGGCGCAACGGAAGAAAAATGAAGATAAAGAAGGAATGAAATATGGCAAAGAATACACGGTGGCAATTGAGTTGGTAGGAGAAGACAAAGTGACGACAATGGAACTACTACGAGCAATTAAGGAGGGGTGTGGAGAGGTGGTGGGATGCCGAATGAAAGGAGAAAAGAAGTATGAAGTTACGATGAGAAACGGAAAAGGAAAAGAACGTTTAATGGATGGAATATGGATAAAGGACACCAGGATTTTGGCGAGAGATGTTAATGTGAAGGAATTGGTGGTGTCTTTTATGAATCTCCCAGTATATGTAGAAGATGGTGTGATACTGGGCAAGCTGAGTGGATGGGGAGTGGAAGCCGTTTCGGAGATAAGGAGGAGAGTTTGGCCAGGAACGGAGGTGGTTGATGGGACACGTTTTTGCAAAGTCAAGTTCACAGAAAAAGTGACATCATTGCCTTACTCTACAAGAATTGAGACGTTGGAGGGAGCAGAATATTTTAGGGTCCTTCATGATAAACAGGTCAGAGTGTGTCGTTTGTGTATTCAACCCGGGCACATAGTTAAAGACTGCCCTGAATTTAAGTGTTTCAAATGTGGCAAGCAAGGACACTATGTGAGAGAATGTGTCGGAGAGAAGGAAAGGAATTTCTGTGGTGGATTCAGAAAGAGATTGGCGGAGTGCAACTGTGGAGAGGGTATGGCTGAAGAGGGGAGTCAAGCACTATTCGAGGAAGCAGTTGTATTGTCGCAAGAAGGAGAAGAAGATGGAGGAGAGGAGGTGGTGGAGAGTGGAGAGACGGAGGAAGGAAGAAGGGAGAAGGACCAGAAGATGAATGAAATTGGGAGTAGTATGGACTCAGAAATAAGAAGAGGGTGTTTTCAGGAGGAGGGGGGAGTGGACTGGGGGAAGTACGGGGGACTCAAAGGTTTTGGGGGATAGCACAGTACTAACAAGTACCTCGGGGGGTGAAGAAATGGAGAGGGGTTCGAGTTTGAGAACAATAACAGAAACGACAACGACGGCTATACATGAGACGGAGATGAACACGGGGAGTACAATGATGACAATACCAGAGACGGAGATGAACATGGGGAGCACAACGGATGAGGGTGACAAGAAGTTGAGTTGGCTGGATAATATGGACTTGGAGGAGATATCGGACACGGATGATGGAGAAAAGATTGAAAGAACGAGGGAAGGATACAGGAAGAGGAAAGCGGGGGAAGAGGGGGAGAGAAAGGGTGGAAGAGGAAATAAACTGGATAACAGGTAGAGGATAATGAAATTATATTTTATTATTTTATTATTTATTAGAATGGTAAATATAATGTCAATAAATGCAAATGGTTTGAGAACAATGGGAAAATTTAATAGAATAGTACAAATGAAGAATTCAGATATTTTATGTATTCAAGAGACGCACTGGGATAATGCATGTGTTTTAGAAGTAAAAAAAAATATGGAGGGATTTTATTTATGTTAACAATGGCAGGGGAAATTCAAGTGGGGTTGCAATTTTATTAAGGAAGGATGTAGTAGAAAATGTGAAGAAGATATATAATGATAATAATGGGAGGATTTTAATTTTGGATTTTGAATATATGAATAGGGTTTTTAGGATTATAAATATTTATGCGCCGAATAATGAGATAGAGCGAAATAATTTATTTTTAGAATTAGGGAAATGGTGCAAGGGTAACTGTATTTTAGTAGGGGATTTTAATGTTAAAATGAATAGATTAGATATGAAAAGGGGAGCTATTTTTAGAAATGACGTATCTAGGGGGGTCTTAAGGAAGATTATGTTTGAAAACAGTTTGATTGATATATGGAGGGATGAGAATCCGAACAAGAGAGGAATTTCTAGAAGGCAGGTGGTTTTAGGGGAGTTGAAACAGACGCGAATAGATCTGGTATTAGTAAATGAGGGTTTAAGGAATTTTATGAAAGAAATTAAGTATGTTTTTACAGCTTTTAGTGATCATGCGGCCCGGTGGTATTTTCTTGTGGAGTAAGGACACATACTAAATCTGGTGGGCTGTGGTGTTTAAATAATAGCTTGCTAGAGGAGGAAAATTATATTGAGATGATATCAGAATGTATTGGGAAGGCCAAAAGACAACAGTTAATGGAGGTGAATATGGGGTTGTGGTGGGAGGAGCTGAAAACCAAATGTAAGGAATTGACTATAAAATATGCTGTTAAGAGGAATTATTTTTTGAAAAAGAAGGAGAGGGAACTACGTAAGAAGGTTAAACATGAACTTGAGTGTATAGAAAAGGATGAAGGTCATGGGGTGGAGGATTATTTACTGGCTAAGGATGCACTTGATGAATATGAGAAGAAGAAATGTAATGCGGCGATTGTAAGGAGTAGAGTGCAATATGCGATAGAGGGGGAAAGGTGTACTTCATTTTTCTTGAATTTAGAAAAAAGAAGACAAGAGAAGATTTATATTACGGAGTTAATTAATGATAAAGGGGAAAAAGGTTAATGATTTGGTGGGGATTCTGGATACGGTCGAGAGATATTATGAATGCTTATTTAAAAAAGAAGAGGTTAATGATTCCTGTATGGATAAGGTGCTTGAACACGTGGATACTAAGTTAACAGAAGGGGAAAAAAACATGTGTGATGAAGATATGAGTCTAACTGACATTAAGGAGGCCATATTAGAGGCTAATTGCAATAGGAGTCCGGGGTCTGATGGCCTAACTGCGGAATTTTATAAATCTTTTGCAGATTTGTTGGCTCCAATTTTAAGAAAACTGTATGAATATATTGAAAAGACTCAAGTGGTGCCAGATTCGCTGGCCACAGGAGTTTTAACCATACTGTATAAAAATAAAGGGAGTCGTGTAAATTTGGATAATTATCGACCGTTGACACTTTTAAATTGTGATTATAAGATCTTAGCCAAGGTCTTAGCTAATAGAGTTAAAAAAAGTTATGGGAGGAGTAATAGCAGAGACACAAGGATATAGTGTACCAGGGAGGGATATTTCTGACACAGTGGGAACAATAAGGGATGTGATAAAGCATATGGGGGAGGAAGGGGGTTTGTGATGAGTTTGGATCTAAATAAGGCTTTGATAGAGTTGATCATTCCTTTTTACTGCGTACACTTGGGAAATTTGGGTTTGGTGAAAGAATGATAGGTTGGATTAGATTACTGAATGGATATGCAAGGAGCAGAGTAAAATGTAATGGGATTTTAACAGATTATTTTCCTCTGGAGAGATCTGTTAGGCAGGGATGTCCGTTATCAGCTGCTCTTTATAGTTTATCGGTGGAGCCAGCTTGCAGCAATGATTAAAGCAAACAAATTAATTCGAGGTATACGGATACCGGATGGGGGGAGAGTGTTATACAGCAATATGCGGATGATACTACATGTACTGTGATAGATGTTGAAAGTGTGAAGAATGTAATGGAGTGTTTTGAGGTATATGGCAAGGCATCAGGGGGCAAAACTTAATGTTGAAAAATCTGAAATAATGTATGTGGGGATAGATGAAAAAGTGGACTGTGGATTCCCTTTCAAAAAGGCTGAAGGTTATATAAAGACTTTAGGGGTGGTGTTGGGGGTGGATAAAGAAGGGACGAGAGATGAGACATGGACTGGGGTTTTGAATAAAATAAAACATACTCTATCCTATTGGAAGGCAAGAAAACTGTTCTTGAGGGGGAAGGTGGTGGTGATTAATTCTTTGGTGGCATCCAAATGTATCTATGTTCTAGGTTCGTTGGATATGCCACAATGGGTGTTAAAAGAATTCAATGGTTTGGTTACAGATTTCCTATGGGAGGGGAAGGGGACTAGGATTGCAAGGGCAACTCTTATCTCGGATTTAAAGGATGGGGGTTGAAATTGGTGGATTTGGATGTGAAGAGAAAAGCAATGAGAATAAAAACTGTGCAAAAATACTTATATGGGGAGGTAGATTATGGATGGAAAAGGTTTTTAAACATTTTTTGTACAGAAGTGGGGGTTGTGAAGAAAGTGGATTATTGATGTCATGGAAGAAGGATATGTTGGAGGGTTTGCCTGAGTTCTATAAAGAGGTGTTCTTGGCATGGGGGGAATTTCTTCCTAAGATTGAGTACACATGTACAAATAAGGACAACATATTTAATCAGCCTGTGTTTTTGAATCCGAAAATAGAGAGTGGTGGGAAGGTGCTGTACAACAAAATGTTCATGAAGGCTGGGTTAATATTGGTAAAAGATTTTCTTTACGAGGTTATACCGGGGTTTTTAAGGGGGCAGGCAATTCTGGATACTGTGTGGGAGTTTGATGATACAGTGGAGAGAAAATTAGTATTACAGATATACGAAAGAATTAAATTATGCATTCCGGGTGAGTGGATAAAAGTGATAAATGGGGAGGGGGAATATGAGGACTTGTATGTGCTGCCAAGTCTCTATGTGGGTAAAGGATCGGGGAAACAAGTATTATCAAAAGTAACACAGAAAAAGATTGTACAAGTGTATGTTGAAGTCTGTGTGTGTGAGGCCTGCGGCTGAGAGGATGTGGAGAAAAATGTTTATTGATTTGGATGTTTCTTTGATGTGGGAGAATTTGGTTTTGTTTGGGAATAAACGAAATTGTGAGAACATGGATTTTATGGTACGGCATAATCGTATATACACAAACATTATTTTACATCAGATAAACCGCGATGTACGGCGGGAATGTGATGTGTGTATGATGAAGCCAGAGTCTTTGTTGCATTTATTTGTTGAATGTCCAAGTCTGACAGGTTTTTCAAGGAAGTAAAACTTTTGTTGTGGAGGCACTGGAGAAAAGAGTTTTTAGAAAGTTTTGCATGGGATAGGTTAATATTATTTGGAGTAATGGGGAAATGTTTGGGTGTGAATGTGTACCTGTTGAATATTGTTTTGAGTTTTGTGAGGTATGCAATTTACTGTAGAAGGAATATGAAACATTTTGAAGGGAAAAAGGTGAATGTCTGGGTAATCTTTAAAGCAGGTTTAAGAAAGCAGGTGGAATTCATGTATAATGCAAAACTAGAGAAATTTGAAAGTATGTTTATAAAGGGGAGTACTTTAGTGTCTATGGAGGAGGGAGGAGGGGGAGTTAGGGTTAACTTCTGAAATGGAGTATGTCTAATGTCTATATTAGATTATGTATTTTATGTTGATTAGTGAATAAGGATGGTGTAATTATGTTTGTATTTGTTGTATTGTTTTGTTGATTTTGTTTTTTATAAATAAAGAGAAAAAAATAAATAAAAAAATACACCCAATCTTGTCTTATCTCGGAAGCTAAGCAGGATTGGGCCTGGTTAGTACTTGGATGGGAGACTTCCTGGGACTACCAGGTGCTGTAAGCCTTCTGTTCCACTAGAGAGTGCTCTTGTGTCATGGAGCAACTGCCTTTTATTTATCACCCTTATAATATCATGTATATTTATTGGACTAAATGCAGATTGTATGTGCTGCCCTGCCCTGCCCTGCCCTGCCTGATCAAATTAAATAATCGACAGTGCGTTTCCCTCAAAATATATGTGTCATGGAGCAACTGCCTTTTATTTATCACCCTAATAATATCCTGTATTTATATTGGACTAAATGCAGTTTGTATGTGCTGCCCTGCCCTGCCCTGATCAAATTAAATAATAGACAGTGCGTTTCCCTGAAATATAGACAGTACATTCAGCCTTTGTTTTTAGTCGGTTCATTAAGTTGCATGGAAATACGAATCACTGATACATTTTGTTCATGTCTTTATATAGTGTACCAAGATTTGTTCCTGTGCTTATGGCCATACCAGCCTGAATTAGCCTGATCTCATCAGATCTCGGAAGCTAAGCAGGATCGGGCCTGGTTAGTACTTTGATGGGAGACTGCCTTGGAATACCAGGTGCTGTAAGCTTTTTGTCCCAGTAGAGCGTGCTCTTGTGTCATGGAGCAACTGCCATTTATTTTTCACCCTAATAATATCATGTATTTTTATTGGACTAAATGCAGTTTGTACGTGCTGCCCTGACCTGCCCTGATCAAATTAAATAATAGACAGTGCGTTTCCCTCAAAATATATTTGTCATGGAGCAACTGCCTTTTATTTATCACCCTAATAATATCATGTATTTTTATTGGACTAAATGCAGTTTGTATGTGCTGCTCTGCCATGATCAAATTAAATAATAGACAATGCGTTTCCCTCAGAATATAGGCAGTACATTCAGCCTTTGTTTTTAGTCGGTTCAATAAGTTGCACGGAAATTCGAATGACTGATACATTTTCTTCATTTCTTTATATAGTGTACCAAGAGTTGCTCCCACGTATACGGCCATACCAGCCTGAATATGCCCGATCTCGTCTGATCTCAGATGCTAAATAGAGTCAGGCCTGGATAGTACTTGGATGGGAGACCGCCTGGGAATACCAGGTGCTGTAAGCTTCTTGTTCCACTAGAGAGTGCTCTTGTGTCATGGAGCAACAGTCTTTTATTTATCACCCTAATAATATCATGTATTTTTATTGGACTAAATGCAGTTTGTATGTGCTGCCCTGCCCTGCCCTGATCAAATTAAATACTAGACAGTGCGTTTCCCTCAAAATATATGTGTCATGGAGCAACTGCCTTTTATTTATCACCCTAATAATATCATGTATTTTTATTGGACTAAATGCAGTTTGTATGTGCTGCTCTGCCATGATCAAATTAAATAATAGACAATGCGTTTCCCTCAAAATATAGGCAGTACATTCAGCCTTTGTTTTTAGTCGGTTCAATAAGTTGCACGGAAATTAGAATCACTGATACATTTTCTTCATATCTTTATATAGTGTACCAAGAGTTGTTTCCTCGCTTACGGCCATACCAGCCTGAATACACCCGATCTCGTCTTATCTCGGAAGCTAAGCAGGATTGGGCCAGGTTAGTACTTGGATGGGAGACTGCCTGGGAATACCAGGTGCTTTAAGCCTTTGTTCCACTAGAGAGTGCTCTTGTGTCATGGAGCAACTGCCTTTTATTTATCACCCTAATAATATCATGTGTTTGTATTGGACTAAATGCAGATTGTATGTGCTGCCCTGCCCTGCCCTGCCCTGATCAAATTAAATAATAGACAATGCGTTTCCCTCAAAATATAGGCAGTACATTCAGCCTTTGTTTTTAGTCGGTTCAATAAGTTGCACGGAAATTCGAATCACTGATACATTTTCTCCATTTCTTTATATAGTGTACCAAGAGTTGCTCCCATGCTTACGGCCATACCAGCCTGAATACACCCGATCTCGTCTTATCTCGGAAGCTAAGCAGGATTGGGCCTGGTTAGTACTTGGATTGGAGACTGCCTGGGAATACCAGGTTCTGTAAGCCTTTTGTTCCACTAGAGAGTGCTCTTGTGTCATGGAGCAACAGCCTTTTATTTATCACCCTAATAATATCATGTATTTTATTGGACTAAATGCAGTTTATATGTGCTGCTCTGCCATGATCAAATTAAATAATAGACAGTGCGTTTCCCTCAAAATATATGTGTCATGGAGCAACTGCCTTTTATTTATCACCCTAATAATATCATGTATTTTTATTGGACTAAATGTAGTTTATATGTGCTGCTCTGCCATTATCAAATTAAATAATAGACAGTGCGTTTCCCTCAAAATATATGTGTCATGGAGCAACTGCCTTTTATTCATCACCCTAATAATATCATGTATTTTTATTGGACTAAATGCAGTTTGTATGTGCTGCCCTGCCCTGCCCTGATCAAATTACACAATAGACAGTGCGTTTCCCTCAAAATATATGTGTCATGGAGCAACTGCCTTTTATTTATCACCCTAATAATATCTTGTATTTTATTGGACTAAATGCAGTTTGTATGTGCTGCTCTGCCATGATCAAATTAAATAATAGACAATGCGTTTCCCTCAAAATATAGGCAGTACATTCAGCCTTTGTTTTTAGTCGGTTCAATAAGTTGTACGGAAATTCGAATCACTGATACATTTTCTTCATTTCTTTATATAGTGTACCAAGAGTTGCTCCCACGCTTACGGCCATACCAGCCTGAATACGCCCATCCTGATTGGAGAAGTGACGACAGGTGCGAGTTTTGAGCTGTGAGTGAGTGGTTGCTGAAGAGTGTTCTTGAGAGCTATTTTTGTTAATTATTTGGATTTCGAAATATATTTTTTGTTTGTCCTTGCAGTTGAATAGTTTTAAGTTTGGTTAGTCTTCCCCCTTGCAGTTTTGCTGCTTGGGGCAGAGTTTTTCTTTTCGGATTCTTTTTTTGAATCACTATGACGGACAACATGGAAATGACAAACGGAATGGACAAAAGACAACGAAAGGGCGAACGGAAGAAAAATGAAGATAAAGAAGGAATGAAATATGGCAAAAGAATACACGGTGGCAATTGAGTTGGTAGGAAAGACAAAGTGACGACAATGGAACTACTACGAGCAATTAAGGAGGGGTGTGGAGAGGTGGTGGGATGCCGAATGAAAGGAGAAAAGAAGTATGAAGTTCCGATGAGAAACGGAAAAGGAAAAGAACGGTTAATGGATGGAATATGGATAAAGGACACCAGGATTTTGAGCGAGAGATGTTAATGTGAAGGAATTGGTGGTGTCTTTTATGAATCTCCCAGTATATGTAGAAGATGGTGTGATACTGGGCAAGCTGAGTAGCTGGGGAGTGGAAGCCGTTTCGGAGATAAGGAGGAGAGTTTGGCCAGGAACGGAGGTGGTTGATGGGACACGTTTTTGCAAAGTCAAGTTCACAGAAAAAGTGACATCATTGCCTTACTCTACAAGAATTGAGATGTTGGAGGAGCAGAATATTTTAGGGTCCTTCATGACAAACAGGTCAGAGTGTGTCGTTTGTGTATTCAACCCGGGCACATAGTTAAAGACTGCCCTGAATTTAAGTGTTTCAAATGTGGCAAGCAAGGACACTATGCGAGAGAATGTTCGGAGAGAAGGAAAGGAATTTCTGTGGTGGATGCAGAAAGAGATTGGCGGAGTGCAACTGTGGAGAGGTTATGGCTGAAGAGGGGAGTCAAGTACTATTCGAGGAAGCAGTTGTATTGTCGCAAGAAGGAGAAGAAGATGGAGGAGAGGGACGTGGTGGAGAGTGGAGAGACGGAGGAAGGAAGAAGGGAGAAGGACCAGAAGATGAATGAAATTGGGAGTAGTATGGACTCAGAAATAAGAAGAGGGAGTTTTTCAGGAGGAGGGGGGAGTGGACTGGGGGAAGCACGGGGGACTCACAGGTTTTGGGGGATAGCACAGTACTAACAAGTACCTCGGGGGGTGAAGAAATGGAGAGGGGTTCGAGTTTGAGAACAATAACAGAAACGACAACGACGGCTATACATGAGACGGAGATGAACACGGGGAGCACAAGCGATGACAATACCAGAGACGGAGATGAACATGGGGAGCACAACGGATGAGGGTGACAAGAAGTTGAGTTGGCTGGATAACATGGACTTGGAGGAGATATCGGACACGGATGATGGAGAAAAGAGTGAAAAGAACGAGGGAAGGATACAGGAAGAGGAAAGCGGGGAAGGGGGAGAGAAAGGGGGAAGAGGAAATAAACTGGATAACAGGTAGAGGATAATGAAATTATATTTTATTATTTTATTATTTATTAGAATGGTAAATATAATGTCAATAAATGCAAATGGGTTGAGAACAATGGGAAAATTTAATAGAATAGTACAAATGAAGAATTCAGATATTTTATGTATTCAAGAGACGCACTGGGATAATGCATGTGTTTTAGAAGTAAAAAAAAATATGGAGGGATTTTATTTATGTTAACAATGGCAGGGGGAAATTCAAGTGGGGTTGCAATTTTATTAAGGAAGGATGTAGTAGAAAATGTGAAGAAGATATATAATGATAATAATGGGAGGATTTTAATTTTGGATTTTGAATATATGAATAGGGTTTTTAGGATTATAAATATTTATGCGCCGAATAATGAGATAGAGCGAAATAATTTATTTTTAGAATTAGGGAAATGGTGCAAGGGTAACTGTATTTTAGTAGGGGATTTTAATGTTAAAATGAATAGATTAGATATGAAAAGGGGAGCTATTTTTAGAAATGACGTATCTAGGGGGTCTTAAGGAAGATTATGTTTGAAAACAGTTTGATTGATATATGGAGGGATGAGAATCCGAACAAGAGAGGAATTTCTAGAAGGCAGGTGGTTTTAGGGGAGTTGAAACAGACGCGAATAGATCTGGTTTTAGTAAATGAGGGTTTAAGGAATTTTATGAAAGAAATTAAGTATGTTTTTACAGCTTTTAGTGATCATGCGGCGGTGGTATTTTCTTGTGGAGTAAGGACACATACTAAATCTGGTGGGCTGTGGTGTTTAAATAATAGCTTGCTAGAGGAGGAAAATTATATTGAGATGATATCAGAATGTATTGGGAAGGCCAAAGACAACAGTTAATGGAGGTGAATATGGGGGTTGTGGTGGGAGGAGCTGAAAACCAAATGTAAGGAATTGACTATAAAATATGCTGTTAAGAGGAATTATTTTTTGAAAAAGAAGGAGAGGGAACTACGTAAGAAGGTTAAACATGAACTTGAGTGTATAGAAAAGGATGAAGGACATGGGGTGGAGGATTATTTACTGGCTAAGATGCACTTGATGAATATGAGAAGAAGAAATGCAATGCGGCGATTGTAAGGAGTAGAGTGCAATATGTGATAGAGGGGGGAAAGGTGTACTTCATTTTTTCTTGAATTTAGAAAAAAGAAGACAAGAGAAGATTTATATTCCGGAGTTAATTAATGAGAAAGGGGAAAAGGTTAATGATTTGGTGGGGATTCTGGATACGGTCGAGAGATATTATGAATGCTTATTTAAAAAAGAAGAGGTTAATGATTCCTGTATGGATAAGGTGCTTGAGCACGTGGATACTAAGTTAACAGAAGGGGAAAAAACATGTGTGATGAAGATATGAGTCTAACTGACATTAAGGAGGCCATATTAGATGCTAATTGCAATAGGAGTCCGGGGGTCTGATGGCCTAACTGCGGAATTTTATAAATCTTTTTGCAGATTTGTTGGCTCCAATTTTAAGAAAACTGTATGAATATATTGAAAAGACTCAAGTGGTGCCAGATTCGCTGGCCACGGAGTTTTAACCATACTGTATAAAAAATAAAGGGAGTCGTGTAAATTTGGATAATTATCGACCGTTGACACTTTTAAATTGTGATTATAAGATCTTAGCCAAGGTCTTAGCTAATAGGAGTTAAAAAAGTTATGGGAGGAGTAATAGCAGAGACACAAGGATATAGTGTACCAGGGGGGATATTTCTGACACAGTGGGAACAATAAGGGATGTGATAAAGCATATGGGGGGAGGAAGGGTGGTTTGTGATGAGTTTGGATCTAAATAAGGCTTTTGATAGAGTTGATCATTCCTTTTTACTGCGTACACTTGGGAAATTTGGGTTTGGTGAAAGAATGATAGGTTGGATTAGATTACTGAATGGATATGCAAGGAGCAGAGTAAAATGTAATGGGATTTTAACAGATTATTTTCCTCTGGAGAGATCTGTTAGGCAGGGATGTCCGTTATCAGCTGCTCTTTATAGTTTATCGGTGGAGCCGCTTGCAGCAATGATTAAAGCAAACAAATTAATTCGAGGTATAAGGATACCGGATGGGGGGAGAGTGTTATACAGCAATATGCGGATGATACTACATGTACTGTGATAGATGTTGAAAGTGTGAAGAATGTAATGGAGTGTTTTGAGGTATATGGCAAGGCATCAGGGGCAAAACTTAATGTTGAAAAATCTGAAATAATGTATGTGGGGATAGATGAAAAAAGTGGACTGTGGATTCCCTTTCAAAAAGGCTGAAGGTTATATAAAGACTTTAGGGGTGGTTTTGGGGGTGGATAAAGAAGGGACGAGAGATGAGACATGGACTGGGGTTTTGAATAAAATAAAACATACTCTATCCTATTGGAAGGCAAGAAAACTGTTCTTGAGGGGGAAGGTGGTGGTGATTAATTCTTTGGTGGCATCCAAATGTATCTATGTTCTAGGTTCGTTGGATATGCCACAATGGGTGTTAAAAAGAATTCAATGGTTTGGTTACAGATTTCCTATGGGGGGGAAGGGGACTAGGATTGCAAGGGCAACTCTTATCTCGGTTTAAAGGATGGGAGGTTGAAATTGGTGGATTTGGATGTGAAGAGAAAAGCAATGAGAATAAAAACTGTGCAAAAATACTTATTGGGGAGGTAGATTATGGATGGAAAAGGTTTTTTAAACATTTTTTGTACAGAAGTGGGGGTTGTGAAGAAAGTGGATTATTGATGTCATGGAAGAAGGATATGTTGGAGGGTTTGCCTGAGTTCTATAAAGAGGTGTTCTTGGCATGGGGGAATTTCTTCCTAAGATTGAGTACACATGTACAAATAAGGACAACATATTTAATCAGCCTGTGTTTTTGAATCCGAAAATAGAGAGTGGTGGGAAGGTGCTGTACAACAAAATGTTCATGAAGGCTGGGTTAATATTGGTAAAAAGATTTTCTTTACGAGGTTATACCGGGGTTTTTTAAGGGGGCAGGCAATTCTGGATACTGTGTGGGAGTTTGATGATACAGTGGAGAGAAAAATTAGTATTACAGATATACGAAAGAATTAAATTATGCATTCGGGTGAGTGGATAAAAAGTGATAAATGGGGAGGAATATGAGGACTTGTATGTGCTGCCAAGTCTCTATGTGGGTAAAGGATCGGGGAAACAAGTATTATCAAAAGTAACACAGAAAAGATTGTACAAGTGTATGTTGAAGTCTGTGTGTGTGGAGGCCCTGCGGCTGAGAGGATGTGGAGAAAAATGTTTATTGATTTGGATGTTTCTTTGATGTGGGAGAATTTGGTTTTGTTTGGGAATAAACGAAATTGTGAGAACATGGATTTTATGATACGGCATAATCGTATATACACAAATATTATTTTACATCAGATAAACCGCGATGTGCGGCGGGAATGTGATGTGTGTATGATGAAGCCAGAGTCTTTGTTGCATTTATTTGTTGAATGTCCAAGTCTGACAGGTTTTTTTCAAGGAAGTAAAACTTTTGTTGTGGAGGCACTGGAGAAAAGAGTTTTTAGAAAGTTTTGCATGGGATAGGTTAATATTATTTGGAGTAATGGGGAAATGTTTGGGTGTGAATGTGTACCTGTTGAATATTGTTTTGAGTTTTGTGAGGTATGCAATTTACTGTAAAAGGAATATGAAACATTTTGAAGGGAAAAAAGGTGAATGTCTGGGTAATCTTTAAAGCAGGTTTAAGAAAGCAGGTGGAATTAATGTATAATGCAAAACTAGAGAAATTTGAAAGTATGTTTATAAAGGGGAGTACTTTAGTGTCTATGGAGGGGGGAGGGGGGGAGTTAGGGGTTAACTTCTGAAATGGAGTATGTCTAATGTCTATATTAGATTATGTATTTTATGTTGATTAGTGAATAAGGATGGTGTAATTATGTTGTATTTGTTGTATTGATTTGTTGATTTTGTTTTTTATAAATAAAGTTTAAAAAAATAAATAAAAAAAAATACTCCCGATCTCGTCTTATCTCGGAAGCTAAGCAGGATTGGGTCTGGTTAGTACTTGGATGGGAGACTGCCAGGGAATACCAGGTTCTGTAAGCCTTTTGTTCCACTAGAGAGTGCTCTTGTGTCATGGAGCAACTGCCTTTTATTTATCACCCTAATAATATCATGTATTTTTATTGGACTAAATGCAGTTTGTATGTGCTGCCCTGCCCTGCCCTAATCAAATTAAATAATAGACAGTGCGTTTCCCTCAAAATATATGTGTCATGGAGCAACTGCCTTTTCTAACCCTAACCCTAACCCTAACCCTAACCTAACCCAACCTAACCTAACCTAACCTAACCTACCTTAACCTTAACTTACCCTAACCTTAACCCTAACCTTAACCCTAACCTCAACCTCAACCTTAACCTTAACCTTAAACTTAACCTCCATAACTCTCCCGGGAGAACTCACACAGAACCACAGATTATACCCATTATCAGCACCTTCTCCGCGTAAACAGACTCCTTCACTCTAGACTAAAATTCGCTTTCACCCAAACACAACGCACATTCCCCCCCCACTTCAGAATTCAGACCCATATCAGCTTTCCGTAGAAACCCCAATTTTAGGGATCTCTTAATTTTACCAAAGTTTTCCAATAAACCTACTCTAAACTACCCATTGAACAACAGTATCATAGACAACTTTCACACATTCAAAATCCACATGCACAAACCTCCAGTCCTATTTCACAGCTCATTACCATCCATAGTACCAATATTGTCTATGCCATAACATGCACACTATGCCACAACATTTATATAGGAGAAACCGGTCACACAGTCTGACACGCCTCAAATAGCACCTCTACACAATTAGAAAAAACATATTACAAACACACCTGGTCCAACATTTTCAGATTCACCCAACAACTTCCCTCCATATTACCGGTCTGGAGATGAAATCCACCTGGACCAGAGGCCAGAAAAGCGGCAGAATCCAGGTGGATTTCAAAACTTAATACTTTGGCTCCACTGGGGATGAATATCAAGGAATAAATAAAAAACATTAACACTTTTGAGTTCTCGAGACCGGGCAAAGGTGCAATAGGCCCGTGCAACCTAAAGGTTTGAAACCAGTACAAACATAAACCCTCTTAAACCTAACCCTAACCCTAACCCTAACCCTAACCCTAAACCAGCTCCCCACGACATTACCTTCTCCACATACAGAATTGGACAGGGGTGTCCAATGGAGTTTTTATCCCTGTACCTAACCCTAACCCTAACCCTAACCCTAACCCTAACCCTAGCCTCCTCCAAAGCACATCGATGGACATCTACGGCCTCCCAGGAGTACAACAAAACAAACACCAGCTCCCCACGACATTACCTTCTCCACATACAAAATTGGACAGGGGTGTCCAATTGAGTTTTTAACCCTGTACCTAACCCTAACCCTAACCCTACCTTCTCCACATACAGAATTGGACAGGGGTGTCAGATGGAGTTTTTATCCCTGTACCTAACCCTAACCCTAACCACATTTTGAAATCCACCTAGGCCCCTCCAAAGCACATCGATGGACATCTCCGCCTCCAAGGAGTACAACAAAACACACCCCAGCTCCCCACGACATTACCTTCTCCACATACAGAGTTGGACAGGGGTGTCCGATGGAGTTTTATCCCTGTACCTAACCCTAACCCTAACCCCTAACCAATAACCCTAACCCTAACCTTAACCCTTACCCTAACCGGTTCGTATCCTGTTCTAACTCCTAACCCTACCCCCAACCCTACTCCTAACCCTACTCCTAACCTAAGCCTAACCTTAACCCTTACCCTAACCCGGGTTCGTATCCTGCTCCCGCCCCTGACCCTAACCTTAACCCTTACCCTAACCCTGGTTCGTATCCTGTTCCAACTCCTAACCCTACCCCCAACCCTACTCCTAACCCAAACATATAACTATAAAACCAGCAGACAAAGGCTCAAAGATAATTATTATGGACAACCAACAGTACCTCTTTGAGCTCACCGCCAACTCTCTAACACACAACACTATACCCCTATTCCTGCCTCTACACAGATCCAGACACAAATAATTAGACACATAATATTAGATCTTTATAAAAAAAATACATTACATGTAGACAAAAGGAATATCTAGATGGACCAGACTTACCCAGGAGACTCTTCTATCTTCTCCCTAAATACATCAAACACCAGATACCTGGACAGTCCCTTTTGAGGTCCCGAAGGAAGAGACCTTGTGTCGGATTGTGGGAGTGAGTCCTCGCCAGCAGCGGAGTTTATTGACTATTTCCTCAACCCCATTTCACAAAGGCACCCCAGCTATCTGAAGGACACATACCACTTCATAGACACGCTTCACAACATTCCAGTCCCAGCAAACGCATACCTATTCACTATAGATACTAGATTCTCTCTACACCAACATAGATATCTTGTCAGGTTTAGCAGCAGTGAAATCTGCACTCCAGAGATATCCAGATCCAGATAGACCAGACTCACACCTCCTACAGCTTCTAGAGCTTGGATTAAGAAACAATGATTTCACATTCAATAATAAACACTACTTACAGATTCATGGGACGGCGATGGGCAAAAAGTTTGCCCCAGCCTATGCTAATATTGATATGGCGGACTGGGAGTTGACAGCCTTAGATAAATGCCCATTGCGTCCCATGTTTTATAGAGCGATACCTGGATGATATCTTCGGAGTGTGGGAACATGATCTGGTACATTTCAAAACATTTATTGAAATACTCAATAACCATCACCCAACCATAACTGTTAAATATGTCATTCACCCACATACAATTAACTTCCTGGATACAATAATATTCTTTCCAGAGACTGACACACACATAGTCTCTTTACAAACAAAAGTATACTTTAAAGACACAGACACACATGCCTTACTTCACAAGTCCAGTTATCACCCAAAACATACATTCACTGGTATTGTAAAATCACAACTCATTCGATTTCATAGATTATGTACACAACATAAATACTTTAATCTAGCCACACAGACTCTTTTTAGTGCACTGAGAAAGAGGGGATATTCAAAGCGATCACTGAGGTACATAAAGGCTAACACACTGTCGGGCTTCACCCAGAACAGATTGCCTGATCCTCCTAACCCTACCTCTAACCCTAACCCTAACCCTAACCCTAACCCTAACCTTAACCTTAACCTTACCTCTAACCTTAACCTAACCTTAACCCAACATTAACCCTAACCTTAGCCCTAACCTAACCTAACCCTAACCCAACCTTAACCTAACCCTAACCTTAACCTTAACCCTAACCTTACCCTAACCTTACCCCAACCTTACCCCTAACCTTACCCCCAACCTTACCCCCAACCTTACCCCCAACCTTAACCCCCAACCTTAACCCCAACCTTAACCCCAACCTTAACCCCAACCTTACCCCTAACCTTAACCTTACCTCTAACCTTAACCTTCCCTATCCCCCCATCCTATCCCGGTCCTCCACTCTCAGACCTTTCCCAGACCCCCTGTTCCTATTCCCCCCAACAAGACACAGAACCCCAGATTATACCCATTATCAGCACCTTCTCCAACGTAAACAGACTCCTTCCTCTAGATTCAAATTCGCTTTCACCCAAACACAACGCACATTCCCACCACTTCAGGATTTCAGACCCATATCAGCTTTCCGAGAAACCCCAATTTAAGGGATCTCTTAATTTTTGCAAAGTTTTCCAATAAACCTACTCCTAAACTACCCGTTGAACAACAATATCATAGACAACTTTCACACATTCAAAATCCACATGCACAAACCTCCAGTCCTATTTCACAACTCATGACCATCCATAGTACCAATATTGTCTATGCCATAACATGCACACTATGCCACAACATTTATATAGGAGAAACCGGTCACACAGTCCTGACACGCCTCAAACAGCACCTCTACACTATTAGAAAAAACATATTACAAACACACCTGGTCCAACATTTTCAGATCCACCCAACAACCTCCCTCCATATTACCGGTCTGGAGATGAAATCCACCTGGACCAGAGGCCAGAAAAGTGGCCAAATCCAGGTGGATTTCAAAACGTAATACTTTGGCTCCACTGGGGATGAATATCAAAGGAATAAATAAAAACATTAACACTTTTGAGTTCTCGAGACCGGGCAAAGGTGCAATAGGCCCGTGCAACCTAAAGGTTTGAAACCAGTACAAACATAAACCCTCTTAAACCTAACCCCTACCCCTAACCCTAACCCTAACCTTAACCCTACCCTAACCCGGGTTCGTATCCTGTTCCCACCCCTAACCCTGCTCCTAACCCTAACCCCACCAAACCCCCTCTCTGAATCACAACCTTCTCTCCTCCTCTGATTCCTCTTCCAATCAGCAGACAATCCTTATCCCCTTAGTCACTACATTCTCACATAGGATCAGACCGCTACATCAGGCATTCAAACATAATTTTCTCATTACTCAACAGGCATACACACCCTTCCAGCCATATAGAATTATCTCAGCATTCAGAAGGAATAAGAGTCTCAAAGACGTCCTAATCAAAAGCAAAATACACACTAAGCCCCCCACAACCACCCAAACCTCACACGGCCCACTTCAAACCAAGAAAATTCATTTTCAAATCCACACAGCAAGACCTCCACTCCAGTTCTAGACTCTATCTCACTCAACACTCCAAATGTCATTTATATAATTACCTGTACATTATGCAAAAACACTACATCGGGAAACTCAGTATACAATAGAAACTAGACTTAAACAACATCTATACAACATCAAACGGGCCCATCTACACACAGAACTAGTCACTCATTTCCAGGATCACCCCATCACTTACCTCAATATATCCGGCTTACAGTCATGTTCTGGGTGGACCAGTGGGTGGCGAAAAGCAGTGGAACGTGGGTGGATAAGAGATCTTCAAACAATTACACCCACCGGTCTGAATTAGTGTTTTTAACCAGTTAGATGGGATCAATCGAAAGGGATAGCACTTGTTTACAGGGATCTCAAGGAGGTGAAAGAAGGATGCACTATTCAAACAAAAATAAAGTTTAAGTGGGTTTGTCTAATATTTAATATTTGCATGCTTATCTTAAATAGTTTTATTCCTTCCTTTTTTAGGTATTTGATTTTGTTTTGACATTTTTAGCACTTTATCTCTTAGCACTTTGTCTTCTAGCGCTTATATATGTGGATATAATTGTGTTTGTATATGTATTATTAAAGCATCTATCCCCTGATCCCTTGTATATTTTAATATCTCAGTCCCTTCATGGTCCTAGATAACCACTCAGACTATCATTTAGAAACAATAATACCTACTTACTTTTGGTAAGGTTTGGAGGGGTAATCTAGATAATTTTAACAGTTGAATGGTTTATAGCATTATATTGGAGGGCACACAACAATAGGCCTGCACACCACAAGACAAACCAGTCTCTTTTTAACCCTACCCCTAATTCAAAACCTAACCCTAACCCTAACCCTTAACCCTAACCCTAAACCGTAACCCTAACCCCAACCTAAACCCTAACCTAAACCTAACCCTAAACCCTAACCCTACCCAACCCTAACCCTAGCCCGTGCCATTGTTGTGGTGACCCTCCACCGTTGTAAATGCTTTTCACATTGGATGTTCGCTGCCTACTGGGGACCCAGGTTTGTGCCCACCGAGAAAACAATTATGTTTCCACTGTGATTAACAACTCTTTCCACAACAGAACCACACCAAAGGAGTCCAACACCAAAACAATATGGAACCCCAATCACAATGCCCATTTCCTCTGTCATTTAATTTTGTTTATTTCTTTGATTTTGTCTCATTGTGCCACAGGGAACCTCACAGATGCCAAACAGCTAACCAAATAAAATACATAGAGTGACAGACACATGATCTGAAAGAAGTGGTAGAATTGATAGAGAGTAGGGTCAGAATAAGGACAGAACAGGGTCATAATAGGGAAAGATAGGAACAGTAGAGAATAGGAAAGATAGGGAAAACTTTAGGGTTAACAATTAGCATCACAGTCACTGGGTGTACACAGTTGTCAGGTGGGACTTGCACTTGCATTCTGGTACCCAGCGGGGGATTGAACCCACAACCATGGTGTTGGGGGAGCTGTGATCTGATAGTTGAGCCACAAAGGATCCTGATGGTCAACAGAAATGGCAATGGTTTCACTATTCCCCACTTTTACGGCAATGATTTTCATAGCAGAAAATAACAGGGAGATATATACGTATATATTATATCTAAATCAACATAGAAGGCCTTAAATATTCCCCACCCCTTTTCTCTCTCTCTCTCTCTCTTCCCCCCTCTTCTCTCCCCATTAGAAACTCCCACAGATTTTCCCTCCATATTTTTACCAATCAGCAGTCTTTAAGATTTAGATTCAAATTCAAAAGTGGCCAATAGAATAGACACAGTCATGTATTAGCCTATAGGGAAGGATACTCAGAACAGAGTAGAGTGAGTGACAACAGATTCAACCAATGAAAATCAAGGAATAGATATTCAAGCACTTGGAGCAGTGGGAAGGTCTTCCCCTTTCCAACTGACCCCCTTTTTAAGCACTGGGGTGTTTCCCACTAGGAAAAAAATGCCCTCTGATGAAGCAGGAATACTGCGAAACGTTAGGGATTTTTAACGGGACAACACAGCGGGCATCAAATTGAGAAAGGGTTTTGATAATACTGTTTGATTTTTTTTTAAACTATAAATATAATAAAAGCTACGTTTTAATTGAAGATGTGGAGGGTTTTAGAGTAACGGGGAAAAAACAATCCAACTGGAGAATTTGCAGTCAAAACTGCAAACTAGAACTTTTCAATCTGCGCATCTGAGCCCACAGAGTTGGATAACATCTACCCCAGGAGTGACAAAAAGACATCAAGGAACTGGCTACAACATCTACAGCCTCTACCTCCATCTTCAACCCCCAGACTCAACCTCCATCTCTAACCCCAGCCTCAACAACAACAAGGCGGTGAGAACCACACTGAGCAGTACAGCGTCTCGTGCTGCTCGGAAATCCACATCTTGCATTAAAACATACACCCACCCGGTTGTTGCACGCTGTCCTGCCCCTACTAGTGAGAGACACCCACCCCAACAAGTATAGGCAGCCATGCAGCCCCCTTATGAGTATAGTAACTTGCAGCAACGTAGCAATAGAGCACAACAGCCCCTCACCAACGAAGTCTCACAACCCCTTAACAATAGAGTCCCACACCCCCCTCCCAGCAGACAGCCACGCCTAAACCAACCCCCCGATGAAGCTACCAGGCAAGCCTCAAAACTGTATTTCAAGTTGATACAGGTCATCCATCATAAGGAGGTCATTGATAAAGCCATTTCAGACAAAAGGTTCCCCTAGCGGCATGATGAGACAAGTGAACAGACTCACCAATTTTATCAAGCCATCTTCACCCACAGATCACACTGCAGCCCAAGTACTACAGAACACACAGCAATGGATGAACAATAACATGAACATATTACAAATACACTACCAGTCAATTATCCAATCACTCACACAACCACCCAACCCATTCAACCCTCTTGCACTATACATAGCTGTGGGCTGGGCACAGAAGAGATACACACATAAACGGACATACACCACCATCACTACAGTTGAAACATTTTGAACATTCCCCTAGAAACTCACTTTAGACAACCCCCTAGGGCTACCCTGTCTCACCCCACCACAGAGCCCCTCTTCCCCTCATCCTCAGCCTCTCCCCAGCCAATACACCCACAAATACCATAGACGACTCAAACTTTTTGACTATCGGACAAATGACAACTACTTACCATTCACCCTTCCTTCGACCTGGGAACCTAAACTGTCCCAGGTAGACAGGAGGGTCCAGAATCTAATCAGAACGGACAAAGACACCCTTCACAACTACCACACCCAGGCAGATAGACAGGACAACCTCACTAGTATAGAAAGACAAGCCATAAAATAACTTATAAACAACCCTCACATAATATTGAAACCAGCAGATAAGGGATCAAAAACAGTGATCCTAGACAAACATCAATACACATATGAGGCAAACAGACAGTTATCCAACACCAAGTACTATGTACCAATAGAAGACAGCCTACAACCACAGACTCAGACTAAGCTACGCCGAATCATACAAACACTTTATGATAAACGGTACATCAATAAGAAACAACGAGACTTTCTATTTGGACCAGACACCCCACGACCCAGACTGTTTTACCTACTTTGTAAAATTCACAAAGAACCAGACACCTGGACAATTCCCCATGAAGTTCCTCCTGGAAGGCCCATCGTATCAGACTGCAATAGTGAATCGTACAACATAGCTCAATATATTGACCATCATATCAACCCTCTCTCCACTAGACACCCCAGCTACCTCAGAGACACTTACCACTTCCTTGAGAAGATTAAACCCATAGTTGTTCCCTCCCAAACATACATATTCACTATAGACATTGATAGCTTATATACCAACATAAATACAGCAACAGGAATACAGACGGTTAGAAATCTACTCCATGCACACCCAGATAGGAATAGACCAGACAATGAATTACTACAATTATTAGAAATTAGTCTCACACACAACGATTTTATATTCAATGATAGGCACTACTTGCAGGTGGAGGGAACGGCTATGGGGAAGAAATTTGCCCCTGCATATGCAAACATCTACATGGCTGAATGGGAGAGAGAGGCATTGGCCAAGTGCCCACATCAACCCACATTTTATTACAGATTTCTAGACGACATCATAGGAGCCTGGCCTCATGACATCCAACTATTCACTGAATTCATCAGCATTCTCAACAGTCATCACCCGTCCATTAAGGTTAAATACACAATAGATCCATGTGAAGTACATTTCTTGGATACAACAGTATTCTTTAATCAGATAAATCAATCCCAAAAAACATTACTCAATAAAGTTTATTTCAAACCAACAGATACACATGCTCTACTCCATAAACAGAGTTATCATCCCAAACATACATTTAAAGGCATCGTCAAATCCCAAATTATACGGTTCCATAGGATATCCTCCTGTAAACAGGATCTGGACACAGCAATTCAAACACTATTTCATGCACTTAGACAAAGAGGCTACTCCAAACGATACCTCAGAACCATAAAAACCAGTACCTTGGCGGCCCTCTCTCCCATTCAGCTAACACACCCACAAAACACAAGTCTGTCAATCACTCTTTCTGACCACAACTTTCATTACACAGGTTCTGGAGGCACTTCCAAATCCCCCCCTTCCCCTGACCTTAACCCTGACCCTAACCTTAACCCTTACCCTAACCCGGGTTCGTATCCTGCTCCCGCCCCTGACCCTAACCTTAACCCTTACCCTAACCCGGGTTCGTATCCTGTTCCAACTCTTAACCCTACCCCCAACCCTACTCCTAACCCTAACCCTACTCCTAACCCTAACCCTACTCCTAACCCTAACCCTACCCCCAACCCTACTCCTAACCCTAACCCTGACCCTAACCTTAACCCTTACCCTAACCCGGGTTCGTATCCTGTTCCCACCCCTAACCCTACTCCTAACCCTAACCCCACCAAAACCCCCCCCTCTCAGAATCACAACCTTCTCTCCTCCTCTGATTCCTCTTCCAATCAGCAGACAATCCTTATCCCCTTAGTCACTACATTCTCACATAGGATCAGACCGCTACATCAGGCATTCAAACATAATTTTCTCATTACTCAACAGGCATACACACCCTTCCAGCCATATAGAATTATCTCAGCATTCAGAAGGAATAAGAGTCTCAAAGACGTCCTAATCAAAGCAAAATACAGCACTAAGCCCCCACAACCACCCAAACCTCACACGGCCCACTTCAAACCAAGAAAATTCATTTCAAATCCACACAGCAAGACCTCCACTCCAGTTCTAGACTCTATCTCACTCAACACTCCAAATGTCATTTATATAATTACCTTACATTATGCAAAAAACACTACATTGGGGAAACTCAGTATACAATAGAAATTAGACTTGAAAAACAACATCTATACAACATCAAACGGGCCCATCTACACACAGAACTAGTCACTCATTTCCAGGATCACCCCATCACTTACCTCAATATATCCGGCTTACAGTCATGTTCTGGGTGGACCAGTGGGTGGCGAAAAGCTGTGGAACGTGGGTGGATAAGAGATCTTCAAACAATTACACCCACTGGTCTGAATTAGTGTTTTTAACCAGTTAGATGGGATCAATCGAAAGGGATAGCACTTGTTTACAGGGATCTCAAGGAGGTGAAAGAAGGTTTCACTATTCAAACAAAAAATTAAGTTTAAGTGGGTTTGTCTAATATTTAATATTTGCATGCTTATCTTAAATAGTTTTATTCCTTCCTTTTTTAGGTATTTGATTTTGTTTTGACATTTTAGCACTTTATCTCTTAGCACTTTGTCTTCTAGCGCTTATATATGTGGATATAATTGTGTTTGTATATGTATTATTAAAGCATCTATCCCCTGATCCCTTGTATATTTTAATATCTCAGTCCCTTCATGGTCCTAGATAACCACTCAGACTATCATTTAGAAACAATAATAACCTACTTACTTTTGGTAAGGTTTGGAGGGGGTAATCTAGATAATTTTAACAGTTGAATGGTTTATAGCATTATATTGGAGGGGCACACAACAATAGGCCTGCGCACCACAAGACAAACCAGTCTCTTTTTAACCCTACCCTAATTCAAAACCTAACCCTAACCCTAACCCTAACCCTAACCCTAACCCTAACCCTGTACCTATGTGCAAAAAACATAACCACATTTTGAAATCCACCTAGCCCCCTCCAAAGCACATCGATGGACATCTACGGCCTCCCAGGAGTACAACAAAACAAACCCCAGCTCCCCACGACATTACCTTCTCCACATACAGAATTGGACAGGGTTGTCCAATTGAATTTTTATCCCTGTACCTAACCCTAACCCTAACCCTAACCCTAACTAAGGAAGTTACAACTAAAGCTAAATCTGAAGATAAACACAAAATGGAAAGTTTCACTTTCAAAATTCTACCTCGGCAGTTACATGATTCATGATCAACACCTATTTATTAATTTCTTCATGCAACAAACCTAGATAGTTGTTTCAGGTCTGTTTTGTGTAAACAGTTTGATATGTGAATGTAAATACATTGCTTTTTATTTCCTTAAAATGTCTCTCGTCTCCTTTTCACCTCGTGTAACACCTGATTTATTGAACAAGAGGCACATCTCAATAGGTGGTCCAGATAAGTAATGTCATAGCCCAAGTGGGGGATTTCCTCTTTTGTTCTCTATTGTTCCTCAAGCAAGATGACATCACTTTTGTTAGAAATGTATTTTTACCCTTTAGTGTGTGTACTTTAGTGTATTTATAGTTGGGATATCGCTTTTCAAAAGTAAAAGTTCAGATATTGCTGGAGGACTTCTTGCAGTTGGAAGACATTGCATTTGTCATTGTAATGAATATAAAGACAATAAAACAAGAGAAGATTGCTTTACATTGAGGTTTAATTTAATGAAATCAAAAGGCATATTTATGAGTGTTAGAGCACAATCCTTTGTAAAATAAACCTTTTCACACACTAACTATAGAAATTGGTTTATAATACAAGACATATTAATCGCAATTATAAAAATAGCAATGTCATTTTTTTTTTGAATCTAGGTCTTTAAGGTGATTGCTTGAATGCATGACAAAGCAAAAAGCTATTGCCCAGATGATCACTGTTTTGGTTTCTTCAACTTTAGGTGAGACACATCATTCTCCTTCGCAGTGTGGAAGAACAGTGGAAACCAGAAGCTTTTCTGCAATAAAAGAAAGAATAAGCCATCACTTCTTCTCGTTATTGAACCATTTCAATGAATGACTAGAATGCAACTTTAGAGATAAAGAAAGTTGATGTTAAGTTTTATGATGCTAATATAAGATGTTATATGATGCTAATATAAGACGTTATATGAAGCTAATATAAGACGTTATATGATGCTAATATAAGACGTTATATGATGCTAATATAAGACGTTATATGATGCTAATATAAGACGTTATATGATGCTAATATAAGATGTTATATGAAGCTAATATCAGACGTTATATGATGCTAATATAAGACGTTATATGATGCTAATATAAGACGTTATATGATGCTAATATAAGATGTTATATGATGCTAATATAAGACGTTATATGATGCTAATATCAGACGTTATATGATGCTAATATCAGACGTTATATGATGCTAATATAAGATGTTATATGATGCTAATATAAGACGTTATATGATGCTAAAATCAAACGTTATATGATGCTAATATAAGGCATTATATGATGCTAATATAAGACGTTATATGATGCTAATATCAGGCGTTATATGATGCTAATATAAGATGTTATATGATGCTAATATAAGACGTTATATGATGCTAATATAAGACGTTATATGATGCTAATATCAGGCGTTATATGATGCTAATATAATGCGTTATATGAAGCTAATATAAGATGTTATATGATGCTAATATCAGACGTTATATGATGCTAATATAAGGCGTTATATGAAGCTAATATAAGACGTAATATGATGCTAATATAAGATGTTATATGAAGCTAATATAAGACGTTATATATTGCTAATATAAGACGTTATATGATTTTAATATAAAAGCGTTATATGATGCTAATATAAGACGTTATATGATGCTAATATAAGACGTTATATGATGCTAATATAAGACGTTATATGATGCTAATATAAGACGTTATATGATGCTAATATAAGACGTTATATGATGCTAATATAAGACGTTATATGATGCTAATATAAGATGTTATATGATGCTAATATAAGAAGTTATATGATGCTAATATAAGACGTTATATGATGCTAATATAAGGCGTTATATGAAGCTAATATAATACGTTATATGAAGCTAATATAAGATGTTATATGATGCTAATATCAGGCGTTATATGATGCTAATATAAGACGTTATATGAAGCTAATATAATACGTAATATGATGCTAATATAAGATGTTATATGAAGCTAATATAAGGCGTTATATATTGCTAATATAAGGCGTTATATGATTTTAATATAAAGCGTTATATGATGCTAATATAAGACGTTATATGATGCTAATATAAGACGTTATATGATGCTAAAATCAAACGTTATATGATGCTAATATAAGGCGTTATATGATGCTAATATAAGACGGTATATGATGCTAATATAAGACGTTATATGATGCTAATATAAGATGTTATATGATGCTAATATAAGACGTTATATGATGCTAATATAAGACGTTATATGATGCTAATATCAGGCGTTATATGATGCTAATATAATACGTTATATGAAGCTAATATAAGATGTTATATGATGCTAATATCAGACGTTATATGATGCTAATATAAGACGTTATATGAAGCTAATATAAGACGTAATATGATGCTAATATAAGATGTTATATGAAGCTAATATAAGACGTTATATATTGCTAATATAAGACGTTATATGATTTTAATATAAAACGTTATATGATGCTAATATAAGGCGTTATATGATGCTAATATAAGACGTTATATGATGCTAATATCAGACGTTATATGATGCTAATATAAGGCGTTATATGAAGCTAATATAAGACGTTATATGATGCTAATGTAAGATGTTATATGATGCTAATATCAGGCGTTATATGATGCTAATATAAGACGTTATATGATGCTAATATAAGATGGTATATGATGCTAATATAAGACGTTATATATTGCTAATATAATACGTTATATGATGCTAATATAAACGTTATATGATGCTAATATAAGACGTTATATGATGCTAATATAAGGCGTTATATGATGCTAATATAAGGCGTTATATGAAATCAATATAAGGCGTTATATGAAGCTAATATAAGACGTTATTTGATGCTAATATAAGACGTTATATGATGCTAATATAAGACGTTATATGATGCTAATATAAGACGTTATATGATGCTAATATAAGAAGTTATATGATGCTAATATAAGACGTTATATGATGCTAATATAAGACGTTATATGATGCTAATATAAGATGTTATATGATGCTAATATAAGAAGTTATATGATGCTAATATAAGACGTTATATGATGCTAATATAAGACGTTATATGAAGCTAATATAATACGTTATATGAAGCTAATGTAAGATGTTATATGATGCTAATATCAGACGTTATATGATGCTAATATAAGACGTTATATGAAGCTAATATAATACGTAATATGATGCTAATATAAGATGTTATATGAAGCTAATATAAGACGTTATATGATGCTAATATAAGATGGTATATGATGCTAATATAAGACGTTATATATTGCTAATATAATACGTTATATGATGCTAATATAAAGCGTTATATGATGCTAATATAAGACGTTATATGATGCTAATATAAGACGTTATATGATGCTAATATAAGACGTTATATGAAATCAATATAAGACGTTATATGAAGCTAATATAAGACGTTATTTGATGCTAATATAAGACGTTATATGATGCTAATATAAGACGTTATATGATGCTAATATAAGATGTTATATGATGCTAATATAAGAAGTTATATGATGCTAATATAAGACGTTATATGATGCTAATATAAGACGTTATATGATGCTAATATAAGACGTTATATGATGCTAATATAAGATGTTATATGATGCTAATATAAGAAGTTATATGATGCTAATATAAGACGTTATATGATGCTAATATAAGACGTTATATGAAGCTAATATAATACGTTATATGAAGCTAATATAAGATGTTATATGATGCTAATATCAGACGTTATATGATGCTAATATAAGACGTTATATGAAGCTAATATAATACATAATATGATGCTAATATAAGATGTTATATGAAGCTAATATAAGACGTTATATATTGCTAATATAAGACGTTATATGATTTTTAATATGAAACGTTATATGATGCTAATATACAGGCGTTATATGATGCTAATATAAGACGTTATATGATGCTAATATCAGACGTTATATGATGCTAATATAAGACGTTATATGAAGCTAATATAAGACGTTATATGATGCTAATGTAAGATGTTATATGATGCTAATATCAGACGTTATATGATGCTAATATAAGACGTTATATGATGCTAATATAAGATGTTATATGATGCTAATATAAGAAGTTATATATTGCTAATATAATACGTTATATGATGCTAATATAAAACGTTATATGATGCTAATATAAGACGTTATATGATGCTAATATAAGACGTTATATGATGCTAATATAAGACGTTATATGAAACCAATATTAGACGTTATATGAAGCTAATATAAGACGTTATTTGATGCTAATATAAGACGTTATATGATGCTAATATAAGACATTATATGATGCTAATATAAGATGTTATATGATGCTAATATAAGAAGTTATATGATGCTAATATAAGACGTTATATGATGCTAATATAAGACGTTATATGAAGCTAATATAAGACGTTATATGATGCTAATATAAGATGTTATATGATGCTAATATAAGATGTTATATGATGCTAATATAAGACGTTATATGATGCTAATATAAGACGTTATATGATGCTAATATCAGACGTTATATGATGCTAATATCAGACGTTATATGATGCTAATATAAGACGTTATATGATGCTAATATAAGACGTTATATGATGCTAATATAAGACGTTATATGATGCTAATATCAGACGTTATTTGATGCTAATATCAGACGTTATTTGATGCTAATATAAGACGTTATATGATGCTAATATCAGACGTTATATGATGCTAATATCAGACGTTATTTGATGCTAATATAAGACGTTATATGATGCTAATATATGACGTTATATGATGCTAATATAAGACGTTATATGATGCTAATATAAGACGTTATATGATGCTAATATCAGACGTTATTTGATGCTAATATCAGACGTTATATGATGCTAATATAAGACGTTATATGATGCTAATATAAGACGTTATATGATGCTAATATAAGACGTTATATGATGCTAATATAAGACGTTATATGAAGCTAATATAAGACGTTATATGATGCTAATATAAGATGTTATATGATGCTAATATAAGACGTTATATGATGCTAATATAAGATGTCATATGATGCTAATATAAGACGTTATATGATGCTAATATCAGACGTTATATGATGCTAATATAAGATGTTATATGATGCTAATATAAGACGTTATATGATGCTAATATAAGACGTTATATGATGCTAATATAAGACGTTATATGATGCTAATATCAGACGTTATATGATGCTAATATAAGATGTTATATGATGCTAATATAAGACGTTATATGATGCTAATATAAGACGTTATATGATGCTAATATCAGACGTTATATGATGCTAATATAAGATGTTATATGATGCTAATATAAGACGTTATATGATGCTAATATAAGACGTTATATGATGCTAATATCAGACGTTATATGATGCTAATATAAGACGTTATATGAAGCTAATATATGATGTTATATGATGCTAATATCAGACGTTATATGATGCTAATATAAGACGTTATATGAAGCTAATATAAGACGTAATATGATGCTAATATAAGATGTTATATGAAGCTAATATAAGACGTTATATATTGCTAATATAAGACGTAATATGATGCTAATATAAGATGTTATATGAAGCTAATATAAGACGTTATATATTGCTAATATAAGACGTTATATGATGCTAATATAAAACGTTATATGATGCTAATATAAGACGTTATATGATGCTAATATAACACGTTATATGATGCTAATATCAGACGTTATATGAAGCTAATATAAGACGTTATATGATGCTAATATAAGATGTTATATGATGCTAATATCAGACGTTATATGATGCTAATATAAGACGTTATATGAAGCTAATATAAGACGTAATATGATGCTAATATAAGATGTTATATGATGCTAATATAAGACGTTATATATTGCTAATATAAGACGTTATATGATGCTAATATAAAACGTTATATGATGCTAATATAAGACGTTATATGATGCTAATATAAGACGTTATATGATGCTAATATAAGACGTTATATGAAGCCAATATAAGACGATATATGATGCTAATATAAGACGTTATATGATGCTAATATAAGACGTTATATGATGCTAATATAAGACGTTATATGATGCTAATATAAGACGTTATATGATGCTAATATAAGACATTATATGATGCTAATATAAGACGTTATATGATGCTAATATAAGAAGTTATATGATGCTAATATAAGACGTTATATGATGCTAATATAAGATGTTATATGATGCTAATATAAGATGTTATATGATGCTAATATACGACGTTATATGAAGCCAATATAAGACGTTATATGATGCTAATATAAGACGTTATATGAAGCCAATATAAGACGTTATATGATGCTAATATAAGACGTTATATGATGCTAATATAAGACGTTATATGATGCTAATATAAGACGTTATATGAAGCCAATATAAGACGATATATGATGCTAATATAAGACGTTATATGATGCTAATATAAGACGTTATATGATGCTAATATAAGACGTTATATGATGCTAATATAAGACGTTATATGATGCTAATATAAGACGTTATATGATGCTAATATAAGAAGTTATATGATGCTAATATAAGACGTTATATGATGCTAATATAAGATGTTATATGATGCTAATATACGACGTTATATGAAGCCAATATAAGACGTTATATGATGCTAATATAAGACGTTATATGAAGCCAATATAAGACGTTATATGATGCTAATATAAGACGTTATATGATGCTAATATAAGACGTTATATGATGCTAATATAAGACGTTATATGATGCTAATATAAGACGTTATATGATGCTAATATAAGACGTTATATGAAGCTAATATAAGACGTTATATGATGCTAATATAAGATGTTATATGATGCTAATATAAGACGTTATATGATGCTAATATAAGACGTTATATGATGCTAATATAAGACGTTATATGATGCTAATATCAGACGTTATATGATGCTAATATCAGACGTTATATGATGCTAATATAAGACGTTATATGATGCTAATATAAGACATTATATGATGCTAATATAAGACGTTATATGATGCTAATATAAGAAGTTATATGATGCTAATATATGATGTTATATGATGCTAATATAAGACGTTATATGATGCTAATATAAGATGTTATATGATGCTAATATAAGATGTTATATGATGCTAATATAAGACGTTATATGAAGCCAATATAAGACGTTATATGATGCTAATATCAGACGTTATATGAAGCTAATATCAGACGCTATATGATGCTAATATAAGACGTTATATGATGCTAATATAAGACGTTATATGATGCTAATATAAGACGTTATATGATGCTAATATCAGACGTTATTTGATGGTAATATAAGACGTTATATGATGCTAAAATAAGACGTTATATGATGCTAATATAAGATGTTATATGATGCTAATATAAGACGTTATATGATGCTAATATAAGACGTTATATGAAGCTAATATAAGACGTTATATGATGCTAATATAAGATGTTATATGATGCTAATATAAGACGTTATATGATGCTAATATAAGACGTTATATGATGCTAATATAAGACGTTATATGATGCTAATATAAGACGTTATATGATGCTAATATAAGACGTTATATGAAGCTAATATAAGACGTTATATGATGCTAATATAAGATGTTATATGATGCTAATATAAGACGTTATATGATGCTAATATAAGACGTTATATGATGCTAATATAAGACGTTATATGATGCTAATATAAGACGTTATATGATGCTAATATAAGACGTTATATGATGCTAATATCAGACGTTATATGATGCTAATATAAGTCGTTATATGATGCTAATATAAGTCGTTATATGATGCTAATATAAGACGTTATATGAAGCTAATATAAGACGTTATATGATGCTAATATCAGACGTTATATGAAGCTAATATAAGACGTTATATGATGCTAATATAAGACGTTATATGATGCTAATATAAGACGTTATATGAAGCTAATATAAGACGTTATATGATGCTAATATAACACGTTATATGAAGCTAATATAAGACGTTATATGATGCTAATATAAGACGTTATATGATGCTAATATAAGACGTTATATGAAGCTAATATAAGACGTTATATGATGCTAATATAAGGCGTTATATGATGCTAATATAAGACGTTATATGATGCTAATATCAGACGTTATATGATGCTAATATCAGACGTTATATGATGCTAATATAAGACGTTATATGATGCTAATATAAGACGTTATATGATGCTAATATAAGACGTTATATGATGCTAATATCAGATGTTATATTAAGCTAATATAAGACGTTATATGATGCTAATATAAGACGTTATATGAAGCTAATATAAGCCGTTATACGATGCTAATATCAGACGTTATATGATGCTAATATAAGACGTTATATGAAGCTAATATAAGACGTTATATGATGCTAATATAAGATGTTATATGATGCTAATATAAGACGTTATATGATGCTAATATAAGACGTTATATGATGCTAATATAAGACGTTATATGATGCTAATATCAGACGTTATATGATGCTAATATAAGACGTTATATGATGCTAATATAAGACGTTATATGATGCTAATATCAGACGTTATATGATGCTAATATCAGACGTTATGTGATGCTAATATAAGACGTTATATGATGCTAATATAAGACATTATATGATGCTAATATAAGACGTTATATGATGCTAATATAAGAAGTTATATGATGCTAATATATGACGTTATATGATGCTAATATAAGACGTTATATGATGCTAATATAAGATGTTATATGATGCTAATATAAGATGTTATATGATGCTAATATAAGACGTTATATGAAGCCAATATAAGACGTTATATGATGCTAATATCAGACGATATATGAAGCTAATATCAGACGTTATATGATGCTAATATAAGACGTTATATGATGCTAATATAAGACGTTATATGATGCTAATATAAGATGTAATATGATGCTAATATCAGACGTTATTTGATGGTAATATAAGACGTTATATGATGCTAAAATAAGACGTTATATGATGCTAATATAAGATGTTATATGATGCTAATATAAGACGTTATATGATGCTAATATAAGACGTTATATGAAGCTAATATAAGACGTTATATGATGCTAATATAAGATGTTATATGATGCTAATATAAGACGTTATATGATGCTAATATAAGACGTTATATGATGCTAATATAAGACGTTATATGATGCTAATATAAGACGTTATATGATGCTAATATAAGACGTTATATGATGCTAATATAAGACGTTATATGATGCTAATATAAGACGTTATATGATGCTAATATCAGATGTTATATGATGCTAATATAAGTCGTTATATGATGCTAATATAAGTCGTTATATGATGCTAATATAAGACGTTATATGAAGCTAATATAAGACGTTATATGATGCTAATATCAGACGTTATATGAAGCTAATATAAGACGTTATATGATGCTAATATAAGACGTTATATGATGCTAATATAAGACGTTATATGAAGCTAATATAAGACGTTATATGATGCTAATATAACACGTTATATGAAGCTAATATAAGACGTTATATGATGCTAATATAAGACGTTATATGATGCTAATATAAGACGTTATATGAAGCTAATATAAGACGTTATATGATGCTAATATAAGACGTTATATGATGCTAATATAAGACGTTATATGATGCTAATATCAGACGTTATATGATGCTAATATCAGACGTTATATGATGCTAATATAAGACGTTATATGATGCTAATATAAGACGTTATATGATGCTAATATAAGACGTTATATGATGCTAATATCAGATGTTATATGAAGCTAATATAAGACGTTATATGATGCTAATATAAGACGTTATATGAAGCTAATATAAGACGTTATATGATGCTAATATAAGACGTTATATGATGCTAATATAAGATGTAATATGATGCTAATATCAGACGTTATTTGATGGTAATATAAGACGTTATATGATGCTAAAATAAGACGTTATATGATGCTAATATAAGATGTTATATGATGCTAATATAAGACGTTATATGATGCTAATATAAGACGTTATATGAAGCTAATATAAGACGTTATATGATGCTAATATAAGATGTTATATGATGCTAATATAAGACGTTATATGATGCTAATATAAGACGTTATATGATGCTAATATAAGACGTTATATGATGCTAATATAAGACGTTATATGATGCTAATATAAGACGTTATATGATGCTAATATAAGACGTTATATGATGCTAATATAAGACGTTATATGATGCTAATATCAGATGTTATATGATGCTAATATAAGTCGTTATATGATGCTAATATAAGTCGTTATATGATGCTAATATAAGACGTTATATGAAGCTAATATAAGACGTTATATGATGCTAATATCGAGGCGTTATATGAAGCTAATATAAGACGTTATATGATGCTAATATAAGACGTTATATGATGCTAATATAAGACGTTATATGAAGCTAATATAAGACGTTATATGATGCTAATATAACACGTTATATGAAGCTAATATAAGACGTTATATGATGCTAATATAAGACGTTATATGATGCTAATATAAGATGTTATATGAAGCTAATATAAGACGTTATATGATGCTAATATAAGACGTTATATGATGCTAATATAAGACGTTATATGATGCTAATATCAGACGTTATATGATGCTAATATCAGACGTTATATGATGCTAATATAAGACGTTATATGATGCTAATATAAGACGTTATATGATGCTAATATAAGACGTTATATGATGCTAATATCAGATGTTATATTAAGCTAATATAAGACGTTATATGATGCTAATATAAGACGTTATATGAAGCTAATATAAGACGTTATATGATGCTAATATCAGACGTTATATGATGCTAATATAAGACGTTATATGAAGCTAATATAAGACGTTATATGATGCTAATATAAGATGTTATATGATGCTAATATAAGACGTTATATGATGCTAATATAAGACGTTATATGATGCTAATATAAGACGTTATATGATGCTAATATCAGACGTTATATGATGCTAATATAAGACGTTATATGATGCTAATATAAGACGTTATATGATGCTAATATCAGACGTTATATGATGCTAATATCAGACGTTATATGATGCTAATATAAGACGTTATATGATGCTAATATAAGACATTATATGATGCTAATATAAGACGTTATATGATGCTAATATAAGAAGTTATATGATGCTAATATATGATGTTATATGATGCTAATATAAGACGTTATATGATGCTAATATAAGATGTTATATGATGCTAATATAAGATGTTATATGATGCTAATATAAGACGTTATATGAAGCCAATATAAGACGTTATATGATGCTAATATCAGACGATATATGAAGCTAATATCAGACGTTATATGATGCTAATATAAGACGTTATATGATGCTAATATAAGACGTTATATGATGCTAATATAAGATGTAATATGATGCTAATATCAGACGTTATTTGATGGTAATATAAGACGTTATATGATGCTAAAATAAGACGTTATATGATGCTAATATAAGATGTTATATGATGCTAATATAAGACGTTATATGATGCTAATATAAGACGTTATATGAAGCTAATATAAGACGTTATATGATGCTAATATAAGATGTTATATGATGCTAATATAAGACGTTATATGATGCTAATATAAGACGTTATATGATGCTAATATAAGACGTTATATGATGCTAATATAAGACGTTATATGATGCTAATATAAGACGTTATATGATGCTAATATAAGACGTTATATGATGCTAATATAAGACGTTATATGATGCTAATATCAGATGTTATATGATGCTAATATAAGTCGTTATATGATGCTAATATAAGTCGGTTATATTATGCTAATATAAGACGTTATATGAAGCTAATATAAGACGTTATATGATGCTAATATCAGACGTTATATGAAGCTAATATAAGGCGTTATATGATGCTAATATAAGACGTTATATGATGCTAATATAAGACGTTATATGAAGCTAATATAAGACGTTATATGATGCTAATATAACACGTTATATGAAGCTAATATAAGACGTTATATGATGCTAATATAAGACGTTATATGATGCTAATATAAGACGTTATATGAAGCTAATATAAGACGTTATATGATGCTAATATAAGACGTTATATGATGCTAATATAAGACGTTATATGATGCTAATATCAGACGTTATATGATGCTAATATCAGACGTTATATGATGCTAATATAAGACGTTATATGATGCTAATATAAGACGTTATATGATGCTAATATAAGACGTTATATGAAGCTAATATAAGACGTTATATGATGCTAATATCAGGCGTTATATGATGCTAATATAAGACGTTATATGAAGCTAATATAAGACGTTATATGATGCTAATATAAGATGTTATATGATGCTAATATAAGACGTTATATGATGCTAATATAAGACGTTATATGATGCTAATATAAGACGTTATATGATGCTAATATCAGACGTTATATGATGCTAATATAAGACGTTATATGATGCTAATATAAGACGTTATATGATGCTAATATCAGACGTTATATGATGCTAATATCAGACGTTATATGATGCTAATATAAGACGTTATATGATGCTAATATAAGACGTTATATGATGCTAATATAAGACGTTATATGATGCTAATATAAGAAGTTATATGATGCTAATATATGACGTTATATGATGCTAATATAAGACGTTATATGATGCTAATATAAGATGTTATATGATGCTAATATAAGATGTTATATGATGCTAATATAAGACGTTATATGAAGCCAATATAAGACGTTATATGATGCTAATATCAGACGTTATATGAAGCTAATATCAGACGTTATATGATGCTAATATAAGACGTTATATGATGCTAATATAAGACGTTATATGATGCTAATATAAGACGTTATATGATGCTAATATCAGACGTTATTTGATGGTAATATAAGACGTTATATGATGCTAAAATAAGACGTTATATGATGCTAATATAAGATGTTATATGATGCTAATATAAGACGTTATATGATGCTAATATAAGACGTTATATGAAGCTAATATAAGACGTTATATGATGCTAATATAAGATGTTATATGATGCTAATATAAGACGTTATATGATGCTAATATAAGACGTTATATGATGCTAATATAAGACGTTATATGATGCTAATATAAGACGTTATATGATGCTAATATAAGACGTTATATGAAGCTAATATAAGACGTTATATGATGCTAATATAAGATGTTATATGATGCTAATATAAGACGTTATATGATGCTAATATAAGACGTTATATGATGCTAATATAAGACGTTATATGATGCTAATATAAGACGTTATATGATGCTAATATAAGACGTTATATGATGCTAATATCAGACGTTATATGATGCTAATATAAGTCGTTATATGATGCTAATATAAGTCGTTATATGATGCTAATATAAGACGTTATATGAAGCTAATATAAGACGTTATATGATGCTAATATCAGACGTTATATGAAGCTAATATAAGACGTTATATGATGCTAATATAAGACGTTATATGATGCTAATATAAGACGTTATATGAAGCTAATATAAGACGTTATATGATGCTAATATAACACGCGTTATATGAAGCTAATATAAGACGTTATATGATGCTAATATAAGACGTTATATGATGCTAATATAAGACGTTATATGAAGCTAATATAAGACGTTATATGATGCTAATATAAGACGTTATATGATGCTAATATAAGACGTTATATGATGCTAATATCAGACGTTATATGATGCTAATATCAGACGTTATATGATGCTAATATAAGACGTTATATGATGCTAATATAAGACGTTATATGATGCTAATATAAGACGTTATATGATGCTAATATCAGATGTTATATTAAGCTAATATAAGACGTTATATGATGCTAATATAATACGTTATATGAAGCTAATATAAGACGTTATATGATGCTAATATAAGACGTTATATGATGCTAATATAAGACGTTATATGATGCTAATATAAGACGTTATATGATGCTAATATCAGACGTTATATGATGCTAATATAAGTCGTTATATGATGCTAATATAAGTCGTTATATGATGCTAATATAAGACGTTATATGAAGCTAATATAAGACGTTATATGATGCTAATATCAGACGTTATATGAAGCTAATATAAGACGTTATATGATGCTAATATAAGACGTTATATGATGCTAATATAAGACGTTATATGAAGCTAATATAAGACGTTATATGATGCTAATATAAGACGTTATATGAAGCTAATATAAGACGTTATATGATGCTAATATAAGACGTTATATGATGCTAATATAAGATGTTATATGAAGCTAATATAAGACGTTATATGATGTTAATATAAGACGTTATATGATGCTAATATAAGACGTTATATGATGCTAATATCAGACGTTATATGAAGCTAATATCAGACGTTATATGATGCTAATATAAGACGTTATATGATGCTAATATAAGACGTTATATGATGCTAATATAAGACGTTATATGAAGCTAATATAAGACGTTATATGATGCTAATATCAGACGTTATATGATGCTAATATAAGACGTTATATGAAGCTAATATAAGACGTTATATGATGCTAATATAAGATGTTATATGATGCTAATATAAGACGTTATATGATGCTAATATAAGACGTTATATGATGCTAATATAAGACGTTATATGATGCTAATATCAGACGTTATATGATGCTAATATAAGACGTTATATGATGCTAATATAAGACGTTATATGATGCTAATATCAGACGTTATATGATGCTAATATCAGACGTTATATGATGCTAATATAAGACGTTATATGATGCTAATATAAGACATTATATGATGCTAATATAAGACGTTATATGATGCTAATATAAGAAGTTATATGATGCTAATATATGATGTTATATGATGCTAATATAAGACGTTATATGATGCTAATATAAGATGTTATATGATGCTAATATAAGATGTTATATGATGCTAATATAAGACGTTATATGAAGCCAATATAAGACGTTATATGATGCTAATATCAGACGTTATATGAAGCTAATATCAGACGTTATATGATGCTAATATAAGACGTTATATGATGCTAATATAAGACGTTATATGATGCTAATATAAGACGTTATATGATGCTAATATCAGACGTTATTTGATGGTAATATAAGACGTTATATGATGCTAAAATAAGACGTTATATGATGCTAATATAAGATGTTATATGATGCTAATATAAGACGTTATATGATGCTAATATAAGACGTTATATGAAGCTAATATAAGACGTTATATGATGCTAATATAAGATGTTATATGATGCTAATATAAGACGTTATATGATGCTAATATAAGACGTTATATGATGCTAATATAAGACGTTATATGATGCTAATATAAGACGTTATATGATGCTAATATAAGACGTTATATGAAGCTAATATAAGACGTTATATGATGCTAATATAAGATGTTATATCGATGCTAATATAAGACGTTATATGATGCTAATATAAGACGTTATATGATGCTAATATAAGACGTTATATGATGCTAATATAAGACGTTATATGATGCTAATATAAGACGTTATATGATGCTAATATCAGACGTTATAGATGCTAATATAAGTCGTTATATGATGCTAATATAAGTCGTTATATGATGCTAATATAAGACGTTATATGAAGCTAATATAAGACGTTATATGATGCTAATATCAGACGTTATATGAAGCTAATATAAGACGTTATATGATGCTAATATAAGACGTTATATGATGCTAATATAAGACGTTATATGAAGCTAATATAAGACGTTATATGATGCTAATATAACACGTTATATGAAGCTAATATAAGACGTTATATGATGCTAATATAAGACGTTATATGATGCTAATATAAGACGTTATATGAAGCTAATATAAGACGTTATATGATGTTAATATAAGACGTTATATGATGCTAATATAAGACGTTATATGATGCTAATATCAGACGTTATATGATGCTAATATCAGACGTTATATGATGCTAATATAAGACGTTATATGATGCTAATATAAGACGTTATATGATGCTAATATAAGACGTTATATGATGCTAATATCAGATGTTATATGAAGCTAATATAAGACGTTATATGATGCTAATATAAGACGTTATATGAAGCTAATATAAGACGTTATATGATGCTAATATCAGACGTTATATGAAGCTAATATAAGACGTTATATGATGCTAATATAAGACGTTATATGATGCTAATATAAGACGTTATATGATGCTAATATAAGACGTTATATGAAGCTAATATAAGACGTTATATGATGCTAATATAAGACGTTATATGATGTTAATACATTTACATTTATATTTTAGTCATTTAGCAGACGCTCTTATCCAGAGCGACTTACAGATAGTGAAAACATATTATTTTTTATACTGGCCCCCCGTGGGAATCGAACCCACAACCCTGGCGTTGCAAACGCCATGCTCTATCAACTGAGCTACATCCCTGCCGGCCATTCCCTCCCCTACCCTGGACGACGCTGGGCCAATTGTGCGCCGCCCAAGAGTCTCCCGGTCGCGGCCGACTGCGACAGAGCCTGGATCAGACGTTATATGATGCTAATATGATACGATGTTATATGATGCTAATATAAGACGTTATATGATGCTAATATAAGACGTTATATGATGCCAATATAAGACGTTATATGATGCTAATATCAGACGTTATATGATGCTAATATAAGATGTTATATGATGCTAATATAAGACGTTATATGATGCTAATATAAGACGTTATATGATGCTAATATAAGACGTTATATGATGCTAATATAAGACGTTATATGATGCTAATATAAGACGTTATATGATGCTAATATAAGACGTTATATGATGCTAATATAAGATGTTATATGATGCTAATATAAGACGTTATATGATGCTAATATCAGACGTTATATGATGCTAATATCAGACGTTATATGATGCTAATATAAGACGTTATATGATGCTAATATAAGATGTTATATGAAGCCAATATCAGACGTTATATGAAGCTAATATAAGACGTTATATGATGCTAATATGATACGATGTTATATGAAGCTAAGATAAGACGTTATATGAAGCTAATATGATATGATGTTATATGAAGCTAATATAAGACGTTATATGAAGTTGATTTCATATGTAGTTACATCGAAGCTAATATGATATGACGTTATATGAAGTTGATTTCATATGTAGTTACATGAAGCTAATATGATATGAAGTTATATTTACATTTTAGTCATTTAGCAGACACTCTTATCCAGACCTACTTACAGTTTCAGTTAGTGCATACATTTTTCATAAAGTTGATATGACATTATATGAAATTGATATATGGCGTTATATGAAGCTAATATGGTATGAACTTATAAATGAAGGTAATACGATATGACGTTATATGGAGTTATATGTAGTTAATATGATATGACGTTTTATGAAGTAGATATGATATTAAGTTATATGAAGCTAAAATAAGATGATACATGAAAGTAATATGATATGAAGTTATATAAAAGCTATTATGATATGATGTTAAATTAAGTTGATATGATATGACGTTATTTGAAGCAAGTGTGATGTGACATATGAAGCTAATAGGTACACCGTTTCTGACAGAGAGGACAGTGATACGAGCACCCAATCGTTGCCAAATGTGCATCTTTTAAAGATAGAATAATGGTTAAAGGCAAAAGACTTGCTGGCACGTAAATAGGCATGAATGATCAGTTCCCGAAGGAAATCACAGAACGGCACAAAGTTCTGTACCCACTCTTCAAGGTGAATAGACTTAAAGGGAAACGTGTAGCTCTTGTAGTCGATAAACTGTACATTGATAACCAACTGTTCGGAGACACCAAGACTACTCCATGGCTGTTCTAAATAATACAAAGTTCCTATAGAGGAGTGGAATAATGGAACACCCAATACTACCCATGGTAGGGATCGTAATAATAAAAAAAAACACTGGAAAACAATCAAATACAACAATTTATAAATAAATAAACTACAGATACACTATACCATTCAAAACAGGGAATGGTATCATATAATTAGTATTCAACTTTCTATTTATAAATAGATAAAAGACAGCATTACGAGAAGGGATCATTATTTAAATAATACATCTTCTAATATCAGAACTGGAACAAAAAATGCACTCAAAAGCCCCGAATGAGGTAGGAATCAACATGGTAGGGATAAAAACACAGCAAACAGAGGACATAGAAGGCACAGGATGTGGGTATGTGCGGGTGTGTTGTGATGGAAGGTGGGGGGTGTGTTTTTATGTTAGGAGAAGTGTGGATTTAAGTGAGTGAAAAAGGAAAATGGTTGCAAACGCTAGAGCCCATGTGTGTCTGCGAGCAGGAGTTGTGACAGAGAGAGTTTTAAATTTTGTGCAGATATGGGATATACATTTTAAAATAAATTATAAATATAGTTTATTTATTTATTGTCCTATCATGATAAAACGGTCCCCGACCCTATACCCTAGACACCCAGCTGAGCGACCCACACACTAAGGAGAAGTCCTTATCTGTTTTATAGGCCTACTGCAAGTAGCCTGTATTCAGCCGCCAGAAAGATAAACGTGGTCAGAGACCTACTAAAGAAACACTGTACCCTCAGGAGTCTGAGCCTGCCTGGCACGGTTGGTCCTACAAAGCCCCCGGATGGGTGAGCATAATATAGAAGGAATTTCTAATAGCTGCTAATGAGAACCTTAACGTCCTTGTACCTACCCGGTGGGAATTCCGGTGGGGTGCCCCCACCCAGTTAGGGGCAGTGCTGGCAACAGTAGCTGCAGTAACCCATGGGGAGGGGATCACACTCAGACAATCAGAGAGGGGGCAAATTATTGTGACCCTGGTGGCACAAAATAATCAAACGTTCTGACCACACAGAGATGCTTGGGAAAATGGTCCCAACGGGGGACCAGCATGTGTGTTTCAGGGTAGGGGGGTGTATCTGAGCTCCATCAGATTGGACTTGACATTGGTTAATCAAATCTCCCCATTCTTGCTCCATTTTGCATGCCTTCTCAAACAGCTCCGTGTGTGTGTGTATCCCACATATGTTGCTATGGGGTAATGATGCTAGGGACATTACAAGATGAATCACAGTAATGGCTTGGGGGTTAGGGTTAGGGTTAGGGTTAGGGTTAGGTCCAAATAATGATGATCCACGCTTCTTTGAAAATATACATAATAATTTATCAAGACCTACAAGCAATTCAATACTCTATTATTATGGTGGGAGATTATAATACGGATTTAAATACCTCAATGGACCGTTGGAGGCTTAAATATCCTGACCTGGTTAGATATACAGTGGGGGAAAAAAGTATTTAGTCAGCCACCAATTGTGCAAGTTCTCCCACTTAAAAAGATGAGAGAGGCCTGTAATTTTCATCATAGGTACACGTCAACTATGACAGACAAATTGAGAAAAGAAAATCCAGAAAATCATATTGTAGGATTTTTTATGAATTTATTTGCAAATTATGGTGGAAAATAAGTATTTGGTCACTTACAAACAAGCAAGATATTTGGCTCTCACAGACCTGTAACTTCTTCTTTAAGAGGCTCCTCTGTCCTCCACTCGTTACCTGTATTAATGGCACCTGTTTGAATTTGTTATCAGTATAAAAGACACCTGTCCACAACCTCAAACAGTCACACTCCAAACTCCACTATGGCCAAGACCAAAGAGCTGTCAAAGGACACCAGAAACAAAATTGTAGACCTGCACCAGGCTGGGAAGACTGATTCTGCAATAGGTAAGCAGCTTGGTTTGAAGAAATCAACTGTGGGAGCAATTATTGGGAAATGGAAGACATACAAGACCACTGATCATCTCCCTCGATCTGGGGCTCCACGCAAGATCTCACCCTGTGGGGTCAAAATGATCACAAGAACGGTGAGCAAAAATCCCAGAACCACACAGGGGGACCTAGTGAATGACCTGCAGAGAGCTGGGACAAAGTAACAAAGCCTACCATCAGTAACACACTACGCCGCCAGGGACTCAAATCCTGCAGTTCTAGACGTGTCCCCCTGCTTAAGCCAGTACATGTCCAGGCCCGTCTGAAGTTTGCTAGAGTGCATTTGGATGATCCAGAAGAGGATTGGGAGAATGTCATATGGTCAGATGAAACCAAAATATTACTTTTTGATAAAAACTCAACTCGTCGTGTTTGGAGGACAAAGAATGCTGAGTTGCATCCAAAGAACACCATACCTACTGTGAAGCATGGGGGTGGAAACATCATGCTTTGGGGCTGTTTTTCTGCAAAGGGACCAGGACGACTGATCCGCGTAAAGGAAAGAATGAATGGGGCCATGTATCGTGAGATTTTGAGTGAAAACTTCCTTCCATCAGCAAGGGCATTGAAGATGAAACGTGGCTGGGTCTTTCAGCATTACAATGATCCCAAACACACCGCCCGGGCAACGAAGGAGTGGCTTCATAAGAAGCATTTCAAGGTCCTGGAGTGGCCTAGCCAGTCTCCAGATCTCAACCCCATAGAAAATCTTTGGAGGGAGTTGTAAGTCCGTGTTGCCCAGCGACAGCCCCAAAACATCACTGCTCTAGAGGAGATCTGCATGGAGGAATGGGCCAAAATACCAGCAACAGTGTGTGAAAATCTTGTGAAGACTTACAGAAAACGTTTGACCTGTGTCATTGCCAACAAAGGGTATATAACAAAGTATTGAGAAACTTTTGTTATTGACCAAATACTTATTTTCCACCATAATTTGCAAATAAATTCATAAATAATCCTACAATGTGATTTTCTGGAATTTATTTTTCCTCATTTTGTCTGTCATAGTTGACGTAGTTGATCTTTTTAAGTGGGAGAACTTGCACAATTGCTGGCTGACTAAATACTTTTTTTCCCCACTGTATATATATACACTACCAGTCAAAAGTTTTAGAACACCTACTCATTCAAGGGGTTTTCTTTATTTTTACTATTTTCTACATTGTAGAATAATAGTGAAGACATCAAAACTATGAAATAACACACATGGAATCATGTAGTGACCAAAAAAGTGTTAAACAAATCAAAATATATTTTATATTTGAGATTCTTCAAATAGCCACCCTTTGCCTTGATGAGAGCTTTGCACACTCTTGGCATTCTCTCAACCAGATTCATGAGGTAGTCACCTGGAATGCATTTCAATTAACAGGTGTGCCTTCTTAAAAGTTAATTTGTGGAATTTATTTCCTTCTTAATGTGTTTGAGCCAATCAGTTGTGTTGTGACAAGGTCCTCTGTAGCTCAGCTGGTAGAGCACGGCGCTTATAACGCCAAGGTAGTGGGTTCAATCCCCGGGACCACCCATACACAAAAAATTTATGCACGCATGACTGTAAGTCGCTTTGGATAAAAGCATAAATGGCATATTATTTATTATTTATAGGGGGGTATACAGAAGATAGCCCTATTTGGTAAAATACCAAGTCCATATTATGGCAAGAACAGCTCAAATAAGCAAAGAGAAACGACAGTCCATCATTACTTGAAGAAATGAAGGTCAGTCAATACGGAAAATGTCCAGAACTTTGAACATTTCTTCAAGTGCAGTCGCAAAATCTATCAAGCGATATGATGAAACTGGCTCTCATGAGGACCACCACAGGAATGGAAGACCCAGAGTTACCTCTGCTGCAGAGGATAAATTCATTAGAGTTACCAGCCTCAGAAATTGCAGCCCAAATAAATGCTTCACAGAGTTCAAGTAACAGACGCATCTTAACATCAACTGTTCAGAGGAGACTGCGTGAAGCAGGCCTTCATGGTCGAATTGCTGCAAAGAAACCACTACTAAAGGACACCAATAAGAAGAAGAGACTTGCTTGGGCCAAGAAACACGAGCAATGGACATTAGACCGGTGGAAATCTGTCCTTTGGTCTGGAGTCCAAATTGGAGATTTTTGGTTCCAACTGCCATGTCTTTGTGAGACACGGTGTGGGTGAACAGATGTTCTCCACATGTGTAGTTCCCACCGTAAAGCATGCAGGAGGAGGTGTTATGGTGTGGGGGTGCTTTGCTGGTGACACTGTCTGTGATTTATTTAGAATTCAAAGGCACATTTAACCGACATGGCTACCACAGCATTCTGCAGGGATACGCCATCCCATCTGGTTTGGGCTTAGTGGGACGATCATTTGTTTTTCTTCAGTACAATGACCCAAAACACAACTCCAGGCTGTGTAGGGCTATTTGACCAAGAAGGAGAGTGATGGAGTGCTGCATCAGATGACCTGGCCTCCACAATCCCCTGACCTCAACCCAATTGAGATGGTTTGGGATGAGTCGGACGGCAGAGTGAAGGAAAAGTAGCCAACAAGTGCTCAGCATATGTGGTAACTCCTTCAAGACTGTTGGAAAAGCATTCCAGGTGAAGCTGGTTAAGAGAATGCCAAGAGTGTGTAAAGCTGTCATCAAGGCATGTAGAAAATATTTTCTTAATAATAAGAAAAACCCTGGAATGAGTAGGCGTGTCCAAACTTTTGACTGGTAGTGTATATATACATATACAGTGGGGAGAAAAAGTATTTGATACACTGCCGATTTTGCAGGTTTTCCTACTTACAAAGCATGTAGAGGTCTGTAATTTTTATCATAGGTACACTGTACATGAAGCTAATATGATTTGAAGTTATAGGAAACTAATATGATATGACATTATATGAAACTAATATGATATTACGTTATATGAAACTAATATGATATGACATTATATGAAACTAATATGATATGACATTATATGAAACTAATATGATATGACATTATAGGAAGTTGATATGATATGACATTATATGAAACTAATATGATATGACATTATATAAAGCTAATATGATATGATATTACATGAAAGTGATATTATATGACATTATATTAAGTTGATATGATGTTATACGAAGCTAATATGTTATATGAAGCTATAATGATATAAAGGTACATGAAGCTAATATGATGTTGATATGATATACAATTATGACATGTTACATGAAGTAGATATGATATGAGGTTATATGAAGGTAATGTGATATCACATTTTATGAAGTTATATGAAGCTAAGGATATCATGTTATATTAATCTAATATAATATGTTATATGAAGCAGAGATTATATTAATTTATATGAAGCTAATAAGATGTTTACATGAAGCTAATATGATATGAAATGATATGAAGTTATATGAAGCTAATATGACTTGAAGTAATATGTAGCTAATATGTTATGATGTTATATAAAGTGAATATGATATGACATTATATGAAGTTGATATGATGTTATATGAAGCTAATATGTTATATGAAGCTAATATGATATGATATTATGTGATGCTAATATGATATGATCTTATATGAAGTAAATATGATATGACTTCATATGAAGCTAATATATTATATTAAGCTAATACAACATTACCTTATATGAATCTAATATGATACAGCATTTTATTTAGATGATATGATCTTATATTAATTTAATATGATATGATGTCATGTGAAGCTAATATGATATTATATGAAGCGTAACATGATATGACATTATATGAAGCTAATATGATATGACATTATATGAAGCTAAAATGAAATGATGTTATATGAAGCTAAAATGAAATGATGTTATATGAAGTTGATATGATATGTTATATGAAGCTAATATAATATGACATAATATGAAGTAGATATGCTATGACGCTATATGAAGCAAATATGAGATCAAATCAAATCACATTTTATGTGCCGAATACAACAGATGTAGACCTAACCGTGAAATGCTTACTTACAAGCCCTTAACCAACAATGCATTTCAAGAAAGAGTAAAAAAATATTTACTAAATAAACTAAAGTTACAAAATTAAAAGTAACACAATAAAATTAACACTACCTAGTATATAGGTCCTGGATGGTCGGAACCTTGGCCCCAGTGATGTATTGGGCCGTACGCACTACCCCCTGTAGCGCCTTACGGTCGGATGCCGAGGAGTTGCCATACCAGGCGATGATGCAGCTGGTCAGGATGTTCTCGATGGTGCAGGTGTAGAACTTTTTGAGGAACTGGGGACCCATGCCAAATCTTTTCAGTCTCCTGTGGGGGAAAGGTGTTGTCGTGCCCTATTCACGACTGCCTTGGTGTGTTTGGACCATGATAGTTTGTTGGTGATGTGGACACCAAGGAACTTGAAACTCTCTGTTAATGGGGGCCTGATAGTCCCTCTTTTTCTTGTAGTCCACGATCATCTCCTTAGTCTTGCTCATATTAAGGGGGAGGTTGTTGTCCTGGCACCACACTGCCAGGTCTCTAACCTCCTCCCTATAGGCTGTCTCATCGTTGTCGGTGATCAGGCCTACCACTGTTGTGTCGTAAGCAAACTTAATGATGGTGTTGGAGTCATGCTTGGCCACGCAGTCGTGGGTGAACAGGGAGTACAGGAGGGGACTAAGCACGCACCCCTGAGGGGCCCCGGTGTTGAGGATCAGCTTGGTAATGAGCTTTGTGGGCACTATGGTGTTGAACGCTGAGCTGTAGTCAATGAACAGCATTCTCCCATAGGTGTTCCTTTTCTCCAAGTGGGAAAGGGCAGTGTGGAGTGCGATTGAGATTGTGGATCTGTTGGGGCGGTAAGCGAATTGGATTGGATCTAGGGTTTCCGGGATGATGGTGTTGATGTAAGCCATGACCAGCCTTTCAAAGCACTTCATGGCTACCGACGTGAGTGCTACGGGGCGGTAGTCATTTAGGCAGGTTACCTTTGCATTCTTGGGCACAGGGACTGTGGTGATCTGCTTGAAACATGTAGGTATTACAGACTCGGTCAGGGAGAGGTTGAAAATGTCAGTGAAGACACTTGCCAGTTGGTCAGCGCATGCTCTGAGTACACGCCCCGGGCCTTGTGAATGTTGACCTGTTTAAAGGTCTTGCTCACATCGGCTATGGAGAGCGTGATCACACAGTCGTCCATAACAGCTGGTGCTCTCATGCATGCTTCAGTGTTGTTTGCCTCGAAGCGAGCATAAAAGGCAATTAGCTCGTCTGGTAGGCTCAGTTCACTGAGAAGCTCGCGGCTGGGTTTCCCTTTGTAGTCCATAATAGTTTTCAAGCCTGCCACATCCGACGAGCGTCAGAGCCAGTGTAGTAGGATTCAATCTTAGTCCTGTATTTACGCTTTGCCTTTTTGATGGTTAGTCTGAGGGTATAGCGGGATTTCTTATAAGCTTCCGGATTAAGGTCCCGCTCCTTGAACGCGGCAGCTCTAGCCTTTAGCTCGGTGCAGATGTTGCCTGTAATCCATGGCTTCTGGTTGGGATATGTACGTACCGTCACTGTGGGGACGATGCTGTCGATGCACTTATTGTAATTATAGTTTTTATTGTTTCCTTTCAAGATATAACAAAAATACAATTGAATTACATTTGGCATTAAACAATAATTGACAGAATTGAATATTCAGTGCACCCGGAAATCTCTGAGAACGCATTTACTAGGTCCAGTGAAGGCGGTATGACATTAATAGTAATATGTCGTCTGCATAAAGCAGTAATTTATTCTCCCTACCTCCCATATTAATCCCTTTGATTGACTGATGCAGCCTAATGGTTTGGTTAATGGTTCTAATGCTATAATGAATAGGAGAGGAGAGAGACAGTCACCTTGTTTCGTGCCTCGTCCTGCTGAAAATGGAGCTGATCGTAGTCTGTTAGTGATTAATATGGATTTGGGGTCGTTGTACAAAAGTTGTATAATATTCTGAAAGCCCTGTCCAAATCCAAATGTATTTATTGTATAATGCAGGGAGTCCCAGCCCACCCTATCAAAGGCTTTCTCTGCAGCTAGGGATAAGGCTGCCACTGAAGTATCCAAATCCTTTGCCTTCCAGATGACATGCAATAGGCGTCTAAGATTATCAGATGGAGTTCTGCCTTTTACAAATCCCACCTGGTCTGGATTTATGATTTTCTTAATGATTTGATTTACCCTCATAGCCAGAAGTTTTGTAAACAATTTTCCATCACAAGTTATCAAAGAAATTGGACGGTAGCACCCACACTCATGGGGATCCTTTCCCTTTTTGAGGATTAGGGTGTTTACTGCATCACTCATAGAAGGTGGGAGCTCACCTGTGTCAATTGATGTGTTAAATGTTTTCAATATTTCTGGGCTAAGCTGCTCTGCAAACCTTTTATAGAAATCACTGGGTATCCCATCCAACCATGGAGTTTTACCACTGGGTATCCCATCCAACCCTGGAGTTTTACCCTGGGTGCTTGTCTTATAGTTTCGGTCTATTACTCCAAAGTAATAGGGTGGTTGAGCCAATTCCTGTCTTCTTCAGTTAGTTTAGGAAGGTTCAAATTCTGAAAGATTGCCTCTGCTTTCTGCATGTCTAAAGGACCGTCTGAAGTATACAGTTCCTGATAGAAGTCTCGAAATATATTGTTTATTTCTTTATGATTGGTAATCAGCTTGCCTGTCTTATTTCTGATTCCACCTAGTTGCCGATCTGTTTCTCTAGATTTCAATTGACTGGCCAATGGTTTTCCTGCCTTTTCACTTGATTCGTACCATCTCTGCTTCAGCCTGTACAGTGAATATTCAGCTTTTTTATTGAATAAAGTATTCAGCTTGTATTTGGTATTCGTCAGATTTACCAGAGAAATGTTGTTAGGATTGGACCAATATTCCCTCTCCAGCGTTTTGAGCTCTGTTTATCTAGTTTCTTAATAGTAGCTGATCGTTGTATCATTACTCTGCATATGTAAGCTTTAAAAGCTTCCCAGACATGTACCTGTTTTGCACTATTTTTGTTCAAAAGAATATCATGTGTTTTAAGGAATTCACAAAATGCCTTGTCCTGTAAGAGACTGGTGTTCATTCGCCAACATTTACATTTTTCTTTCTTCTCCTATGCCAACAGTCAGATCAATGGGTGCTTGATCTGTCATAGCTATCATGTCCACACTGCAAGCACCCACTTTATCTATGAGAGGGTGAGATCAGAAAGTAGTCCATGCGTGAATAAACAGTGTGCCTATTTGAAAAGAATGTGTAATCACGAGCGGTTGGATTGATCAATCTCCATATATCATCAAGACCAGCATCTTTACACAGTGTTTTATTGCTTCTTGATTTTGAGGTCCTGGTTAGACCAGTTTTGGATTTATCTAAGAAAGCGTCAGGGACCATATTATAATCCAGAGGAAAATCACAGAAATCCAGTATTATTTTCTTAAGTTGAAGGAAGAAGTCTGGGGCCTCCTCATTTTAAGCATAAATATTTCCCAGTACTATGTTTTGTCCTGAATCTTTACAAGTAAAATCAAGATTCGTCCCTCTGTCCTTAAACTGTTTTTCCACTTGAACATGTATACTTTTGGAAAATAGAATAGAGAACCCTATTTTTTGGTTGAATATATTATGGTAAGCACTGTCCACCCATCTGTCTCCCACCCTAGGAGCATCCTTTTGGTAAGCACTGCCCACCCATCTGTCTCCCACCCTAGGACAAATATGTCATAAACATATCCCAACCCCACAAGGTACAAAAGAATGAACATACAAAATACAAATCTCCCTCCCCCTAAACCAAATCTCCCTCCCCCTAAACCAGGCCTTCATCTGTGTGAAGTGTCCTGAGGTCTTCCTCCACTGACGCTCCAGCTAGAATAACAACATTTGACCAAATATAGTCATGACAATATACATTTTGATCAACCAAAAACATTGAACATAACGACAGGCTGATCATTATTCTCGCAAAGAGAAGAGATTACCTTTCATGTAGACTGATACATGAACTGTCTAATTCCAAAAGACTGGGGATGTAAACTGAGGTTAAACACAAAAGGGTGTCACGAACCGGCTAGTAGTCCGTAACAAATGGGGAGACAACGTGGAGATAAATATATTTTGTTATTCCTTAACTAAAGCAAACTACATAAAATTAACAATGGTGTGTGTAGTCAGTAGTGTCAGTGAGTGGATGCTTGCATAGATGTGATAATGAGGAGTGTTGAAAGGTGCAAAAGCAAATAAACAATACAGCCACAAAAATGCCACAACCAAAATCCAACAGTGTGTCTGCATGGAGAGAGCCCAGGTGTGTCCCATTTCTCTGACGACCCTCCCGGCTCCGCCCACCGACATCTTATTAAGGAAAACAAGAACAAAGAGAGTTCGGCAGACAGAGTGTTAGTCAGTTCGGCAGACAGAGAGGGAGGGGCGTCCCGTCCTCCCTCGGCAGACAAAGTGGGAGGGGCGTCCCGTCCTCCCTCGGCAGACAGAGTGGGAGGGGCGTCCCGTCCTCCCTCGGCAGACAGAGTGGGAGGGGCGTCCCGTCCTCCCTCGGCAGACAGAGTGGGAGGGGCGTCACAAGGGAGACCGGTATAGGCCATAATAATGATCAAATAGAATAAACTGACTAACACTTTGTGTTGTGCCCATCACGCATGGCACAAACACGCCTGTTATGGCCTATATTGACCCACTATTGCTGTTATTAGAGTGAAAACCTAAAATAATATATATGTTTATCCCCACTATAACCATAATACAGAATTATATGCTTGGATTATATTCCTGCTTAACCTAGTACTATAATGATGTCAACTGTAAACCAGAAAGATCAATTATATCTCCCATTATTACTCATAACATGGGAGATTCTATCACCTTAGAGAAAAATGGTTGCCCATCTGTGATGAACCACTGCCACCATGCAGATCTTCTATAGCCTACCATGCTACTCAATTTGTTTGGCCTCATTGACGTCCATGACACATTTCTTTGCCTCCTTTGGGTCTATGAAACGACATAGTGATCCTCTCACAGTAACCCAGAACACAGCAGGATATTGCAAAGAGTATTTCAGTCCCCGTTTCATGCACATATGCGTCACCTCCATGAACGCATTTCTCTTGTCCTGAACCTCCTTGGAAAAGTCAAGGATAAACTCCACCTTTGTCCCTTTTCAGTGAAAAGTACTAAGCTCTTTGGCGGGGGGTAGGTTGCGTAAAATGTCTTTCACACAATCTCCCGTATTTATGTGGATTTCGGAACCCCTCTGATCCGAAGTGTGTTTCTCATACTGTAATTTTCCTGGTATTTAAGTAATTCTTGGAGTTTTTCGATCATAGTCTAAATTTTTTCAACAGTGTCATTTAGGCAGGTGTTCTTGTCATCCAGGATTGATATCCTCTCTTCTGCGTTTGTAACCTGGTTGTCTAGAGTGTCCACTTTTGTTTTCAGTGTGCCCACTGTATGTTTAATTTCAGCCACATCTTCGCTCACTTTCGCAATTTTTGTTCATTTTACGAATCTCATTTAGAACTGGGTCATCAGGCTGTTCTTCTCCTCCATTTTCCATGCTAGCAGCAGCTGCAGGTAGAGACAACATTTTCCTGTTTTTCGTCAAAAGTGTCTGCTTTTGTGCGTTTCTAAGTCGTTTTTCCATGTAACCGACAATAAGTAAACAAAATGTGTAACTAGGCATTGAACAATTAGTTAAAATATAGTTGGAGCTACACAGCCTCTTTAGTTAGCTGCTGCTCCTCGCCACATCATCGCCGGAAGTTATTGATGAAGCAGATGACTGAGGTGGTATACGGTATACTCCTCAATGTCATTGGATGAATCCCGGAACATGTTCCAGTCTGTGCAAAACAGTCCTCTAGAGTAGCATCTGCATCATCTGACAACTTCCATATTGAGGGAGTCACTGGTACTTCCTGATTTAGTTTTTGCTTGTAAGCAGGAATCAGGAGGATATAATTATGGTCAGATTTGCCAAATGGAGGGCGAGGGAGAACTTTGTAATATAATATAATATGCCATTTAGCAGACGCTTTTATCCAAAGCGACTTACAGTCATGCGTGCATACATTTTTGTGTATGGGTGGTCCCGGGGATCGAACCCACTACCTTGGCGTTACAAGCGCCGTGCTCTACCAGCTGAGCTACAGTTGTATGTGTCTGTGTGTGGTGTAAAGTGGTCTAGAGTTTTTTTTCACTCTGGTTGCACATGTGACATGCTGGTAGAAATTAGGTAAAATGGATTTAAGTTTGCCTGCATTAAAGTTCCCGGCCACAAGGAGCGTCGCTTCTGTATTAGCATTTTCTTGTTTTCTTATGGCCTTATACAGCTCGTTGAGTGCGGTCTTAGTGCCAGCATCGGTTTGTGGTGGTAAATAGACGGCTACGAAAAATATAGATGAGAACTCTCTTGGTAGATAGTGTGGTCTACAGCTTATCATAAGGTACTCTACCTCAGGCGAGCAATACCTTGAGACTTCTTTAATATTAGACATCGCGCACAAGCAATTATTAACAAATAGACAAACACCCCCGCCCCTCGTCTCACCAGATGTAGCTTCTCTGTCCTGCCGATGCACCGAAAACACAGCCAGCTCTATATTATCCGTGTCGTCGTTCAGCCACGACTTGGTGAAACATAAGATATTACAGTTTTTAATGTCCCATTGGTAGGACAGTCTCGACCGTAGATCATCGAGTTTGTTTTCCAGTAATTGCACATTGACCAATAGAACCGATGGTAGTGGCGATTTACTCACTCGCCTCCGAATCCTCACAAGGCACCCCAAACTTCTCCCTCTGTATCTCCACCTTTTCTTCACGCGAATGACAGGGATTTGGGCCTGGTCTCCGGAAAGCAGTATATCCTTCATGTCGGACTCATTAAAGAAAAACTCTTAGTCCAGTTCAAGGTGAGTAATCGCTGATGTCCAGAAGCTGTTTTCAGTCATAAGAGACGGTAGCAGCAACTTTATCTACAAACTAAGTTAAAAACAAAACAAAAAACTAACAAAATAGCAGAGTTGGAGCCCATAAAACGGCAACCATCCCATCCGGCACTAATATGATATGACATTATATGAAGTTGATATAATATGAAGTTATTTGAAACTATGACATGATGTTACATGACATTGATATGATATGACGATATATGAACCTAAAATTATGATGTTATAAGAAGTTAATGTGATGATATATGAAGGTAATATGATATGATGTTTCATGAAGTTATATGAAGCTATTATGATATGCCATTACTTTGATATAATAAAATATGTTATATCCTTCCCTAACCAATTCTAGCCTCTCTTGTTGCAGCTTGATTTTAGCTCCAAATCCTTTTTAAATTCCAAATCCTTTTCATATTTAACACGATCATGCTCTAGCTGTAAGAGAAGCTGTTCTTAAAGCCTGGTCGCAAATGGGTCTTCCAAATGGACAATGACCCCAAGCATACTTCCAAAGTTGTGGCAAAATGGCTTAAGGACAACAAAGTCAAGGTATTGGAGTGGCCATCACAAAGCCCTGACCTCAATCCTATAGAAAGTTTGTGGGCAGAACTGAAAAAGCGTGTGCGAGCAAGGAGGCCTACAAACCTGACTCAGTTACACCAGCTCTGTCAGGAGGAATGGGCCAAAATTCATCCAATTTATTGTGGGAAGCTTGTGGAAGGCTACCCGAAACATTTGACCCAAGTTAAACAATTTAAAGGCAATGCTACCAAATACTAATTGAGTGTATGTAAACTTCTGACCCACTGGGAATGTGATGAAAGAAATAAAAGCTGAAATAAATAATTCTCTCTAGTATTATTCTGACATTTCACATTCTTAAAATAAAGAGGTGATCCTAACTGACCTAAGACAGGGGATTTTTATTAGGATTAAATGTCAGGAATTGTGAAAAATTGAGTTTAAATGTATTTAGCTAAGGTGTATGTATTCTTCCGACTTCAACTGTATATGATAAGGAGTTTTACGAAGTTATATGAAGGAAATCTGATGTGAAGGTAATATAATGTGATGTTTTATGAAGTAGATATTAAGTTACAGTATATGAAGGTAATATAATATGCTATTTCAAACTAATATTATATGAAGTTATTTAAAGCTGATATGATATGATGTTATATAAAGGTAATATGATATGTTGTATGAAGTTATGAAGGAAATATAATATGTTATATTTAGTAGATATGATATTAATAATAATAATAATATGCCATTTAGCAGACGCTTTTATCCAAAGCGACTTACAGCTGAGCTACAGAGGACCACGAAGCTAATGAGAGCTTTTAAGTGAAGCTAATGTTTTACAAAAAATAAAAAAAATGTATGCACGCATGACTGTAAGTCGCTTTGGATAAAAGCATCTGCTAAATGGCATATTATTATATTATTATTATAATATAATATGATGTCATATGAAGCTAATATGATATGTTATATGAAGCTATTACAATACATTATATCAAGTAGATATGATATGACGCTACATGAAGCTAATATGATATGACATTATATAAAGCTAATATGATATGACGTTATATGAAATAGATATGATATGACATTATATGAAATTATTATGATATAACGTTATATGAAGTGTAATGACTCTATATGAAGCTAATATGATGTTAAATGAAGCTAATATGATATGTTATATGAAGCTATTACAATACATTATATCAAGTAGATATGATATGACGCTACATGAAGCTAATATGACATGACGTTATATAAAGCTAATATGATATTATATGACGTTATATAAAATAGATATGATATGACGTTATATGAAATTATTATGATAAGACGTTATATGAAGTGTAATGACTCTATATGAAGCTAATATGATGTTATATGAAGCTAATATGATATGACGTTATACAAAGCTAATATGATGTTATATGAAGTTATATGATGCTAATATGATATGACGTTATACGAAGCTAATATGATGTTATATGAAGTTATATGATGCTAATATGATATGACGTTATACGAAGCTAATATGATGTTATATGAAGTTATATGATGCTAATATGATATGACGTTATACGAAGCTAATATGATGTTATATGAAGTTATAGGAAGCTGATATGATATTAACTGACATGAACCTAATATGACATAAAGCTAATAAGATATATAGTTGTATGAAGTTGATATGATATTAAAGGGATACTTCAGAATGCCACTTCAGAGGTAAAGAAAGTTGATACACTATACTGTTGTTGGACATACACTATATATACAAAAGCATGTGGACACCCCTTCAAATTAGTGGATTCTGCTTTTTCAGCCACACCCATTGCTTACAGGTTGGTTTGGCGGATGCCAGGAGAACACTACCTGCCCCAATGCATAGTGGCAACTGTAAAGTTTGGTGGAGTAGAAATAATGGTATGGGGTTGTTTTTCATGTTTCGTGCTCCTTAGTTCCAGTGAAGGGAAATCTTAACGCTACAGCATAAAATGACATTCTAGACAATTCTTCCAACTTTGTGGCAACAGTTTGGGGAAGGTCCTTTCCTGTTTCAGCATGACAATGCCCCCATGCACAAAGCGAGGTCCATACAGAAATGGTTTGTCGAGATCGGTGTGGAAGAACGTGACTGGCCTGCAGAGCCCTGACCTCAACCCCATAGAACACCGTCGGGGTTAATTGGAACGCTGACTGCGAGCCAGGCCTAATCACCCAACATCAGTGCCCGACCTCACTAATACTCTTGTGGCTGAATGGAAGCAAGTCACCACAGCAATGTTCCAAAATCTAGTGGAAAGCCTTACCAGAAGAGTGGAGGCTGTTATAGCAGCAAAGGGGGGAACAACTCCATATTAATGCCCATGATTTTGGAATGAGATGTTCGACGAACAGGTTTCCACATACTTTTGGTCATGTAGTGTACGATATTAAGTTATATGAAGCTAATATAAGACGCTATACGAAGCTAATATGATATGACGTTATATGAAGCTAATTTGATATGAAGCTAATATGATATGACGTTATATTGTAACGATCCCGGCAGTCTGAGTCGGGTCCGGTCTGTGTACTAGTTTTTCTGCTCGTGATCTCCAGTTTCCCGAGGGTTCTGGAACGCTCCCTGCCTGGTTGCCGGGCAACGTTGCTAGGCGGGAGCTCTCTTGATTTCCGCACCTGCATCCCATCAGCAATCTGCACACCTGGTCCTGATCATCACCCTTCTTAGGCTCTGGCCTAACATCCATTCCCTGCCGGATCGTTAGCCATGAACAGTATGTTTATCAGCGGATCAGTCTTAGAGCTTAGAGCATTAGTTTTGTTGTTTTGCACCTTGTTTGCTTGTTGTATGCTTACCTCCGTTTTGTTCTCCCTGCAGTCACTCGTCCGGAACCTTCACCCAACCTCTGCCTGATGGTCGGCGGCTGCCGAGCCCTCATTGGACCAACTACTGCACCCTCAACAACTCATCCACGCCGCCCGCTCTGTTCCCTGGATTATTCAGCAGCACTCGTGGATCAGTTAAATAAACACTCACCTTTGACACCACTTACCTTGTCCTGGTCTGCTTCTGGGTTCTGGCTTAGTAAACCGTGACATATATGAAGATAACATGATATGACCTTAAAAGAAAGGAAGTTCTCGCCTACTTCACCCATATTTTATTTTACTGTAGTTCCAGTAGATAGCTACACCGCTACATGGCCATTAACTACTGAAAAAACAACCAAGATTTGAATTTAGTTCAACTACCGCCAAGCTACTGCAAAATGTAGTTAAATTACTCTTTGAACTACATGTAGTCCACTACTCCCCAACACTTCCTGTTATTATAGACAAACTGTTACCATAGACTTCCAGTCATTGTGCTAACGCTAGTTAGCAATTTCGCTAATGCTAGTTAGCAACTTCATTCAAACTGCACGCAGGGACATAAAAATGGTATCCACGAGTTCATCTGACCAAAATCGCAAAGTATCCATTTAAGTTATATGAAGTTATGTATCCTACCAACGGGACATTAAAAACTGTAATATCTTATGTTTCACCGAGTCGTGACTGAACGACGACATGAATAACATAAAGCTGGCGGGTTACAAACTGAATTGGCAGGATATAACAGCAGCCTCTGGTAAGACTAGGGGTGGCGGTCTATGTATGTAGCTGGTGCACGATATCTAAGGAAGTCTCTAGGTTTTGCTCGACTGAGGTAGAGTGTCTCATGATAAGCTGTAGACCACACTATATACCAAGAGAGTTTTCATCTATATTGATCGTAGCTGTCTATTTACCAGCAAAAACCGATGCTGGCACTAAGACCGCACTCAATGAACTGAATAAGGCCATAAGAAAACAGGAAAATAATAATCCAGAGGCGGCGCTCCTAGTGGCCGGGGACTTTAATGCAGGGAAACTTAAATCAATTTTACCTCATTTCTACCAGCATGTTAAATGTGCAACCAGAGACATGTACAAAGCTCTCCCTCGCCCTCCATTTGGCAAATCTGATTATAATTATATTCTCCTGATTCCTGCTTACAAGCAAAAACTAAATCAGGAAGCACCAGTGACTCGGTCAACATGGAAGTGGTCAGATGAAGCAGATGCTAAGCTACAGGACTGTTTTGCTAGCACAGACTGGAATATGTTCCGGGATTCTTCCGATGGCATTGAGGAGTACACCACATCAGTCACTGGATTCATCAATATGCATCGATGACGTCGTCCCCACAGTGACTGTACGTACATTCCCCAACCAGAAGCCATGGATTACAGGCAAAATCTGCACTGAGCTAAAGGGTAGAGCTGCCGCTTTCAAGGAGCGGGACTCTAACCTGGACGCTTATAAGAAATCCCGCTATGCCCTCAGACGAACCATCAAACAGGCAAAGAGTCAATACAGGACTAAGATCGAATCGTACTACACCGGCTCCGACACTCGTTGGTTGTGGCAGGGCTTGCAAACTATTACAGACTACAAAGGGAAGCACAGCCTGCTAGCTGCCCAGTGACACGAGCCTACCAGACTAGCTAAATTACTTCTACTGTCACGTTGTATACTGATAGAAGATAGGCGCAGGAATACGTAATAGTTTTTTACTCAATCCAACATAAGGTACGTCATGGAAAACGACGTGGACGAAGCCCAAAACAAACATGTATATATATAACACAGGGCTGTAACCCAAACAAAAGAGCGAGGTGTAAACCTCTAAATAAATACACGGGACGAGACATGTCCTGTACTCCCTGTTCACTCATGACTGCATGGCCAGGCACGACTCCAACACCATCATTAAGTTTGCCGATGACACAACAGTGGTAGGCCTGATAACCGACAACGACGAGACAGCCTATAGGGAGGAGGTCAGAGACCTGGCCGTGTGGTGCCAGGATAACAACCTCTCCCTCAATGTGATCAAGACAAAGGAGATGATTGTGGACTACAGGAAAAAGAAGAGGACTGAGCACGCCCCCATTCTCATCGACGGGGCTGTAGTGGAGCAGCTTGAGCGCTTCAAGTTCCTTGGTGTCCACATCACCAACAATCTAACATGGTCAAAGCACACCAAGACAGTCGTGAAGAGGGGGTCCTCAGATCCTCAAAAGGTTCTACAGCTGCACCATTGAGAGCATCCTGAATACCAGAGGGTAGTGCGTACGGCCCAGTACATCACTTGTACCATGCTACCTGCCATCCAGGACCTCTACACCAGGCAGTGTCAGAGGAAAGCCCTAAAAATTGTCAAAGACTCCAGCCGCCCTAGTCATAGACTGCTCTCTCTGCTACCGCACGGCAAGCGGTACCGGAGTGCCAAGTTTAGGTCCAAGAGGCTTCTAAACAGCTTCTACCCCCAAGCCATAAGACTCCTGAACATCTAATCAAATGGCTACCCAGCTTCTTCCCCCTTTGCATTGCCCCCCCCCCCCCTCTTTTACGCTGCTACTACTCTCTGTTATTATTATCTATACATAGTCACTTTAATAACTCTACCTACATGTACATATTACCTCAATTACCTCGACTAACCGGTGCCCCAACACATTGACTCTGTTCCAGTACCCCCTGTATATAGCCTCGCTATTGTTATTTTACTGCTGCTCTTTAATTATTTGTTACTTTTATTTCTTCTTATTTTTTATTTAATGTTTTCTTTGTATTTTTGGGGTATTCTTTCTTAAACTTGCATCGTTGGTTTAGGGCTTGTAAGTAAGCATTTCACTGTAAGGTCTACAGCTGTTGTATTCGGCGCATGTGACAAATACATTTTGATTTGATTTGTTTTAATATGTTAAATTAAGCTAATATGATATGAAGTTATATGAAACTGATATGATATGAAGTTATAGGAAGCTAATATGATAGAACCCTGATAGATTAATTATTAATGACTAATTATTACACCCTGAAACTGTGTATAATGTGTTAGAAATGTGTGAGTGTAGGACCAGTAAAGGCTATGGCATTGAGCCACTATTTAGCAATGTGAGTAAGAGTTAGGCCAGACAACAAAGACAACTGAGAAACTAAGATAAAGAGGCCTCCCAATTTAGGGTGGGGAGAAACTGTTATGAAAACATGGTGCAGAATATTGTGAGAACGGCAATAACTGAGTAATGCAGGGAGTAGGATATGTGTGTGTGTGTGTGTGTGTGTATGTGTGTATGCATGTGTGTATATGTGTGTGTGTGTGAACTGAAGGTCAGTAGAGCAGTTTTAGAGTGGAAAACTACAGCCCGCCTACAGAGGGGAGGGATTTCTTTTTGTATGACGTATGAGTATAAAAGATGGACTCTGAAATTGTGATGGCAGAATTCTCAATGAATAAATATCTCTGACTATGCAGACCGGAACTCTGGCCATTACTTAAATCCCAAAAGACTTACAACCTTTTGGGAGACGCACAGAGACACTAAAATAGTTTGTTAAATAATTCACATAACAGCTTGGTCCTTCTGAGCCGGACTCCAATACCCTGTTTCTGTCATTCCAGGTAACTCTGAAAACCGTCGACGGGCGAATAATACATTCGTAAATAGAAAGTCCTGCCCTTTGACATTAAGGGTTAAAACAGGCCAGAGGACACCTGATTAATGACAGAGACGGTGACGGAATCCAAACCTACATTGAATCTCGGCTGCAAGGATAAGGTCAGTAGTCTTAGTCATTACTTGGTGAAATTGATTTGAGAACTTGCTAAAATATTGAAAAGTAGCAAATTGATCAATGCGTAGCCATTTTAAGTGAAATGTAGGGGACTGTCAGGAATTATCAAGATTACATTGTGAGGATAGACTCCTCCGTAGAGTAGGAGATAATTCTGGGGGACTAGTCAACCTGTTGGTGGGTCCGTAACGATTCACGGTAATAGGCCATTACCAAAAGAAACTACCCGGTGTTGAAATAGAAGGAACTATTAAAAGTACACCTATGGGATGGAACCTGTAAGAGATTATTGAACAGTCAACAAATAATCCGGGTTAAACAAATACAAAAAGTACACCAGAAGGAATTAAAATAGCATGTGTGAGAAATAGAATATTAGTAAAGTCAAAAGTCACAAACAACTGTAGATTTTGCTGTAACTCTATCCGTTCTGGAGCCTTATAAACTCCAGGTTACCGATATAACACCAATAATCATGTAAGGTTGTATACGTGTGAGACCTAATGTTTGCTCAAAAGTCACATGAATAATTCCAGGTGGTTGTATAGAGGAGGGAGAACCCATTCCTGTTGTATGAGACTGTCAGGAATTATCAAGATTACATTGTGGGGATAAATCCCTCTGTAAAAGTATGACATAATTCTGGGGGACTAGTCAAGATTACATATACAGGAAGGGGTGATTCAAGGTGTTGTTGTGTGAAGCTATTTTGAATTACTTGTTAAATTGACTTGTTATATAGAAGAGGTGGCTAAGGGATTTTTAACAGTACCAACCATGGGGGGGCAAATCCTCACAAGAGGTCCCAGAATTTACTGGGGACGAGAAATACTTGATGTAATTAAAATGGAATCCAGGGATAGAAGAAATCTCCATTATGTAACCAGGTGGAGGGAGAGGTATGGTTTTGAGGGACGTCTAGACGCAGATAAACTTCAATCCATACTTAAACAGATACATAAGGTGTGTAAAGGAGAAATAAGCAGTGAGAGAGAGAGAGAGAGAGTAGGAGGGGGCCAGTACCCACTGATAGCCTTACCTAATCTATTGGCGGGGAATGAAAGGGGACCCAGCAACCTTAGATGTATACAGTAATAATAATAATATGCCATTTAGCAGACAGGCCATGAACACAGAGGACGTGGCCAGAGCGGTAGAAGGAATGACCCACCCCAAAACAGGAATGGTAAGGTTTGGGCTGCCGTTAGAGGGCAGTGGGTTTCAGGGGATGCCCAGAGGACACTTTTGCCATGGGCCGATCACGGAGAGTATGTTGGGAAAATAACTGAATTGTGTAATAGCCTCAGAGAGACATGCAATCCATCATGAGCAGAATAACAGACAGGACAGAGCCAAGAAAGAAGAGGAAGATGCAGAGTTACTAATTGCCACTCTGGGAGAGATGGCGGGTAGAACTAGAAACTTAGGAGAGAGAGGAGATAAGGCAGGAAAGAGTGAAGGCCACGGGGGGAGAATAGGGGCTTTAACTGTAACAAGGGAGGGCACTTCGCCAAAGAATGTGAGGCCCCGTGTAAATACTGTGGCAAGATGGGCCATAACTTTTCCCGCTGCAAACATAAAGGAGAGGGCAAGAAGGGAAACTGGGGAGAGAAAAGAGAGAAAAGAGAGAAGAGAGAGAGAGAGAAGTCCATCCCCCAGCTTTGAGCGTGAGGAAGAGGAAGATAAGGCATGACTAGTCCTTGAGGGAGAAATAGTAGACTCTAGTGGGGGGAAGACTAAGGTGTTATGATTTAACTGGATAGAACCCAAATGCAGACAAGTACACCAAGCCAGAGAAGTTTTAACAGGTTTATTATAATGTTCAATAGTCCAGGTTTCCAATAAATGGGGAAGAGCAAGTCCAGGTTACAGGGAGGGTACAGATCCAGGTCAGGGCAGGTGTGGTACCGTGTGTCCTAGTGTCCGTGGTGAGTCCAAAGGAGAGACCCGATAGTGGAGAGCAGGATGGTGGTGGCAGGAGTGAAGCGCGGAGGCAGGAGTCAGGTTCCAAATATATGGTTGTCTTGACTATGATCTGACGATGAGTGGAAAGTTTGACCGGGTCTTAAAGGCTGAGGTGATTATGGTGAATGAGCTGCAGCTGGAACCCTGACTCCCGCACACCAGACTTCACTCCTGCAATCAAGGACAGACAGAGGAGGGGAGAGCAGAGAGAGAGCTACCTAGCAGCAGTAGGCCTAACAGTACCCCCTCACGGACGCCACCTGGCGGCCGACAGGGTTTATCAGGATGTAACCTATGAAACTCACGAACCAGAGCAGGATCCACAATGAAGCTCCTGGGCACCCAGGAACGTTCCTCAGGACCACTAACCCTCCCAATCCACCAGGTACTGGAAACCACGACCCCGGCGGCGAACATCCAGAAGTCGCCGGACAGTGAGACGGACCCCCCACCCACGATCTTGGGCGGAGGGGACGAGAGGGCGGGCACAAAGGGCTAACCGACACAGGCTTAATCTGGGAAACATGAAAGGTGGAATGAACCCGTGAGGGAGGCAGGAAGCTGTAGCTTAACCGCGCAGGGGTTAACAATAGACAGTATCTTGAGCGGTCCCTATAAAACGAGGCGCCATCTTCTTCGACTCCACCTTCAATGGAAGGTCCCGTGACTTCAGCCATACCTCTTGACCAGGAGAGTAACCGGGAGCCTGGGACCGGTGACGGTTGGCTTGCCTCTGCATGTGCGCCGAAGCTCGGGACAGAGCTACCTGGCCTTCCTCCAGACCTTGCAGCAGCGGCGCATGTGGGACTGCACCGAGGGTACCGCAAGTTCCCTCTCTTGGGAAGGGAACAGGGGAGGTTGATAACCCAGAGCACACAGAAAGGGAGACAAACCAGAGGAAGCGTTAGTCAAGGTGTTATGAGCATATTCCACCCAGGGGAGCATGGAGCTCCATGACCCAGGGTTAGACCCAGTGACACAGCGAAGTGCGGTCTCCATCTCCTGGTTCGCTCTCTCGGCTTGCCCGTTGGTCTGGGGGTGATATCCAGAGGACAGGCTGGATGTAATGCCCAAAGCTTTACAGAAAGCTTTCCACACCTGGGAGACAAACTGGGGACCCCTGTCAGAGACAATATCCGTGGGTAGACCATGAGAGCGGAACACATGTTCAACCAAAATATCAGCCGTCTCTCTGGCAGTGGGCAGTTTAGGTAGGGCCAAAAAATGAGCGAACTTAGAAAAACGATCAATCACCGTAAGAATGACAGTCTTACCAGATGAGGGGGAAGTCCAGTGACAAAATCCATAGCGATATGCGACCAGGGCCGCTGGGTATAGGTAGAGGTCGTAGATGACCAGCGCTGGCCTGGGTGGAGTTTTTACTTCGTGCACATACCGTACAAGCAGCAATGAAGGCTCGAGTGTCCGCCTCCATCGTGGCCCACCAGAACTTCCGTCGCACAAAAGTCAAGGGTCCGCGAAACTCCAGGGTGACAGGTAAGGGGAGACGAGTGAGCCCACTGAAGTACCTGGGAGCGAGCAGACTCAGGGACAAACATCCGGTTAGGGAGGACCCCTCCCAGGGTCAGCTTGATGATGTTGAGCCTGTCTAACAATCCCTCGATGTCACATGTGATGACTGCAATACTGCAGGTAGGAGGCAAAATGGGTTCAGGGTTACTACCAGTATCAACAGCCGAATGAACCGAGACAGGGCGTCAGGCTTGACGTTACGTGACCCAGGACGGTAAGACAGAGAAAAATTGAATCTCCCAAAAAATAGTGCCCACCTGGCTTGCCGGGGTTGAGCTGCTTCGCTGACTGGAGGTAAGCCAGATTCTTATGATCCGTCCAAACGATGAAGGGTTGTTCCGCCCCCTCCAACCAATGTCGCCACTCCTCGAGAGCCAGCTTAACGGCGAGCAGTTCACGTTCCAACATCATAATTCCTCTCTGCCTGAGAAAGTTTCGTGAGAAAAGCACAGGGATGCAGTTTGTTATCTTCAGGAGAACGTTGTGACAACACTGCACCTACCCCAGTGTCGGATGCATCCACCTCCCACGACAAACTGGCGGTCGGGGTCCGCTGCATCAGAATGGGAGCCGAGGCGACGATGTTTCAGTTCTTCGAACGCTGATTCGGCCCCCTTCATTCCAAGCGAACGGTCGTGAGATGGAGGTGAGAGCGGTGAGTGGCGCCGCAATGCGGCTGTAGTCCTTGATGAACCTCCTGTGAGAAGTTCGCAAAACCCAGGAATCGTTGAAGTTGTTTGCGGGTAGAGGGAGCTGGCCAGTCCGTGACAGCAGAGATCTTAGCTGGGTCCATCCGCAGCTCCCCTGGAGCTATGATGTAACCCAAAAGAGGTCTCAGACACATGAAATTCACATTTCTCCATCTTCACAAACAGTTTGTTCTCCAACAACCTTTGCAACACCTGGCGCACATGCAGTTCATGTTCCTGGGAGGACTCTGAGAAAATCAAGATATCATCCAGATAGACAAAAACAAACCGATTCAACATGTCCCGAAGGACATCATTGACTAGTGCCTGAAAAACAGCAGGGGCATTAGACAACCCAAAAGGCATAACCCGATACTCAAAATGTCCCAAGGGTGTGTTGAAGGCAGTCTTCCATTCATCACCCATACGAATGCGCACCAGGTGATACGCATTTCGTAGATCCAGTTTCGTAAAGATGGTAGCACCATGAAGGAGGGAAAAAGCAGAATTAATCAAAGGCAGAGAATACTTGTTCTTAATGGTGATGTTGTTAAGTCCACGGTAATCAATACAGGGTCTGAGGGTCTTATCCTTCTTAGCAACAAAAAGAATCCCGCTCCTACAGGTGACGAGGAAGGACGCATAATACCTGCCGCCAAGGAGTCCCGAATGTAGTTCTCCATAGCCTCCGTCTCCGGCCGGGAGATTGTACAGGCGACTGCTGGGGGAGCGGGCTCCTGGCTGGAGGTCAATGGCGCAGTCGTAAGGCCGGTGAGGAGGAAGAGAAGTAGCTCTGTGTTTGCAGAAAACGGATGCCAGGTCATGATACACGTCAGGAACAGCAGAAAGATCCATGGACTCCAGTGGAGGTTGAGGCACACAGTACTGGCAGGAGTCTGAGCAGAACACAAACAATTCACATGACAAAATGTGCTCCATGAAACAATGCTACCTGTCACCCAATCAATGTGTGGATTGTGTTTTATGAGCCAGGGGATACCAAGGACCAGGGGAGTCTGTGGGCAGTCGATAATATGGAATTGAATGTTCTCCTGATGATTTCCCGACACTCTAAGACAAACAGGAACAGTCTGATGGGTAATGCGGGTCAACAATTGTCCATTTAGACCCTTAGCCTGCAGCGGACAGTCCATAGGGAACAGTCTCCAAATCCATTTGTTGAGCCCACTCTCTATCCAAAAAGCTTTCGTCGGCACCAGAGTCAATCAGCGCACTAACAGAGAAATTCTGGGACTGCCACTGGAGGGATGCCTGGAGCAGAATGCGGGGAGAAGAGGAAGAATCCGCTGCTCGGCTCACCAAAACTTCTCCCATAAATGATGAGCCGGCCCTTTTCCCGGACGAACTGGGCAGGAAGGAACGAAATGACCAGCTTCTCCACAATACAGGCAGACCCGAGCCTGAATACGACGTGCACGCTCCTCTGAGGACAACCGTGCACGACCCACCTCCATGGCTTGGGGTTCAGTGCTCCTCGTATCGACTCGGGAAGACACGGCTCTCTCCGTAGGGACGATGCAGGGAGGAGTTTGTTGATGACAGACAGGTTGCTTGGAACTAACACTCCTCTCCAGCGCTCCCGAATCGATTATCCAACCTGATAGTGAGTGAAATAAGATTATCCAGCGTAGGCGATTCATCATATGACACCAATTCATCTTTTAAAATCTCAGACAAAGCATTGATGAACACTCCTTGTAATGCCTCGTCATTCCAACCACTCACTGCTGCTAAAGTCCGAAACTCCACTGCCATCTCCGCCACACTACGAGCCCCCTGCCAGAAGAAAACAACCGTTTCGCAGCCTCCTTGCCCTCGTACTGGGGTGGTCAAAAACCCTTCCTCATCTCCGTGGTGAAGGCCACGTAAGCGTTGCGAAATGTCCGACTGACTCTCCCAGACCAGCGGATCCCCAGGCACGCAGCGGAACCGCTAGTAGAGTTGATAAGGTAGGCAATACGGGCTCTTTCTGAGGCGTAGGTGAGGGGCTGTTGTTCAAACACTAACGAGCATTGAGTCAAAAAATCGCCACAGGTTCCCATGTTCCCGTCATAGCGCTCTGGAGCAGGAACAAAAGGGCTCTCTGATCTGGGCTGAAGGGGTAGTAAGGGCAGACACTTGATTGGAGAGTAATTTAACCTGATTAAGCAGCACCTGACTGTCCTCAGCAATCGTCTTAAACAGGGTATCATGTTGGCCAAGTAGAATGCCCTGATTGGCTATGGCAGTCCAAATTTGAGTGCACTCTGGGGTGGTATCCGAGCTACTGTCTGCTGGGTTCATGTTGGTCAGATCATTACTGTTATGATTTAACTGGATAGAACCCAAATGCAGACAAGTACACCAAGCCAGAGAAGTTTTAACAGGTTTATTATAATGTTCAATAGTCCAGGTTTCCAATAAATGGGGAAGAGCAAGTCCAGGTTACAGGGGAGTGTACAGATCCAGGTCAGGGCAGGTGTGGTACCGTAATGTCCTAGTGTCCGTGGTGAGTCCAAAGGAGAGACCCGATAGTGGAGAGCAGGATGGTGGTGGCAGGAGTGAAGCGGAGGCAGGAGTCAGGTTCCAAATATATGGTTGTCTTGACTATGATCTGACGATGAGTGGAAAGTTTGACCGGGTCTTAAAGGCTGAGGTGATTATGGTGAATGAGCTGCAGCTGGAACCTGACTCCGCACACCAGACTTCACTCCTGCAATCAAGGACAGACAGAGGGGAGGGGGAGAGCAGAGAGAGAGCTACCTAGCAGCAGTAGGCCTAACATAAGGAACCCTTTGATCCAAATTGTGAGGTGTTTGAATTGGCTACTATTGACTTAGCACTTCAACAGGAACAGAAACCTTATTTGACATTGACAGTAATGGGTATGAAAATTAAATTCCTTTGTGATACGGGAGCCTGCAGGACAGCAATCTGTGCAACAGACAAGCCAGATGGAGTCAGGATTGATGGGGAGAAAATCATAGTGCGATCTGCCTCTGGTCATCAATTTATTGAAAGGTTATCAGCCCCATTAACCCTAAAACATGACCAAACAGGATGAGAGGCAACCATACCCATCCTGATATCTAAGCTGTGTCGGTTAAATTTACTAGGACGTGATGTAATGACTTTTTTTTTTTTTTTTTTTTCACCTTCATTTAACCAGGTAAGCCAGTTGAGAACAGGTTCTCATTTACAACTGCGACCTGGCCAAGATAAAGCAAAGCACTGCAATAAAAACAACACAGAGTTACATATGGGGTAAAAAACATAAAGTCAAAAATACAACAGAAAATATATATACAGTGTGTGCAAATGTAGCAAGTTATGGAGGTAAGGCAATAAATAGGCTATAGTGCAAAATAATTACAATAGTATTAACACTGGAATGCTAGATGTGCAAGAGATTATGTGCAAATAGAGATACTGGGGTGCAAAAGAGCAAAATAAATAACAATATAGGGATGAGGTAGTTGGGTGGGCTAATTTCAGATGGGCTGTGTACAGGTGCAGTGATCGGTAAGGTGCTCTGACAACTGATGCTTAAAGTTATTGAGGGGAATAAGAGTCTCCAGCTTCAGAGATTTTTGCAATTCGTTCCAGTCATTGGCAGCAGAGAACTGGAAGGAATGGCGGCCAAAGGAGGTGTTGGCTTTGGGAATGACCAGTGAGATATACCTGCTGGAGCGCAGACTACGGGTGGGTGCTGCTATGGTGACCAATGAGCTAAGATAAGGTGGGGATTTGCCTAGCAGTGATTTATAGATGGCCTGAAGCCAGTGGGTTTGACGACGAACATGTAGTGAGGACCAGCCAACAAGAGCGTACAGGTCACAGTGGTGGGTAGTGTATGGGGCTTTGGAGACAAAACGGATGGCACTGTGATAGACTACATCCAATTTGCTGAGTAGAGTGTTGGAGGCTATTTTGTAAATGACATCGCGAAGTCAAGGATCGGTAGGATAGTCAGTTTTACGAGGGCATGTTTGGCAGCATGAGTGAAGGAGGCTTTGTTGCGAAATAGGAAGCCGATTCTAGATTTAACTTTGGATTGGAGATTCTTAATGTGAGTCTGGAAGGAGAGTTTACAGTCTAACCAGACACCTAGGTATTTGTAGTTGTCCACATACTCTAGATCAGACCCGTCGAGAGTGGTGATTCTAGTCGGGTGGGCGGGTGCCAGCAGCGTTCGATTGAAAAGCATGCATTTAGTTTTACTAGTGTTTAAGAGCAGTTGGAGGCTACTGAAGGAGTGTTGTATGGCATTGAAGCTCGTTTGGAGGTTTGTTAACACAGTGTCCAATGAAGGGCCAGATGTATACAAAATGGTGTCGTCTGCGTAGAGGTGGATCTGAGAGTCACCAGCAGCAAGAGCGACATCATTGATATACACGGAGAAAAGTGTCGGCCCAAGAATTGAACCCTGTGGCACCCCCATAGAGACTGCCATAGGTCCAGACAACAGGCCCTCCGATTTGACACACTGAACTCAATCTGAGAAGTAGTTGGTGAACCAGGCGAGGCAGTCATTTGAGAAACCAAGGCTATTTAGTCTGCCAATAAGAATGCGATGGTTGACAGAGTCGAAAGCCTTGGCCAGGTCGATGAAGACGGCTGCACAGTACTGTCTATTATCAATCGCGGTTATAATATCGTTTAGGACCTTGAGCGTGGCTGAAGTGCACCCATGACCAGCTCGGAAACCGGATTGCATAGCGGAGAAGGTACGGTGGTATTCGAAATGGTCGGTGATCTGTTTGTTAACTTGGTTTCAAATACTTTCGAAAGGCAGGGCAGGATGGATATAGGTCTGTAGCAGTTTGGATCTAGAGTGTCACCCCCTTTGAAGAGGGGGATGACCGCGGCAGCTTTCCAATCTCTGGGGATCTCAGACGTTATGAAAGAGAGGTTGAACAGACTAGTAATAGGGGTTGCGACAATTTTCGGCTAGTTTTAGAAAGAAAGGGTCCAGATTGTCTAGCCCAGCTGATCTGTAGGGGTCCAGATTTTGCAGTGCTTTCAAAACATCAGCTGTCTGAATTTGTGTGAAGGAGAAGGAGGGGGCATGGGCAAGTTGCAGCGGAGGGTGCAGAGTTGGTGGCCGGGGTAGTGGTAGCCAGATGGAAAGCATGGCCAGCTGTAGCAAAATGCTTGTTGAAATTCTCGATTATTGTAGATTTGTCGGTGGTGATAGTGTTTCCTAGCCTCAGTGCAGTGGGCAGCTGGGAGGAAGTGCTCTTATTCTCCATGGACTTTACAGTGTCCCAAAACTTTTTGGAGTTAGTGCTACAGGATGCACATTTCTGTTTGAAAAAGTTAGCCTTTGCTTTCCTGACTGCTTGTGTATATTGGTTCCTAACTTCCCTGAAAAGTTGCATATCGCGGGGGCTATTTGATGCTAATGCTGTACGCCACAGGATGTTTTTGTGCTGGTCAAGGGCAGTCAAGTCTGAGGAGAACCAGGGGCTATATCGGTTCTTAGTTCTGTATTTTTTGAATGGGGCATGTTTATTTAAGATTGAGAGGAAATTACTTTTAAGGAACAACCAGGCATCCTCTACTGACGGTATGAGATCTATATCCATCCAGGATACCTGGGCCAGGTCAATTAGGAAGGCCTGCTCGCTAAAGTGTTTTAGGGAGCGTTTGACAGTAATGAGGGGTGGTCGTTTGACCGCGGACCCGTTACGGACGCAGGCAATAAGGCAGTGATCGCTGAGATCCTGGTTGAAGACAGCTGAGGTGTATTTAGAGGGTATGTTAGTCAGGAAGATATCAATGAGGGTACCCATGTTTACGGATTTAGGGTTGTACCTGGTAGGTTCGTTGATAATTTGCGTGAGGTTGAGGGCATCTAGTTTGGATTGTAGGATGGCTGGGGTATTAAGCATATCCCAATTTAGGTCACCAAGCAGTACGAACTCTGAGGATAAATGGGGGCAATCAATTCACATATGGTGTCCAGGGCACAGCTGGGGGCTGAGGGGGGTCTGTAGCAAGCGGCAACAGTGAGAGACTTATTTCTGGAAAGGTGGATTTTTAGAAGTAGAAGCTCAAACTGTTTGGGCACAGACCTGGATAGTATGATAGAGCTCTGCAGGCTATCTCTACAGTAGATTGCAACTCCACCCCCTTTGGCAGTTCTATCTAGACGGAAAATGTTATAGTTGGGGATGGAAATTTTTGAATATTTGGTGGCCTTCCTGAGCCAGGATTCAGACACTGCTAGAACATCAGGGTTGGCGGAGTGTGCTAATGCAGTGAATAACTCAAATTTAGGAAGTAGACTTCTGATATTTATGTGCAAGAAACCAAGACTTTTGCGATTACAGAAGTCAGCAAATGATAGCGCCTGGGGAGTAGGAGTGATACTGAGGGCTGCAGGGCCTGGGTTAGCCTCTACATCACCAGAGGAACAGAGGAGGACTAGAATAAGGATACGGCTAAAGGCTTTAAGAACTGGTCTTCTAGTGCGTTGGGTACATAGAATAAAGGGGGCAGATTTCCGGGTGTTGTAGAAAAAATTCAGGGCATTATGTACAAACAAGGATATGGAAGGATATGAGTAAAGTGGAGGTAAACCTAAGCGTTGGGTAACAATGATAGAGATAGCATCACTGGAGGCATCAATTGAGTCGGTCTCCGCGTGTATGGGGGGTGGGACAAAGGAGCTATCTAAGGCAGGTTTAGCTGGGCTGGGGGGTCTACAGTGAAATTGTACAATTAGAAATAACCGAAACAACAATAAGCTAACCATGGTTGGGCTGAGGCTAAACATAAACAGGATGTAGTACCGTAAAAAGGAACAGTCCAGCAGACATCAGCTGTATAGCTGAGTTATCATAAGGTCCGGTGAACAGCAATAGGATAGTTCGGAGGCTGCTAAAGCACTAGCGAGTAAGAGGCCACGGCTAGCGTGTGCTAGCGGGCCGGGGCTAGCAGATGGAATCTTCGTGGTCGACGTCGTAACCACCACAGACGATTTCGTCGGCAGACCAGTCGTGTAGGATCGGCGGGGCTCCGTGTCAACACTAGGTGGTCCCGTCCGGTTGACAGAGAGGTAGATAGCCGGGAGATGGGCCTAGCTCAGGATGATTAGCCAGACCACAGCGTCCATTTTGTTGCAGCTAGCTGGTAGCGATGAATCCGGAGTTAAAGGTCCAGTGATTCAGTGATTCCGGCAGAAAAACTGATATGTTCTGGGTCGATAACGCGCTGTGCAGACTGGCCGAATATCCGGTGATTAATGTCCAGTGATTAAATTAATCCAGCAGAAAAAAAATCCAATGTTCTGGGTGAAATACCGCTAACTGTGGCTAATAGCAAGTAGCTAGCTGGCTAGCTAGTTTCAACTGGAGATTCTAGATAAAAGGTAAGTCAATAATAGAATCCGTTCCACATTGAGTGAGGCGGGTTGCAGGAAAGTATATTTTGTAGAAGGATGAAAAGTCTGATAGGGAAATATGTACGAAAAATACAAAAAAACAGGGTATTTACAGGCTATTTACAGACACACGACAAAAACAGAACTGCACTACTACGCCATCTTGGAAAGTAAATTGAATGTGGCTGTCATTTCGGCTGAGAGGGGAATGAAAGTACACATAGTCAGAGACAATATGGTGGTCTGTGGGGAAGAGGAGCCATGTTATTGGTGTAGGCAAGATTTGTTAAGGGATGGAATAATTGATATTCCCCGAACCTTGATGGAACTTGCTGATGATGTAGTACCAGGCCCCACTAAAATGTCCCCCGATGACCTACACTGTACTCTCTGGTATAACAAACACCCAGGTCCAGATGCAATATATGAGGAAGCATTATTTAAAACCACAGAAAGGACTATAGCCTTGAAATGGTTTCACCATGACAACACCCACGCAGTAGTGGAGGTGGAACTAGGGCCCCAAAGTCAGAGACTGTTCAGGGAAAGATGGAGCCCACATGTGTCCCTAGCAAAGGAGCCAGCAGAGGACTGGAAAGACATGGGCCAGTGGATATCCAAGGGTAAGAGGATCACTGATTGGGTCAATATTGTGAGTGGCGATCAACACAGCCCATCCACAGATAGTACATTTAGATGAGAATAGCAGATGCTGAGGAGAGGAATACCTGTTGACAGAACAACAGGAGTCAGACTTAAAAGAAGTTCCAGAGCATTTGTGGTCCCGGGGTCCAGCATACGTAGGATTAATAAAAGGGGTAATTCCAGTACAGGTGATACCCAAATCTAATCATAGGCCGTATCAGAAGCAATACCCTATGAATCCAGAAGCAATAAAAGGTTTGCAGTTTACCAAGAGCAGATTGTGAGGGACCTTGAGGGAGGGCCAATTCTCGGGGAGATAGTGAGGCCAGAAACAAAGGTGCAGTGTCCTGGAAATCACAGTCTGTTTTGTTTTTTTCAGTTCTGCTGGGAGTACATTGGATGATGGGGTTTTGTGTTGAATTAGAGACAGTGAGACTATTAGTCAATACCTAGGAGAGAAGAGAGGTTACGGTAGCAAAGACAGACAAGAAGGAAATGGTAATAGTGGAGACAGGAGTGAGTGGAAGTGTTACAATTGTGACAAACGGGACATTTTGCTAGAGAATGTGAGGAACCGTGTAGTTACTGTGCAAGGAAAGGGCACCAGTTAAGAAACTGTAGGCAGAAGGGGAAGAGAGAAATCAGGAGTCCTCATGACCTGGCTGTTTGGTTGTTGTTTTTTAATTGGGGTTTTCAAATAAAAAACAACACACCTAGTATGATGTTTATAAAGCCTTGTTGTTTCAATTTTGGGGGGTTTTCAGCAGGTCAAGGGTGATAGGTCTTAGAGGAGCATGCACAGTGAATTTTATGGAGTTTTTTAGGTTTTGGCTGAGTTTGGGGTATATATGATTTCTTATGAGAATGAATGTCATGAGGACTAATGAACACTTGGGATAAGTAACATTTATGAAATATTTAGAATAATAGTAATGTTTGGTATACTATGGGATGGAATTTCAATTGCCTCTGAACTCTGTTTTAACTTTCTGGTGTTAATTAATCATCCACACTGGTAAATTCTAAAGGCATGAGAGGAGGACTTTAAGATAGTTTATTTTACCAATAAATAAAAATAAGGGATGGCAATTGGATGATAAATTACCAATATTACCTAAGTGATTGTTTAGGTAGGTGGTAATATTGACACATGGGCAGTGACATGTGTCAAAAGGAGGGATAGATGGTAGAGCAGATTAGACAACACTTTGTTGCATATGGGATTACTAATAAAATAAAAAATAAAAATTGTTCAAGATGTGTTATCTGTGCTCAAAATAATCACCAGGGCAGACAAAGGGCACCTCAGGGTGAGTATCCTCCGGCTAAGTACCCTTTCCAGCAATTGGAAATGGATTTTATAGAGTTATCACGGAGTGAGGGGAAGAAATTTAGAGTAACCCCAGATAAAGATGGGTTATCCCCCTTTGAGAAAGTGTTTGGAAGACCTTACAGAATGCCAGTTGGCAGGACCAGACAGGCAGACATAGAACTAGAGAGCACCCTAGCAGAACACGTGAGAAGGTAGTTTATTAACCACACCTGTATGTCAGAGGTTTTGTGCCCCACAGGTGAACTAAAGGAGAAGGTGACCCACTCTATCTAACCAGGAGACTGGGTGTGGATCCAGTCCCTAAAGAAGAAAAACTGGAAGCAGCCCCGTTGGGAAGGTCTATATCAGGTCCTGTTGGTGACGGCCTTCGCTGTAAGAATCGCCGAAAGATCCACCTTGGTGCATGTCACTCACTGCAAAAAGGTAAACCCAGTTACACCTGATGAACAAACACAGAGTTAGGAGAAAGAACCGATCACCACTAGGGCTCGGGGGTTGGCTCCTTAACGAAGATTCCCTTACCCTGTCTGATCATCCCTGTGTGAGTTCGAGTAGAAGGTAAAGCAATGGGTTGGCCTCTGGCATCTGACATGTTCTCAGGGCGAGGTGGGGATTCACAGGTCTCCTGACGGTGGGTAGCTGTCTGATTGTGGGGGCCATATTCCTAACACACTCAAACCCTCCTGATCCGCCAGAAGTAGTAGTTAACCTAACAACAAGTTGATAAAATAATACCTTAACACAGTCTATGAAGGCATAGGAGACAACTAGACGTAGGGAAAGGGGAAGTACTAGGGACTGTAGGGAAGGACATCACCATATGTATGTCACCATGTATATCCTGGGACTATGTAGTTGCTCATACCAAGCGGGGGGATATGTCAATCTCCTTACACAGTTTAAGGACAGGTGTAGTATTGTGAAAGTAGGGAATTACCAGAAATGGCAGTGCGACCCATATAAGGGTAGGTACTGTCTGAAAGTCTGAATTACGCTAAAACAGGTTACAGACCTGAACAAGTGAGATATCCTCTTCAACTGGGGCACCCTATATTGTAAACCTCTCTGAGGGAGGTAGTCAGACCGGGGCTGTGGTGAAGGAGTCTTGTAGTAACTTGCACTATCTGTATCCCCCGATAACAAAGTCACCCCCGACCTAGGTTGCCTCCGTTTGAAGTCTCAGGGGATTCTTATTGTTTTTCTAGGACTAGTAAGATAGGATGCAGGGTTGGGCATCTTAGCTCCTGCTCCCACACAGAGAATGTCACAACTAAAGAGACCATGACTAATCTCTCCTCTTTGTTGCAGCCAGAGGATTTTAGGAACCAAAACCAGGCCCGTGCTGACATCTGATGGTTGTGTGGTGATAACAGATTGTGAACTCACCTACATACGCAAACAATCAAACGTGTCAGAGACTGGTGAGTTGTCACGTAGAAAGTGGGACCTCCTCCCGGGATCCTTTGATGAAAGGATATATATTGATGGGATAGGAGTACCTCGAGGGGTTCCAGAAGAATTCAAAGCTAGGAATCAAATCGCAGCTGGGTTTGAATCAAGTATTTTCTGGTGGTCAACAATTAATAAAAGCGTAGGTTGGATAAATGATATGTACTATAACCAGCAAAGATTTATAAACCACACTCGTGATGCAATAAAGGGATTAGCTGAGCAGACAGCGGCAACTAGCTTAATGACATGGCAGAATAGAATAGCTTTAGATATGCTTTTGGCTGAGCGGGATGGAGTTTGTGTTCTGTTTGGATCTATGTGCTGTACTTTAATCTCCAACAACACAGCACCGGACGGGTCCGTGACCAAAGCGCTTCAGGGACTCACCACGCTGGCGAACGAACTGGCTGAGAACTCTGGTATTGATAGCTCCCTAAACGGTTAGTTTGATAACATATTTGGTAAATGGAAAACTATTGTTGTAACTATTCTGGGTGAAGTTATAGCTTCTATGGGTATACTTGTTCTTTGTGGATGTTGTCTTATTCCCTGTGTCTGAGGGTTGGTGAGCAAGGCGGTTTCCCAACAGATGGTGAGATACGGCCCAATCCCGGACTCCAACCTAAGGAATGAAGGATATGACCTACCAGGCTTGGTGGAGGACGACGACGATCCAGATAATTTGAGACTGGATGTTTTCCTAGAACTATAAATCTCTAGTTTAAAAGTTATTGTAATGATCTTTTGTGTATTAAAGTCTCATTTTAAGTATGATGTACTAGTTACCATTGCTAAAAAGTAACGTTATGCTTTTAATCATGGGGTAACCCTGATGAACCTGTAATGTTTTTATATGCAAACCAACTTATATACTTCAATGAGTGTGATTCATTTCCATAACAACATATATTTTGTATGTGTGTAATATTTAGTCAAAGGGTGGAATTGATAGATTAATTATTAATGACTAATTATTACACCCTGAAACTGTGTATAATGTGTTAGAAATGTGTGAGTGTAGGACCAGTAAAGGCTATGGCATTGAGCCACTATTTAGCAATGTGAGTAAGAGTTAGGCCAGACAACAAAGACAACTGAGAAACTAAGATAAAGAGGCCTCCCAATTTAGGGAGGGGAGAAACTGTTATGAAAACATGGTGCAGAATATTGTGAGAACGGCAATAACTGAGTAATGCAGGGAGTAGGATATGTGTGTGTGTGTGTGTATGTATGTGTGTATGCATGTGTGTATATGTGTGTGTGTGTGTGAACTGAAGGTCAGTAGAGCAGTTTTAGAGTGGAAAACTACAGCCCGCCTACAGAGGGGAGGGATTTATTTTTGTATGACGTATGAGTATAAAAGATGGACTCTGAAATTGTGATGGCAGAATTCTCAATGAATAAATATCTCTGACTATGCAGACCGGGACTCTGGCCGTTACTTAAATCCCAAAAGACTTACAACCTTTTGGGAGACGCACAGAGACACTAAAATAGTTTGTTAAATAATTCACATAACAAACACGTACTTGTTTTAGCAGTCTCAGCAGACCAGTCCTCTTCTTTGGAGGCCTCGTCTTGGCTCTCTTGTGGCTGATCTTAGCATGGAGCTGCTGCACCCGCTGGTCTGCATTGTCGTAGTAGAACTGTTCTGAGACCAGTAGTTTGAGCTGACCCATCTTTGCAGACAGCAGGCCTAGGACCAGTAGAACAACCAGGATAACAGACAGGGGGACCAGAGACCTGGAGAGGATCAGGGAGGGTTGGGGTCAGCGTTAGCAGGTCTAGGACCAGTAGATAACAGACAGGGGGACCAGAGAACAGGGAGGGTTGGGGTTATCAGGTGTAGGACAAGTATATACCAGAACAGGAGACAGGACTCGCGACTATCTTTTTTCCTCACCGTGCCGGTACCGTCCCAAAGTGCAATTTCAAATGAACTTGAACAGTCCCAAAATGAAAATACATTTAATGTTTTGATATGCCAACATGGGTCTAGGTCATTTACAGTGCTTTTAAAGTATTTTGTGTATTTCTGAGACAGATACAGTCTATATTACATAAACTTAATTTGTTAAGAAAAAATATTTTGCATCTTAATGAAAACAAACATCCCAGATGTTTAGTTAATTTCATTCCGATCTCCTTTGCATTAGTGTAGCCTTTTTCTGTAGCCTGTCAACTATGTGTCTGTCTATCCCTGTTCTCTCCTCTCTGCACAGGCCATACAAATGCCTCACACCGCGTGGCTGCTGCCTCTCTAACCTGGTGGTCCCTGCACGCATGACCCACGTGGAGTTCCAGGTCTCCGGCAGCCTCTGGAACTGCCGTTCTGCGGCCAACAAGGCAGAGTTAATCTCAGCCTATGCTACCCTCCAGTCCCTAGACTTCTTGGCGCTGACGGAAACATGGATTACCACAGAAAACACTGCTATTCCTACTGCTCTCTCCTCGTCTGACCATGTGTTCTCGCATACCCTGAGAGCATCTGGTCAACGCGGCGGTGGCACAGGAATCCTCATCTCTCCCAAGTGGACATTCTCTCTTTCTCCCCTGACCCATCTGTCTATCTCCTCATTTGAATTCCATGCTGTCACAGTCATTTATCGCCCTCCAGGTTCCCTTGGAGAGTTCATCAATGAGCTTGACGCCTTGATAAGTTCCTTTCCTGAGGATGGCTCACCCCTCACAGTTCTGGGTGACTTTAACCTCCCTACGTCTACCTTTGACTCATTTCTCTCTACCTCCTTCTTTCCACTCCTCTCCTCTTTTGACCTCATCCTTTCACCGTTCCCCCCTACTCACAAGGCAGGCAATACGCTTGACCTCATCTTTACTAGATGCTGTTCTTCTACTAATCTCACTGCAACTCCCCTCCAAGTCTCCGACCACTACTTTGTATCCTTTTCTCTCTCGTTCTCCTCCAACACTCCTCACTCTGCCCCTACTCAGATGGTAATGCGCCGTCGCAACCTTCGCTCTCTCTCTCCCGCTACTCTATCCTCTTCCATCCTATCATCTCTTCCCTCTGCTAAATCCTTCTCTCTCCGATCTCCTGATTCTGCCTCCTCAACCCTCCTCTCCTCCCTTTCTGCATCCTTTGACTCTCTATGTCCCCAATCCACCCCTCCTGCTCCATGGCTTGACGACTCATTGCGTGCTCACAGAACAGGGCTTCGGGTAGCCGAGCGGAAATGGAGGAAAACTAGACTCCCTGCGGACCTGGCATATTTTCACTCCCTCCTCTCTACATTTCTTCCTCTGTTTCTGCTGCTAAAGCCACTTTCTACCACTCTAAATTCCAAGCATCTGCCTCTAACCCTAGGAAGCTCTTTGCCACCTTCTCCTCCCTGCTGAATCCTCCCCCCTCCTCTCTCTCTGTGGATGACTTCGTCAACCATTTTGAAAAGAAGGTTGACGACATCCGATCCTCGTTTGTTAAGTCAAATGACACCGCTGGTCCTGCTCACACTGCCCTACCCTATGTTTTGACTTCTTTCTCCCCTCTCTCTCCAGATGAAATATTGCGCCTTGTGACGGCCTGCCGCCCAACAACCTGCCCGCTTGACCCTATCCCCTCATCTCTTCTCCAGACCATTTCCGGTGACCTTCTCCCTTACCTCACCTCGCTCATCAACTCATCCTTGACCGCTGGCTATGTCCCTTCTGTCTTCAAGAGAGCAAGAGAGTTGCACCCCTTCTCAAAAAACCTACACTCAATCCCTCCGATGTCAACAACTACAGACCAGTATCCCTTCTTTCTTTTCTCTCCAAAACTCTTGAGCGTGCCGTCTTTAGCCAACTCTCTTGCTATCTCTCTCAGAATGACCTTCTTGATCCAAACCAGTCAGGTTTCAAGACTGGTCATTCAACTGAGACTGCTCTTCTCTGTGTCACGGAGGCTCTCCGCACTGCTAAAGCTAACTCTCTCTCCTCTGCTCTCGTCCTTCTAGACCTATCTGCTGCCTTTGATACTGTGAACCATCAGATCCTCCTCTCCACCCTCTCCGAGTTGGTCATCTCCGGCGCGGCTCACTCTTGGATTGCGTCCTACCTGACAGGTCGCTCCTACCAGGTGGCGTGGCGAGAATCCATCTCCGCACCACGTGCTCTCACCACTGGTGTCCCCCAGGGCTCAGTTCTAGGCCCTCTCCTATACTCGCTATACACCAAGTCATTTAGCTCTGTCATATCCTCACATGGCCTCTCCTATCATTGCTACGCAGACGACACATAATACATCTTCTCCTTTCCCCCTTCTGATAACCAGGTGGCGAATCGCATTTCTGCATGTCTGGCAGACATATCAGTGTGGATGACGGATCACCACCTCAAGCTGAACCTCGGCAAGACGGAGCTGCTCTTCCTCCCGGGGAAGGACTGCCCGTTCCATGATCTCGCCATCACGGTTGACCACTCCGTTTTGTCCTCCTCCCAGAGTGCAAAGAGCCTTGGCATGACCCTGGACAACACCCTGTCGTTCTCCGTTAACATCAAGGCGGTGACCCGATCCTGTAGGTTCATGCTCTACAACATTTGCAGAGTACGACCCTGCCTTACACAGGAAGCGGCACAGGTCCTAATCCAGGAACTTATTATCTCCCGTCTGGATTACTGCATCTCGCTGTTGGCTGGGCTCCCTGCCTGTGCCATTAAACCCCTACAACTCATCCAGAACGCCTCAGCCCGTCTGGTGTTCAACCTTCCCATGTTCTCTCACATCACCCCGCTCTTCCGCACACTCCACTGGCTTCCAGTTGAAGAAAAAAAAACATATTGTAAAGTGGTTGTCCCACTGGCTATCATAAGGTGAATGCACCAATTTGTAAGTCGCTCTGGATAAGAGTGTCTGCTAAATTATTAAAATGTAAATGTAAAAAAAAAATCATTATTAATAATTATAATTCATTAATTGAACATGTTATCCACATGTATACAATGTTATTGTGAACCTGAATAAACTTAAGTTAGAGATATTACGTTCCACCACAGCTGCACCATTAAACAACATAACACAACAATATACAATACAGAACGTGTGTTCCCAGCCTGAAGAATGGTCGCCTTTACCTTTTTGAACGCCACCATTTGCATAACGGCCAGGGCCTCAAATGTACTTTTTGGTCCACCAGCCACTCAGATTTTTTACCAGCCAAAATAGAATTACACCAACAAAACACAAAAAAAAGGATTCACATGCTTTGTAATGTTTTTAAAACAATTAATGTATTACTAGTAAGAAGTAATGTGGTATGTTGTTTAATTTCATTAAATTTATGTGACCTGAGACTTTTAACAAAAATATCACAGATGAGACAACAAAAATGACCTGCCCCTTTAAGGGAGGGAGGTTACCGTGGTAATGCAACTCAGAGTCATGTTTGTGCCTGTGAGATTGAGTCTGAGTAGTATCTGTGTTGCTTCTCTTCCCTAGCAGTTGAAACTCAAACATAAAAAACAACCTAGCTTGTGAACAAAACAATGTAAATAGCCAAGAAACACACGGACAAAGTCTCTCTTTAGTAGACTTTCATTTCAAGTAAATAAATAAAAAATGTATGCCTGTGCGCAGCGCTTCTGAAAATGAATCTGTCATTCAGCTCTTCACGTGCGCACGCGCACAGCCCCCAGCCAGGCAGTGTTGCAGCGCGAGGCAAAAAATACTTTGCACACTTTACAGTGTGCATTCTGTTTAGGCCAGGGAGATATAAACATATTCTGTAGAATACCATAGTAGCTAGCCATAGCCTTCTTCTTCTTCAGTAGTCCATTGTATCTGATGATGACTTCCACTTCTGAGTTAATGGTGATTTTTTTTTTGCAGTTGGTCTTAGCAAGTATTTCTGTGTGGGGCACATGGTCGCACCAAGTGATTCCCAGGATGTGCTTCAGGCATCCTATGTGGAATCGCTCTAGCTGCTTGTTGTGGCGGCTGTAAGTGACCCAAGCTTCACTGGGTGATGCAGATGGCTTGATAGATGGTGACTATGGTGTGGAGGTGGAGGTCCCTGTTTTGGAAGACCCTGCGTCTGAGTTTCCTAAAGGCAGCTGATGCTTGCTTGATCCTATTTTGAATTTTGAGGTCGATGCTGCAGTCCTCCGAGAGGACGCTGCCCAAGTATTTGAAGGACGGGACTATTGGCAGTGATTTGTGTTCAATGGTGAAGACAGGCATGGTGGGTGGAGGGCTGGATCTCCATTGGCAGACCACCTCTGTCTTGGTGGTGTTGATAGACAGTTCCATCCTGCTATAGACCCTCACAGCCGCTACAAGGACGGACTGAAGGTCTTCCGGAGTGTGGGCCACAAGAGCACAGTCATCAGCATGCTGCAGCTCAAGAACCCGCTCAGTCCAAACCTTGGTGGTTGCTTGGAGCCTCCGGATGTTGAATAGGTTTCCATCCAGCCAGAAGTCCCACTGCAATCCCGCTGCTGCTCTCAAGCTCCTTGTGGAGAAGCTGGGTGACACATAGGAGAAAGATGTTAAAGAGTACAGATGCCAGCACATACACCTGCCTCACACCGATGCTTACTCCAAAGGGCACTGACTCCTGCCCTCCTATGGCCACCCGAGCCAAAGAATTTTGGCAAATTTGTCCGGACAGCCAAATTTGAGTATAATACCCCATAGTAGTTCTCTGCTCACAGTGTCGAAGGCCTTGGCAAGGTCGACAAAGGCCATGAAAAGGTCTGGATGTTGTTCACGGCACTTCTCCTGGAGTTGTTGTGCCGTGAATATCATGTCGACCGTACTCCTGTTCTTTCTGAAGCCGCATTGTGACTCCGGCAGCAGTTCCTCTGTGATGTTGCTCACCAGCCTGTGTAGCATCACCTTGGCCAGGGCCTTGCTGGCAACAGCATAACACATCTTGGCTAGGGGAATACGGAGAGACATGAGTCTTTCACTTATTCCGACAGGTGTTTCGGTTAGGCTGAGTAAAAGGCTGTTCTTAATTGCCAGTCCCACACCGTGCTGATGTTGTTCACCCGGAGGGTAACCTTTCCAGAAGAAGGTGTAGTCTTCTCCCTCCTCTTTCAGAGAACCTTCATCCAGGAAACTTGTCTCACTCAGGGCAGCAATGTCAATGTTGTAGCGTCTTAGTTCTGCACCAATCAGAGCTGTTCTCCCATGGGGTCTATCGCTATTATCGTCAGTGTCCAAAAGAGTTCTGATGTTCCATGTCGCCAGTTTCAGGGGAATTATTTTCTTTAGTATTTTTCCACCGCTGAGTGGAACTCCCTATAGGTGCGGTAGCCTTTCCAGGATGGAGTGAGTGGGCAATATTTAGGCCACCTTTTCTAGGCCTCTCCCCAGCTGGGGTGAGCAGTGTGGCTCCTAAATAGGGCTGCTCAGTCACACAGGGGTCTGCCGAGAGCAGCTGCCACTCAAGTCCCAGCTGCTGGCGACCAATGGGAGCCCTGTCTGCAGGCCCGGAGCTGAGGTTTCGTGTGCCGGGAGTTGCTGTGGCATTTGCATTGTCTGTAGGCTATCGATGTGTCCATACAGAGGCTTTGTACCGGCAACTCCCGGCACACAAAATCTCAGCTCCGGGCCTGCAGACAGGCTGGGAGCTAGTCAAATGTGCATTCTAATAGGCCTATTTGCCCAACATTGGAATGATATTCTAATATTATACATTTCCATAACCTAAATATTTACATATGCGATGCCTAGCCAGCCATATCATTGTTTGAAACCTTGACGTTTTACATCTTACCTTGCTTTTAATAGCCTAGAGACAGATTTCCTGATATGAAAACAGCATTTCTTATTCTACTGTCCAAAGGCAGTGAGGCACAATCCTATTGTTGCATCTTCAGATATTCCCTCGTTCTAAATTTGTACCATTAGGCTGTATATCCATCTCTGTAGCGTTATAAAAACCGCTCGCATCAGGTGCGTGTTTGAGAAATGGTGTTCTCCAGTAATGGTGTTCTCGCATAATAACATTCAAGCATATGGCCGAGACGAGTGAACACATTGCTGCACTTGTAATGTGAATAATTAATAGTTTATCAACTTTTAAGCTAATGTTGTGATCTGTTTCATCAGCCTTGTCTTTGTGTTTAAACATTTTAGTACGGAACCACTGTTGTATGCATTTGATATTTTTCTGGCCTATCGTCCTGCATCTATCTCAATGTCTGTTCTGAACCTTCCCAAGCATTTTTCTTTATCGTCCCCGGGACGACTGGACGCCCTGCCTGCAGAGGATCGGGGGGTTGGGGTTAGGGTTGGGGTTAGGGTTAGGGTTAGGGTTAGGGTTGGGGTTAGGGTTAGGGTTAGGGTTAGGGTTAGGGTTGGGGTTAGGGTTAGCAGGTCTAGGACAAATAGATAACAGGCAGGTCGACCACAGACCTGGAGAGGAGCAGGGAGGGCTGGTGAAGACAATCCTCCTGAAATAGGGTGAAGGTGTAGGAGAAATCCCCCGAGCTGTGTCCCAATAGGAAAGAGACAAACCCAACCTGATGAATGGGAAAGAGATAAAAAGAGAGATTGATGCCAGCCTTTGACCTAACCTAGCTAGCATTAGGGTTAGGGTTGTAGCTAGAATTAGGTTAGGGTTTAAACCGTCTCTAGAGGAGTATCTCATTAAAGTGTTACCAAGAGCTTCATCAGCCTATTAAAATCAAAAATGTCAAATAAAATAAAATCACATTTTATTTGTCACATGCGCCTAATACAACAGGAGTAGAACTTACAGTGAAATGCTTACTTACAAGCCCTTAACCAACAATGAAGCCTTAAGAAAATAGAGTTAAGAAAATATTTACTAAATAAAGTAAAGTAAAAAATAATATAATAACACAATGAGATAACAATAATGAGACTATATACAGGGGGTACTGGTACCGACATGACACTGTATGGTTTTCTGAACCTCCAAGCATGGCAACTCACGTTTAGGTACATCTTTAGGTTAATGCTGAATGGTTCCAGGTCTACTCACCTTTGGGTACGTCTTTAGGTTAATGCGGACTGGTTCCAGTTCCAGAAGGTGTTTGTTGATAGTCAGAATGAGCCAGTAGAGCAGTGCGTCCAGGGAGATGAATAAGAGCCAGGGTAGGAGGTGGGTGAGCACTGGAACCAGGAACAAGAGAATGGTGTAGCCCTCTCTCTGTGTGAAGCGGGTGGACGGGATAGAGTGGAACTGATCTGCCTCCTCTGAGCTCAGAGGGAGGAGGTGGGGCTTCCCCTCAGCCCTCTGCTGATCATCGTATCTAATAAACCTGCTGGTGATGAACTTGTTCTGGTACTTGAGGTTGAATAAGAATTTTCTGAGGAACAGGGTAGTGGTGATGATGACCAGGGTAACCCCTAGTAACGGGACTGCTCTCTGGAACACGGCCATCACCAGGTCAATGCTCTCCTCAGCGCTCTTCGCTGTGGTGTTCAGCATCCGGACAGCTTCCTGAAGTTTCACCGTCAGATCGTTGGACTCAACGCTGTGTCCGACGTTGGAGTTGATTTCGGATAATCCATCGAACTTCTTGAGCTTCTCGCCCACCCACCTCATCAGTCTGACATAGTTATTTAATGGACTGAGATCCAACAACACTCTCTTCTCCAAGTTACACACCAGACTGCTGGACACCCCTCTGAGGTTTCTGATGAATGAATGGATAAATAAATGGATGAATAAATGGATGGATGCATGGATGAATTAATTAATTAATTCATAAATTAATTAATTGATTGGACACATTTAAAATACATATACAGTAAGCCCTGTTTATACCTGGAGCTAAAATGCGTCCTTTGTCCTAATCTTATCCACATTCTGATTGTGCCCAACTTTTTAGCCGTTGCATCTACACATGGTATTAAAATGTTTCTTGTCCTTCCACTGTTTCTGCATTGTGACCAGATTTCCCCGAATGCAAATTATTTGACAGATATTTTTTCAAAATAATTGCAGAGTTGTGATGTTTAACTCGTTCGACTTGTCTTGACCACATTGATCTGAATAAATAACTTTCATAGCTCTACAACAAAGAATGCCACCTACATACTTCCTTAAACCTAAAATAAATAAAGTCAAAAACATCCCCCTTGTTCTTAGCGAAAACATACTCTATTTAAATGGGCAAAATGTTGATTTGGAGCCTCACAAATGTGACACATTTTGACCATCACTAATGTCATGATATTTTTGGTAAAGTAGAAAAGGTAAAACATTTTGGGTTTCAAAAAATGATTGTAACTATATATAGACATAAAAATATGAAAAGGCTTGTTTATTCCCATTTCATGGATTCACATCAGATATCATCATATTGGTATTTCATGGATTCACATCAGATATCATCATATTGGTATTTCATGGATTCACATCAGATATCATCATATTCCCACTTCATGGATTCACATCAGATATCATCATATTCCCATTTCATGGATTCACATCAGATATCATCATATTCCCATTTCATGGATTCACATCAGATATCATCATATTCCCATTTCATGGATTCACATCAGATATCGTCATATTGGTATTTCATGGATTCACATCAGATATCATCATATTCCCATTTCATGGATTCACATCAGATATCATCATATTCCCATTTCATGGATTCCCATCAGATATCATCATATTCCCATTTCATGGATTCACATCAGATATCATCATATTCCCATTTCATGGATTCCCATCAGATATCATCATATTCCCATTTCATGGATTCACATCAGATATCATCATATTCCCATTTCATGGATTCACATCAGATATCATCATATTCCCATTTCATGGATTCACATCAGATATCATCATATTCCCATTTCATGGATTCCCATCAGATATCATCATATTCCCATTTCATGGATTCACATCAGATATCATCATATTCCCATTTCATGGATTCACATCAGATATCATCATATTGGTATGTGGTTATTATACTTTTGTTGTGTATTAGATTTAACGGTGTGAAAATTATTTTTTTCTTAGACAAACATTTCCAGGTGAAAGCCAAACGTCATACGTTTCTGGGGGAAAGGGGGGACACCACTACATTATTCAAAAGATTGCCCTCTTCTTAGATGAATACAGCCATAGTGAAAACAGTGCAAAAGGGTTGTCACCTCAAGAGGACATACACTACCGGTCAAAAGTTTGGACACGCCTACTCATTCAAGGGTTTTTCTTTATTTTCATAATTTTCTACATTGTAGAATAATAGTGAAGACATCAAAACTATGAAATAACACATATGGAATCATGTAGTAACCAAAAAAGTGTTAAACAAATCAAAATGTATTTTATATTTGAGATTCTTCAAATAGCCACCCTTTGCCTTGATGACAGATTTGCACACTCTTGGCATTCTCTCAAACAGATTCATGAGGTAGTCACCTGGAATGCATTTAAATTAACAGGTGTTCCTTCTTAAAAGTTAATTTGTGGAATTTCTTTCCTTCTTAATGCGATTGAGCCAATCAGTTGTGGTGTGACAAGATAGGTGGGGTATACAGAAGATAGCCCTATTTGGTAAAAGACCAAGTCCGTATTATGGCAAGAACAGCTCAAATAAGCAAAGACAAACAACAGTCCATCAATACTTTAAGACATGAACGTCAGTCAATACGGAAAATATCAAGAACTTTAAACGTTTCTTCAAGTGCAGTCGCAAAAACCATCAAGCGCTATGATGAAACTGGCTGTCATGAGGACCGCCACAGGAATGGAAGACCCAGAGTTACCTCTGCTGCAGAGGATAAGTTCATTAGAGTTACCAGCCTCAGAAATTGCAGCCCAAATAAATGCTTCACAGAGTTCAAGTCACAGACACATCTCAACATCAACTGTTCAGAGGAGACTGTGAATCAAGCCTTCGTGGTTGAATTGCTGCAACGAAACCACTACTAAAGGACACCAACAAGAAGAAGAGTCTTGCTTGGGCCAAGAAACATGAGCAATGGACATTAGACCGGTGGAAATTTGTCCTTTGGTCTGGAGTCCAAATTTTAGATTTTTTGTTCCAAACGCTGTGTCTTTGTGAGACGTAGTGTGTGTGAACGGATGATCTCCGCATGTGTATTTCCCACCGTGAAGCATGGAGGAGGAGGTGTTATGGTGTGGGGGTGCTTAGCTGGTGACACCGTCTGTGATTTATTTAGAATTCAAGGCACACTTAACCAGCATGGCTACCACAGCATTCTGCAGCGAAACACCATCCCACCTGGTTTGTGCTTAGTGGGACTATCATTTGTTTTTCAATAGGACAATGATCCAACACACCTCCAGGCTGTGTAAAGGCTATTTTACCAAGAAGGAGAGTGATGGAGTGCCGCATCAGATTAACTGGCCTCCACAATCCCCCGACCTCAACCAAATTGAGATGGTTTGGGATGAGTCGGACGGCAGAGTGAAGGAAAAGCAGCCAACAAGTGCTCAGCATATGTGGTAACTCCTTCAAGACTGTTGGAAAAGCATTCCAGGTGAAGCTGGTTAAGAGAATGCCAAGAGTGTGCAAAGCTGTCATAAAGGCAAAGGGTGACTATTTGAAGAATCTTAAATATAAAATATATTTTGATTTGTTTAACACTTTTTTGGTTACTACATGATTCCATATGTGTTATTTTATCGTTTTGATGTCTTCACTATTATTCTACAATATAGAAAATAGTAAAAATAAAGAAAAACCCTTGAATGAGTAGGTGTGTCCAAACGTTTGACTGGTACTGTAAGTCAATGGTGCCACCTGTCAATGATTTAAGAGGGTGGGATGACGATGATTTAAATGGCTTCACTGTTCAGATCCATCTGCATTTGTAAAATATTCAGACACATTGCGTGCCTGACTACCTCCGGAGGTGGGCAGGAAGATCTGATCACAATGTGTCTAAAAATGCAGAATTTGGACAAGATCAGCACAAAGGAAGCATGTTAGAAACATGTATAAACAGGTATATAGAGTTTCCTCAGCCATGTATAAACAGGTCTATAGAGTTTCCTCAGCCATGTATAAACAGGTATATAGAGTTTCCTCAGCCATGTATAGTAAACCTTTACCCTACACTCCTAGAAACAAAAGCTTTATATTTGTCCTTAAATGAGTACAAATGCTTGTCACTGTAGTTGTACACTGTTAGGTACGTCCTTTGTACATTTAGTTATAGGTCCATAGTTTCACCACAGTTCATACCTCTGATAGTACATGTACAGTCCACAGGTACAGAAGTGTGCTATTAGAAAAGGTACATGTTTCCTTTATAGGGTACTACCAAAGTGACATCTGTTCCTTGTACTGTGGGGTGAAATTGATCCTCTACCGTAGACCATTTAAACTGGTACAACACTTCCACTCACGGTTCTCCAAAAATAACTCACAGAATGCCACACCTCCACTAAGCCACACCTCCGATGTAATTTCCCAGTGTGCCGTTCCTTTTTGAGTGAATTGTAGAGTTACCACCCATGACTGGTATTTGTTAGTGACAAAGACATGGTTGTTGAATTCGTTAAATGTTAGTTATGTGGCCTTCACCAAATGAGTTCCTAGGTGAATGTTATCATTAAAATGTAACAATTTATTATAAGAAATTATGTATCTCGTAAGGCCTTATTATGAGATCTAGTTTTACCCTAATACAGTGGCCTGAAAATCATGGTTTACAGGTTACATCAGGCCTGCAAATAGGGTTACAAAACTCCAGTAACTTTCTGGATTTCCTGCATATTCCCTCCCACTTCCAGGAGTCGTCCAACCGGGAGTTCTGGAACACCTCGGACTTCCCGCTTCCAGGAGTCGTCCAACCGGGAGTTCTGGAACACCTCGGACTTCCCGCTTCCAGGAGTCGTCCAACCGGGAGTTCTGGAACACCTCGGACTTCCCGCTTCCAGGAGTCGTCCAAACCAGGAGTTCTGGAACACCTCGGACTTCCCGCTTCCAGGGGTCGTCCAACCGGGAGTTCTGGAACACCTCGGACTTCCCGCTTCCAGGAGTCGTCCAACCGGGAGTTCTGGAACACCTCGGACTTCCCGCTTCCAGGAGTCGTCCAACCGGGAGTTCTGGAACACCTCGGACTTCCCGCTTTCAGGAGTCGTCCAACCGAGAGTTCTGGAACACCTCGGACTTCCCGCTTCCAGGAGTCGTCCAACCGGGAGTTCTGGAACACCTCGGACTTCCCGCTTCCAGGAGTCGTCCAACCGGGAGTTCTGGAACACCTCGGACTTCCCGCTTTCAGGAGTCGTCCAACCGAGAGTTCTGGAACACCTCGGACTTCCCGCTTCCAGGAGTCGTCCAACCGGGAGTTCTGGAACACCTCGGACTTCCCGCTTCCAGGAGTCATCCAACCGGGAGTTCTGGAACACCTCGGACTTTGGGGAAAGTTACTGGAATAGTGCAACCCTACCTGCAAGTCACATTATGCTGGCTTGCAAAGTGATGTGTAATTGCTATCGGAATCCAGCCAGAGTTAGGATATCCAACAGTTGAACAGTTTATTCACCAGCAACCTGCATTTAGAATGAATGCCAGGGTAAGGTACATTGGCAGGAGACTACCTAAGTGATTTAAACTGGAAAAAACATTTCAGTACAAAACATCCAACTAACTGATTGAAACATTTATCTATATGTAACATCAGATTAATCAATCAACCAATGTACATGCAAAAAAACAGATATTCAAAATTATAAAGTTGTGGAAAGGCACAAGTCAGGGGATGGATATAAAAATATATCAAAGGCTTTCTCTATCCCTCGGAGCACAGTTAAGACCATTATTTAGAAGCCGTATGGCACCACCCAGACCCTGCATAGATCAGGCCGTCCCTCCAAACTGGATGACCGGACCACCCAGACCCTGCATAGATCAGGCCATCCCTCCAAACTGGATGACCGGACACCAACCAGACCCTGCATAGATCAGGCCGTCCCTCCAAACTGGATGACCGGACACCACCCAGACCCTGCATAGATCAGGCCGTCCCTCCAAACTGGATGACCGGACACCACCCAGACCCTGCATAGATCAGGCCGTCCCTCCAAACTGGATGACCGGGCACCACCCAGACCCTGCATAGATCAGGCCGTCCCTCCAAACTGGATGACCGGACACCACCCAGACCCTGCATAGATCAGGCCGTCCCTCCAAACTGGATGACCGGACACCACCCAGACCCTGCATAGATCAGGCCGTCCCTCCAAACTGGATGACCGGACGACCCAGACCCTGCATAGATCAGGCCGTCCCTCCAAACTGGATGACCGGACACCACCCAGACCCTGCATAGATCAGGCCGTCCCTCCAAACTGGATGACCGGGCACCACCCAGACCCTGCATAGATCAGGCCGTCCCTCCAAACTGGATGACCGGGCACCACCCAGACCCTGCATAGATCAGGCCGTCCCTCCAAACTGGATGACCGGACACCACCCAGACCCTGCATAGATCAGGCCGTCCCTCCAAACTGGATGACCGGACACCACCCAGACCCTGCATAGATCAGGCCGTCCCTCCAAACTGGATGACCGGACACCACCCAGACCCTGCATAGATCAGACCGTCCATCCAAACTGGATGACTGGGCCACCCAGACCCTGCATAGATCAGGCCGTCCCTCCAAACTGGATAACCGGGCACCACCCAGACCCTGCATAGATCAGGCCGTCTCTCCAAACTGGATGACCGGGCAAGGAGGAGACTGATCAGAGAGGCTACCAAGAAGCTAATGGCGACTTTGAAGGAGCTTCAGGCCTTTATGGCAAAGGCTGGTCAATGTTTGCATGTGACCACAATATCACAAGCGCTCCACAAATCTGGCCTCTATGGGTTGGTAGCAAGAATAAAACCACTCAAGTCTCGTTTGAGCTTTGCCAAAAAGCACATTGTAGATTCCGAGGCCAAGTGGCAAAAGGTGCTGTGATCAGATGAGACCAACATTGAACTTTCTGGCCTGAACGCAAAACGATATGCCTAGCGAAAACACAATACATCTTTCCACACAAAGAACACCATGCCTACAGTAAAGCACGGCGGTGGCAGCATCCTGTTGTGGGGGTGTTTCTCTTCAGCAGGGACTGGAGCACTTGTCAGGATAGAAGGGAAAATGGACAGTGCAAAATACCAACAGATTCTTGAGGAGAACCTGCAGCCCTCTGCCAGGAAGTTGAAAATGGGAAGATGGTTCACGTTTCAACATGACAATGACCCAAAGCACACCGCCAAAGCAACCGTACAGTGGCTGAAGGACAAGAAGGTGAATGTCCTTGAGTGGCCTAGTCAGAGCCCGACCTAAATCCCATCTAGAATCTGTGGAATGACTTGAAGAGTGCAGTCCATGAGCGGTCACCATGCAATTTGACTGAGCTTGAACAAGGAAGAATGGGCAAATATTGCACAGTCTAGGTGTGTAAAGGTAGTAGAGACGTATTCAAAGAGACTCATGGCTTTAATTCAAGCAAAAGGTGGTTCCACCAAGTATTAACTCAGGGGGTGTTCACTTATCCAAATAGGGTCTTTTACAGTTTTAATTTAAAATAATTTGTAGAGTTTGTAACTTTTTTTTTTTTTTTTTGCACTTGGATATTGTGGGTTACTGTGTCTAAATAATGCCGGAAAAAGTAGGATTTGATGTGTTTTCATTTCAGGCTGTAGGCAACAAAAGGTGAACATTTTTAAATGGGGTGGTGACTTTCTATACCCACTGTATCTTTACCATAGTGTGATGATTGTACCTTTGTTATATTCAAAATATTGGGTACAAACATGTGCCATTATACTAGCTTATCCAAACAGTACCATGTGAGATCATTATGTGGTTCTACATCTGCATTGCTGCTCTTGGGGTTTTAGGCTGTGTTTCTTTATAAGCACTTTGTGACATCTGCTGATTTAAAAAGGACTTTATAACTTCATTTTACCCCTACCTACATGTACAAATTACCTCGACTAACCCGTACCCCGCACATTGACTTGGTACTGGTACCCCCTGTATATAGCCTCATTACTGTTATTTTATTGTGTATGTTTTAAAAAATATATATATATTTTTTTTTACTTTAGTTTATTTGGTAAATATTTTCTGAACTCTATTTTCTTAAAACTGCATTGTTGGTTAAGGGCTTGTAAGTAAGCATTTCACGATAAGGTCTACACCTGTTGTATTCGGCACATGTGACAAATACATTTTGATTTGAATTTGACGTGTATTTTGATTTTTGTACCCCAGGGAACAATTTGTACCCTAACCGTACCCTTATTTCTAAGAGTGTAAGCCTAATAACCCTTACCCTAAGCCTAACCCTTTACCCTAACCCCCTTACCCTAACCCACCTTAAGGTGTTCTGGATGTTCCAGAGGAGCACCAGCCCAGTGCCAGCCGACAGTAGCAGGTTCCTGCCCTGCTTCATAGTGCAGGAGATGAGGAACAGCAAGAAGAAGCAGCGGACTCTCTTGGAGCAGAACAGGACAGCCGTCACCAGGAGGGAGCAGCAGCCTGAGATGGCTCCACACCCCACTAGGCTGTAGTCCAGAGAGAAGTAGAGGCCCAGTAAGAGGACCCCCCCCAAGGCCAGGCTCAGGGTCAGGCAGGTGAGGAAGTGGAGGAGGATATGTCTCCAGCCCTTCCTGTGGTCCGAGGTGTAGAGCAGGACCATCATGGACCAGACCCGGACCAGAGCCAGTCTCAGCCTCTCAAGTCGGGATGGCATTGTAGTAGGAGGAGCAGGTTGAGGGTAAAATAATATGGAGAAATAAGTGTATCTTAAATTCCAGTGGAGCTCTCCTCTTCACTCTGATGCTACCTCTCTTTGACTGTCTGACTGTCTGACTGTCTGTCTAACCCTCTCTTTGACTGTCTGACTGTCTAACCCTAACCCTCTCTCTGCCTGTCTGTCTGTCTGTCTGTCTAACCCTAACCCTCTCTCTGTCTGTCTGTCTGTCTAACCCTATCTCTGACTGTCAGACTGCTCCACTGTGTCTCTTGTTTAAAGGAACAGTATGTAAATCCCCTAACCACAATTGCAGTAATCTAATCATAGAAGCAGGTTTTGAAATGGCATGTCAAATCAAATCAAATCAAATGTTATTTGTCACATACACGTGTTTAGCAGATGTTATAGCGGGTGTAGCGAACTGCTTGTGCGTCTAGCTCCGACAGTGCAGTAATATCTAACAAGTAATATCTAACAATTTCACAACATATACCCAATACACACAAAACTAGTAAGGAATGGGATTTAAGAATATATACATATATGGACAAGCAATGACAGAGCGGCATGGACTAAGATACTGTAGAATATTATAGAATACAGTATATACATATGAGATGAGTAATGCAAGATATGTAAACATTATTAAAGTGACTAGTGTTCCATTTCTTAAAGTGGCCAGTGAGTTCAATAGCCAGCAGCAGCCTCTAATGTGCTAGTGATGGCTATTTAACAGTCTGATGGCCTTGAGATAGAAGCTGTTTTTCATTCTCTCGGTCCCAGCTTTGATGCACCTGTACTGACCTCGCCTTCCGCTGCATCTTGCCCATGCCCCCCCCCCGCTTCTCCTTCACCCAAATTCAGACAGCTGATGTTCTGAAAGAGCTGCAAAATCTGGACCCCTACAAATCAGCTGGGCTAGACAATCTGGACCCTTTCTTTCTAAAATTAGCCGCCGAAATTGTCGCAACCCCTATTACTAGCCTGTTCAACGTCTCTTTTGTATCGTCTGAGATCCCCAGAGATTGGAAAGCTGCCGCGGTCATCCCCCTCTTCAAAGGGGGTGACACTCTAGATCCAAACTGTTACAGACCTATATCCATCCTGCCCTGCCTTACGAAAGTATTTGAAAGCCAAATTAACAAACAGATCACCGACCATTTCGAATCCCACCGTACCTTCTCCGCTATGCAATCTGGTTTCCGAGCTGGTCATGGGTGCACCTCAGCCACGCTCAAGGACCTAATTGATATTATAACCGCGATCGATAAAAGACAGTACTGTGCAACTGTCTTCATCGACCTGGCCAAGGCTTTTCGACTGTCAATCACCGCATTCTTATTGGCAGACTAAATAGCCTTGGTTTCGCAAATGACTGCCTCGCCTGGTTCACCAACTACTTCGCAGATAGAGTTCAATGTGTCAAATCGGAGGGCCTGTTGTCTGGACCTCTGGCAGTCTCTATGGGGGTGCCACAGGGTTCAATTCTTGGGCCGACTCTATTCTCTGTGTATATCAATGATGTCGCTCTTGCTGCTGGTGAATCTCAGATCCACCTCTATGCAGACGACACCATTTTGTATACATCTGGTCCTTCATTGGACCCTTTTTTTAACAAACCTCCAAACGAGCTTCAATGCCATACAACTATCCTTCCGTAGCCTCCAACTGCTCTTAAACGCTAGTAAAACTAAATGCATGCTCTTCAATCGAACGCTGCTTGCACCCGCACGCCTGACTAGAATCACTACTCTCGGCGGGTCTGACTTAGAATATGTGGACAACTACAAATACCTAGGTGTCTGGTTAGACCGTAAACTCTCTTTCCAGACTCACATTAAGCATCTCCAATCCAAAGTTAAATCTAGAATCGGCTTCCTATTTCACAACAAAGCCTCCTTCACTCATGCTGCCAAACATGCCCTCGTAAAACTGACTATCCTACCGGTCCTTGACTTCGGCGATGTCATTTACAAAATAGCCTCCAACACTCTACTCAGCAAATTGGATGTAGTCTAACACAGTGCCATCCGTTTTGTCACCAAAGCCCCATATACTACCCACCACTGTGACCTGTACACTCTCGTTGGCTGGCCCTCACTACATATTCGTCGCCAAACCCACTGGCTCCAGGTCATCTATAAATCACTGCTAGGCAAATACCCGCCTTATCTTAGCTCATTGGTCACCATAGCAACACCCACCCATAGTATGCGCTCCAGCAGGTATATCTCACTGGTCATCCCCAAAGCCAACACCTCCTTTGGCCGCCATTCCTTCCAGTTCTCTGCTGCCAATGACTGGAACGAACTGCAAAAATCTCTGAAGCTGGAGACTCTTATCTCCCTCACTAACTTTAAGCATCAGTTGTCAGAGCACCTTACCGATCACTGCACCTGTACACAGCCCATCTGTAATTAGCCCACCCAACTACCCAGAGCATATGAGCGGAGTGGAGCGGGAGCGAGCGTGGAGCGTGAGCGGACGGATTTTGAACAGAGCGCAGAGCGGCATTTTTAAAAGGACGGAGCGTTGCCCTATGTCCCGCTCCAATTTCGCTCGCTCACACCACGAGTCTGAAGCATGCTCAAGCCTGACCCAGAATCCATCTGTTTAATTTAATTTGTGTCGTCCATGAATTTGTATTTTATAGAGCGAGAGGAGCAGCAGCAGCAACAAGAGAAAAGGGTTGAGGAATTCAAAAGTTTATTCACTGCACGCAAATGCCCAACCATAACAAGGGAGAGAAAAAGAGAGCTGGATGTAGCATTTTTTTAAATGATTTTCATGGACTATGAACCGCTGAGTAAAGGAGAACGCGAAGGGATGCAACACTTCGCCAGCGCAGCTCAACCGGGCTACACCCCCCCCAAGAAACTATGATAAATCAGTACTTTACTTTGTCAAATTTACATCTGAGATGCCCCATTCACATGCTTCAGCTGGCGATCAAAAACGCCTTTAACGAGCACGACAACATTAATAGGCTGTTAGTGAAAGTCGGGCACCTGGTGAAAAGTGTACGCAAGAGCACAGAGGAAACCGACCAATTAGGTGTCCGCCCCACAAATGCCTGCGCCATTCGATGGAGCAGCCAGCTGCGGATGATTCAGTCGTTCATCCGGTTGTTCCAAAAAGACCCATTATGGCAAAACGAACTCAAGTCTAACGTTGCTAACATCACCCTGAATCAAGTACGGCAGCTGACGCACCTTGTCAGTGTGCTGACACCACTACCGGACCTCACAGACAAAATGCAGAAGGAGCTGGGGAACCTGGGGATGATCCTCCCTGCTGTCACAGAAATCAAATCCCTGCTCACCGATTACACTCACGCTGCACTTCCAATGGGCATCGCTGCTTTTGCAGAAACATTGGCAAACAACGTGTCAATTCGCTATGGAATATACTATACTGATTAACATCTCATTTTAGCGTCAGTGTTAGATCCCCGTTTCAAGACAGAATGGATAATCCGAGATGAGTCTGTATGCAACACATTCGGGGAGATAAAGTAAGGCTGTGGTTTAAGCTAAAAGTGAAATACATGCAGATTTTGTTCCTTTTTTGGAGTGAGCGGGGGGCGATTTGAGTGGAGCGCGATGCAAACTGCGTTGAGCGCTGAGTGATAATGAGCGGACTGGCCTGATGTGGCTTTGAGCGGGGGGAGCGGAGGGGTGAACAGCTCCGTGAGCGAGGAGCTGAGATTCTCACCGCTCCACTCCGCTCATATGCTCTGCAACCACCTCATCCCCATATTGTTATTTATTTTGCTAATTTGCACCCCAGTATCTCTATTTACACATCATCTTCTGCACATCTATCACTCCAGTGTTAATACTAATTGTAATTATTTTGCACTATGGCCTATTTATTGCCTTTCCTCCATAACTTGCTACATTTGCACACACTGTATATATATTTTCTGTTGTGTTATTGACTGAACGTTTTGTTTATTCCATATGTAACTCTGTGTTGTTGTTTTTATCGCACTGCTTTGCTTTATCTTGGTCAGGTCGCAGTTGTAAATGAGAACTTGTTCTCAACTGGCTTACCTGGTTAAATAAAGGTTAATTAAACAAAATATATATATAAATAAATAGCGGGGTGCACAGGCAGTGGCTCGGGTGGTTGATGTCCTTGATGATCTTTTTGGCCTTCCTATGACATCAGGTGCTGTATGTGTCCTGGAGGGCGGGTAATTTGCCCCCGGTAATGTGTTTGGCAGACCGCACCACCCTTTAGATATCCCTGCGGTTGCAGGCGGTGCAGTTGCCGTACCAGGCGGTGATACAGCCCGACAGGATGATCTCAATTGTGCATCTGTAAAGGTTTGTGAGGGTTTTAGGTGCCAAGCCAAATTTCTTCAGCCTCCCGAGGTTGAGGAGGCTCTGTTGCGCCTTCTTCACCACACTGTCTGCGTGGGTGGACCATTTCAGTTTGTCGGTGATGTGTACGCCAAGGAACTTGAAGCTTTCCACCTTCTCCACTGCGGTCCCGTCGATGTGGATAGGGGGGTGCACCCTCTGCTGTTTCCTGAAGTCCACGATCATCTCCTTTGTTTTGTTGATGTTGAGTGAGAGGTTATTTTCCTGGCACCACACTCCCAGAGCCCTCACCTCCTCCCTGTAGGCGGTCTCGTCATTGTTGGTAATCAAGCCTACTACTGTTGTGTTGTCTGCAAACTTGATGATTGAGTTGGAGGCGTGCTTGGCCACGCAGTCATGGCTGAACAGGGAGTACAGGAGGGGGCTGAGCACACACCCTTGTGGGGCCCCAGTGTTGCGGATCAGCGAAGTGGAGATGTTGTTTCCTACCTTCACCACCTGGGGGCAGCCTGTCAGGAAGTCCAGGACCCAGTTGCCCATGGCGGGGTTCAGACCCAGGGCCCTGAGCTTAATGATGAGCTTGGAGGGTACTATGGTGTTGAAGGCTGAGCTATAGTCAATGAGCATACTTACATAGGTATTCCTAACCCTAACCCTAACCCTAACCCATGGCGGGGTTCAGACCCAGGGCCTGGAGCTTAATGATGAGCTTGGAGGGTACTATGGTGTTGAATGCTGAGCTATAGTCAATGAGCATACTTACATAGGTATTCCTAACCCTAACCCTAACCCTAACCCATGGTGGGGTTCAGACCCAGGGCCTGGAGCTTAATGATGAGCTTGGAGGGTACTATGGTGTTGAATGCTGAGCTATAGTCAATGAGCATACTTACATAGGTATTCCTAACCCTAACCCTAACCCTAACCCATGGCGGGGTTCAGACCCAGGGCCTGGAGCTTAATGATGAGCTTGGAGGGTACTATGGTGTTGAAGGCTGAGCTATAGTCAATGAGCATACTTACATAGGTATTCCTAACCCTAACCCTAACCCTAACCCATGGCGGGGTTCAGACCCAGGGCCTGGAGCTTAATGATGAGCTTGGAGGGTACTATGGTGTTGAAGGCTGAGCTATAGTCAATGAGCATCCTTACATAGGAAAGATGTGTGTGATGGTCTGTTGTGTAATGCTGTAATGGTTTGTGATTGGATGACTTGGTTTGGTTCCAACTTCAAGACACGCAGAGAAAAGCATGTGTTGACAACTGATAACTTATTTAGAGAAATGCTGCTTCCTTATTTGTATGACAAATCAACTTTAGATGAGTAGCCTTTATCATTCCTTCTGTAGTGTCTACGGACAACAAACTGTAATCTAATGATATACAGGCTAGTTCACAAAGAAACACAAAAAGTAGGAAATTAATTAAACATTTCTCAAAACAAGAAACAATGTAACAAAAATATATTGTGGCATTTACCTATTTCCAGATGGCATATGACTCCCTCCTTGTATGACAAATAGTGGTTTATTTCTGTCATAAAAGTGAAGAGCAGAAAGTTCATTGTAGGGTATGCAACCCTTGACTCTCTCATTCATCTACAACTCTATCAACCCATGGGATACTTTTTTATTTATTTTATCATTTCCTTTATCACAATATTAAAATAAAATATACCTGCAACCAGAGCTGGGCAAAAGATACATCACCATGTAACTTGTTACAAATACAAGATACTAAAAAGACCAATGTATCAAACTAAAATTCAAAATAATTGTTCTATGTATTGTAGCTAGATAAAATACCTGTATTTTGTATGAAACAATAATCCAAATCTAAAATACCTTTTCAAGTATATGTAACTGGTGTGAAATGGCTAGCTAGTTAGCGGTGCGCGCTAGTAGCATTTCAATCGGTGACGTCACTCTGAGACCTTGAAGTAGTTGTTTCCCTTGCTCTGCAAGGGCCGCGGCTTTTGTGGAGCGATGGGTAACGGTGCTTCGAGGGTGACTGTTGTCGATGTGTGCAGAGGGTCCCTGGTTCAAGCCCAGGTAGGGACGGTGTCACAACGGCTGATGTAGATGTGGTGAAGGAGTCAAACGCAGACACAGAAGCTAAGTCCAATACTTTACTGAACACGACCAAAAATATACAAAACACTGGCCTCAAAACAAACAAGAGGCGGACGATGCGCAACAATTCGCAAAAGGCTAGTATACCAAGGCGCACGAAAACAGTACAGTGCGACGACAGGGAAAACAACAAACAAACAACGAGCCGACCTGGGGCCTGTTGCACAAAACTAGGATAAGGGATTAAGCCAGGATATCTTGGTGATCCTGGCTCAATTGATCCGTAATCCGGTTGCACTAAAGATGGATTGGGGGCAGGAGGATATGTTATGGTATAAATTACCATGGAGATTTATTCTGTGGAGCTAGCCTGCTCCAGACCAGGCTAAATTCCAGGATCTATTTAATCTCATCCCTAATGTCAGTCAGCAGTCACCACAAATGGAAACCAATAGTTATTTCACTGCTCACTATACATTGTTATCACATATAACTAGACCCACTGTCATTATTTAAACGTTTGTGATCATTAATTTCAATGATTTTGGATAAAAAATGATTTTTAGATGATGTTGCTATCATTAGATAATTTACAGTTTCCCATAGACTATAAGGCTATATATAAAATGATAGAATATTAGGGCCACAGAGGGGAAAAAACACAAGTCATAATATTGTAACCAGTTGTTTTAAAGGAGGACAGTTGTTAAAATGACAGATGTGGGGCATTTCGTGAAATTGTACTTCAGTATGGTTTCATAAACAAAGACATGCTGATGTGCCAGAATATTAAGTATCACATTGTCATAAGTATCAAAACTGTAAAAACAATATGTAGCTTTTCTGCAGAAAGAACCAGCCTCATAAATTTATGACTTTATCCTTTTTCTTCAGTGTGGCCCTAGTACTCTGTCATATAAACAAATACACATTCCATATGAATATAAAAACACAATGTGTAACATTATGTTCCTTTATTGAATAAGGACAAAACAAAGCAGGTAAACCATCAGCTCCTTTCGAAACTGAAGTCACAGTGACTCTACAAGATGGAAAGCACAGAATCCAAGCATATTATACAAAATGATACATACACATTCAAAGGTCTGTATATAACACACCCTGCATGTCTGCACACTAAAATAAATGCAGGACAAATCCATACACATCAACTGAACAGACAAATGAATGGATGCAGTAGCCTCCCTGCAGCCTTGTATTACACACAGTATACCGCACAAACATCATAAGAGGCCAAATTCGTAAAAAAAACGAACCCAAAAAAACCAAATTCCTCTGCCACCGCAGGACATATTTAACCAAAATTGAAAGCACACATACTAACTAAAATAATTCAACACATATTGGTCCCTCAGCAGCCGACCACTGTCGTCATCAGGGAAGATTGCCGGATTGTCCCAGTCCATGGCTGGTGGCACTCTGGGGGCCCTCTCCTTCCTCAGGCAGGCCACATTGTGGAGGACAGCACAAGCCACAGTAATATCACATGCCCTAACAGGGCTGACCCTTAATTTGTGAAGGCAGTGAAAGCGTGCCTTCAGGAGGCCAAAGGTCATTTCAACTCTGGCCCTGGTCCTGGCATGGGCATGGTTGTAGGCCTGCTGTGCTTCCTGGGGGTCTGTGAAAGGTGTCAGGAGAAAAGGCTGGCAGCCATACCCCCTGTCTCCCAGCAACACACCAGAGAATTCACCTGTCAACACAAAATCTCATCATTACTACCTCATAAACACAGTGATATTCTTGACACAGCCATGATGGTTATAAATAGGGGTTGTGTGGCTTACCTTGTGATAGGCACTGATAGATTTCAGAGGCCCGAAAGATTCTGGAGTCATGGACTGAGCCAGGCCATTTTGCCACAACATTGCTGATCACACAGTCAGCATTGCAGACCATCTGAAATCATAAGATGAGGAATATTACACCAATCAATGCACATCACTGGCAATGCAGAGTGTTCGTCAATGGACAATATCAAAAAGTTATGTTCACCTGAACATTAATGCTGTGAAAGGATTTCCTATTCACAAAATCAGCCTCATGGGCACCTGAGGGGGCTTTTTATCCTTATGTGTGTGCAGTCCACTGCACCAATGACATTGGGGAAACCTGTCACACAAAGTAATGAGTATCCTACTATGTGTTAACAGTTGTCCTGTAATTTGTAGATCCTCTTACCTGCAATCCTATAGAACTCCTCTTTGATGTCACAGAGTCTTCTGTGGCCAGGGAAGGAGATGAAGACATCTGCTAATGCTTTGATAGCCAGACACACACTCCCTTATTGTGCGGCAAATTGTGGCCTTGTTCAGCTGTTCTGCATCCCCCACTGAGTACAGGAAGGCTCCACTAGCAAAAAGCGCAAGGCCACACAAACCATTTGCTCCACACTCAGTGCATGGCTCCGTGCAGTGCGGTGCTTAATCCTGGGACCCAGTAGTCTGCATAGATACCTGATGCCATCTGCAGAAAACCTGTATCTTTCATATAGATGGTCATCAGGGAAGGCCAGTGGGTCCAACCGGTCCCTGAAGACCCTTTCTCGCCTGAAGGCTCTCCTCAGCACAAGTGCTTCTTCATCCACCACATCTCGCACGAATGGGCATGCCATTGTCAGAGCAGAAAGGAACACACAATTTTGGGCCTTCATATAGGCTAGTGGCCACACCTGGTGCTGGGGGTGGGCAAAAGAGGGCGATGCCTTATAACGATGACTTGGTTGTACTGATTGCTGGGAAAATAAAAAAAACCTTAGAAAGATGCCACCGTCCTGTGTGCTCACAATAAGAGCTCATATGTCATGGCTCACTTGACTTTACGAGAATATACCTAATTTTTATTTTGAGCTGTGTCATCTTCTTGGAGCTGGGGGAGGAAAGAAAAATAATGATTAATACATTTGTGTTACAGTTAGCATACAGTGTACATTGAAGGCATATCTCACCTCCCTCTCAAGTTTTTTTATTTCAAGGTCCATTCCTAATTGTCCTCTTTTTTATTTCGGACTCCAGTGCAAGATTTTCCATCTTTTTCTTCTTGTACTGAATGTCTATGTCTGCCAGTTCTATTTGGCGCCGGAGGTGGTTGCCATACAACTTTCTGATAGCTTGTGAGCTCTGTGAACACAATACAATTAGCGCAGCTGGAATTTGGCAGGATGTGGTGTCCTTTTATTAATACGCACTATGTTGCCAGGCTGGTTTTCCCACTGTATAGCATCTGGGTCCTGTAAAAGAAATTAGATTTTTTGATTTTGATGAGGACTCCTCACCATTGTAGAGTAAATAGTACTTTCACAGTCTTAACATGATACCTCATGCCTTCTGGAATCCAGAGAGATGGTCTCCTCCTCATCATCGTCTCCATCATGTGCTGTTGCTGCTGCACTGGGGCCTTCACCCTATCACATTTAATCGGATTCATATTGAAGCTAGTAGACAAGACATGCCAGGCCTACAGTATGCCTTTGATGGAGTACTCACTGGATCAGCATCGTCTGGTGCTTGTGCTGGTGGCTCTAACAGGAACACAGTGCTGCCAGACACTGCAAGGCAATAGGTAAACCAAAGTCAGACAGTCCAAATTGATTCAATATGAATGTGGTTGTATCCCATGTAGAGATGGAAGGACATACCTTGAATGAAGCGGGTGGCATCTTGGGAGGAACCTATGCTCGTCTCTTTCCCCCCAGGGATCCCCTCTAAGACGGGCCTGCCTTTATTTAGCTCCAAGGCCATGTCCTCTGCTGGGGTAAGGTCAGCCTTTGGTGACCCACCACCCGTGCCTTGTCTGTGGGTATTCTTTTTCACTGCTAAAACAGTACAGACAATGTGTGAGCAGGCACCTTCTGGGTACAATATATGCTTGTGCTTTGTTAAATATTAGTCAGGGACCATACCATTCTGCAGAATGTTCTTGTATTTGATTTTGACCTGCTGCCATGTCCGTTTTGGCCCGTTCATGTTTAATCTACACACACACACACACACACACACACACATTTAATGGAGTCACACTGCAAAAAATAACTTGGTATTTTTGTCTTGTTTTCAGTAAAAATATCAAAACATTTATCATAGCTTTATACAGTGTGATGGAGTTACTTTACACAATTTCACTCATATCTGCAGTGCATTTCAATTAAAAATTTAACCGTTTCATAATTACAGTACAACTGCATTTTTGGAGATGTGAATTAAATATTTGAATTGTAATTGTGATGTTTCAGCGGAGCGGTGAGTGTGTAATTGTGCACTACTTACGCATTCAGGCGGTCTGCAATACTTTGCCACGCTTTTTCTCTTTGCTTTATCACTGTGGCGGTGTTGCCTTTCTTCTTAATTATATCTTTTACCTCCTCGTATGCCTCCATGAGGATTTGTGCTTCCGACGGGGAAAAGTACGCGGCTCTAGTTGCCATGGTAAATCAGTTAATCTGTGATCTGTGGCGGGGTCTATTTGAGTGAGCCGTGAGCGCGCACCTATCCAGGATTGGTTTCACCTGGCTTAATGAATCCGTGTCTGCTCATCCTGGCTTGGTCTTTGTGCAACCAATTAAGCCTGGACGCACATGTTTTGGCTTCATTGAGCTCAGCTGAGTCATTTATCCCGGATGTCTTAATTCTACTTTTGTGCAACAGGCCCCTGATGACAGGCGAACAATAACACACAACACAAGACTAACCAAACGAGAAACTTATAGGAGACATAATTAACCAAACAGGAAACAGGTGTACACAATCAGACAAAACCAAACAGACAACAAAAACATCAAACGGTGATAGCTAGTACTCCGGGGACGACGACCGCCGAAGCCTGCCCGAACAAGGAGGAGGAGCAGCCTCGGCCGAAACCGTGACAGACGGAAGAAACACTGTTTCATATACACCTTCACTACAACAACATTCTCAGTAATGGGAACATAAAACGTTTTACTTGCTATGACTTTGATATGTGGTTGTTTATCTACCTTGGTTGAATGTAAGACGCTCTGAATAAGAATGCTAAATGACCAAAATGTTAATGTCAAAATTTACAAATGCAAAGCACACTGGGTGTTATTATTGGCCTTGTTTTAGTGGCAGAGCTCATTAAAATAATACCCAGCATGCTTTGCAAGTGTTCATTTAAACATTTAAATGTTGGTCATTTAACAGACACTATTTTCACACCATAAAACCAGCAGACTACTGACACCAATGCAGGATGAAAGGTATTGAACAGTATTTAATATTTCGACAATACAAATGACAGGTCTCGAAGTATCTTGTTACAAAATACATTGGATTGTAGTTCAGGCCAGTGTTACACAAATGACAAAATACTCAAAAGTCATTCAAAAGTTACTAAATACAGTATGCATTTCAAATACAATTACAGACCTTTTGTATCTACAGTTACAGACCTGTTGTATCTACAGTTACAGACCTGTTGTATCTACAGTTACAGACCTGTTGTATCTACAGTTACAGACCTGTTGTATCTACAGTTACAGACCTGTTGTATCTACAGTTACAGACCTGTTGTATCTACAGTTACAGACCTGTTGTATCTACAGTTTGAATGTTCAAGGCATGACAGGGACCCATCTTTATCTCACAGTTGTTTTCAACTTGGTAACGCTGCAATGCACCAGAAAGAGGAAGGATGTACAGAATCGGCACACACAGCCGAAAAAACCCTTGCTGGAAACCAATATGTCACAAAATGTCGTCATAATATATGAATGACACCTTAAACCTGTGTTTCCAAACCATCCATACTAAAACACCAACTACAATGAATTCTAGCTAACTAACTGGCTGAATAAGTTGACGACGTAATCACTCAAACTGTCAAAACTAACCCAAAACTTTACACAACGTTAGACACGGACACAATTTATCTGCTTGGCGTGTTAACACACTGGTGGTTTGTTGTAACCGAGTATTGGTGCTAAACCGTGTTATTGGAGGCTGGCATGCTAGTTGGCTTTGGCGTCATTGGATTCGGTGCCCTGGACGGTTTTCACGGAAGAATACTGTACCAAGTTGCTAGCTGAATAAACTAAGTTATTCTATTCCTAGAAACATTGAACCGCTGTAGTTTACAACAATTATAATTTCTAAAGTGGAAGTAGGGAGAGTTATATTTGAGTTTTTCAGTGAAACGTAAGTGAGGGAGGCCCCGCTCTCTCGCTTTCCCAGATGTTTAGTTCATTTCACTCCGATCTCCTTTACATTATTGTAGCCTTCTTCTGTAGCCTGTCAACTATGTGTCTGTCTAACACACCCCCCCCCCCCATGAATTGTTTTTGTCCCACTGGCTATCATAAATTGGATGCACCAATTTGTAAGTTGCTCTGGATGAGAGCGTCTGCTAAATGATTAAAATGTAAATCTAGTGTGTATATTGGAATAGAGCTTAACTCTTCAGTGTATTTGTTTTGTTTTTGAGGGGGTGGATCAGCTTTAATATTGCATACAGATTGTGGCTTCTATCAATGTAATTGTCTGCATCATTTCCAATCACCTTATATATTTATTTATAAATATATTATTCTAACTCTTCAGTGTTAGTTGTGGCTGGCTGACTGAGTGTACAGGATGCATTCCTGGCTGGGTGGTGAGGAGGAAGGGTGGGTGGGGGGGGTGGGGTGGGGTGCGTTCCTCCTTGTCTGGGTCAGTGGACCACTGCCACCCCACTCAAGGAATGTGAATGTCAGTCGAACGGCTGCCCTTCATTGTCTCCCAGCACTACTTTGTGAAATCGACTCAGAGGTGTTCAAAACCTATAAGGTTGGTTAATATACTTACAGGGTTATTACAGAGTTTAAGACTGCTCCTTTTAATATTGACTTGCCTTGCCCAGAAATCCCAACACATCTTCCACATTGGTTGATCTGTATTTCACACTCTTCCGGTTGTCATACTGTAGGAAAGTGAGTCAAGAAATCCTGGTGTCCTCAATTGTCCAGTCTGCATACTTGCTATCCTCTTTGATGATGAAGATGCAGTCCCCCTTCAGCCACACCAAGTCTCATCTCTGATGATGAAGATGCAGTCTCCCTTCAGCCACACCAAGTCTCATCTCTGATGATGAAGATGCAGTCGCCCTTCAGCCACACCAAGTCTCATCTCTGATGATGAAGATGCAGTCTCCCTTCAGCCACCAAGTCTCCATCATCCTCTAAGATAGAATGGTGATGCACAGCTTCCAATCTGGATTACCCAGAACCCATGTCCAGCTCATTTCTATTCATTCCAATCTGGATTACCCAGAACCCATGTCCAGCTCATTTCTATTCATTCCAATCTGGATTACCCAGAACCCATGTCCAGCTCATTTCTATTCATTCAGCAAGTGTTCCTTAACGTTGATTCCGAAAAGCTCAAATCAAAAGTTTTGGCCTTGAAAAATAACCTGTTTTCAGGTCAAATGTACCTGTGGTAAGACAACAACAGATATTTTAGTTTTTGTTTTTCTTCAACCTTAGAAAAGAGAACTTGGTGATTGTTGGAACAAAAAAAAGTTTCAGATTGTATCCTTTTTTTTGTTATTTCCTCTCATATGTTTTCTATTGAAATGGAACCAGAGGAACAAAAATGTACTGACAACTGTGAATCTCATGTGTTTTAAATGTTTTTCAGGTATTCTCCAATAACAAATAATAGTAATTTGTACAGTCCAACATGAAATTGACACCTGAACCTAAATGATCTCCATGGAAGCACGCTGGGAGGGATTGGCTTGTGTGTTGTCTTAGCAAGGAGGTAGGCCCAGTAAACTATGACTGTGCTTTAGGAGATTTTGTAATAAATACATTGAATGTGTACTTTGAAGTGGTTAAATTTGTTTTACACAATAATACTCACTTCAACTAATGTGTTCGTTCTAGGTTATATTGCCTAACCAACAAATACTCACAATCATTATTTGAATTATCAGACGTCAATACTCTTATTAATTAACTTGAAGTCATTAGATGTTTACAAAGCAACGCATGATGAACTGCTAAATGGCTTGGCTTTGAACTTTGCTCCCTGGTTTGCTTTGAGAGAACACCTCTACTTACAGTACTAATACTGAGCACATTCATATAGCAGTCTAAACCAGGGGTGTCAAACGTCCGGCCCGCGGGCCGGATCAGGCCCGCAAACGGGTTTAATCCGGCCCGCGAGATGATTTTGAAAAAAACAAATAAACAAAAAATATATATTTGTAAAGTATAAAAATGCGCTGCAATTTTTCAATAAAATAAACTGCTGTTCCAATTGCGTCCACTGGATGGCGCAATAGCAATTGTGTTAAGCAAGCAAACTGTTCATACCAGGGCAGAGCAAGTAGGTCAAGCACGTGCAGCCAATGAGCTACTTTGTTTTGCCCGCGATATTTATTACGGCTTCTACTTTTAACATTATGTGCTTTGGCACCCTCATTGCCCCAATATGTCTCTGTCAAAAAAGAAAAAGTGGACGCAGAGTGCAGAGTGTTCCAAGAAAAATGGTCATCCTATTTATTCACGGAACTGAATGGGAAAGCTGTATGTTTGGTGTGTTCAGAGCATGTGCAGTGCTGAAAGAATATAACCTTCGTCGCCACTATGTGAGTCTTCATGCCGACAAATATGACAACTTTCAAGGACAGCGGAGATGAGAGAAGGTGAATGAACTTTTGGCGGGTCTGAAGAAACAGCAGTCTGTGTTTACTCACAGCCGAAACATCAGTGACGCTGCAGTGAAAGCTAGCTACCTCATTGCTAATGAAATCGCAGTGGCTTCAAAACCATTTAGTGAGGGTGAATTTGTAAAAACATGCATGATGAAGGCAGCGGAGATTGTGTGCCCTGAAAAGCGGCAGGCTTTTGCAAATATCAGCCTGACAAGAAACACAGTTGCAGACAGGATTTCCGATCTTTCAGTGGATTTGGACAGCCAGTTGAAGCAAAAAGTAAAGTCATTTATTGCGTTTTGGTTGCAATTGATGAAAGCACGGACATTACAGATGTTGCACAACTGGCCATTTTCATCCGCGGAGTTGATGACACATTGACCGTCACCGAGGAGTTCGTGGAGTTGGTGCCGATGACAGATACAACGACAGCAGCTGATATTTTTACCGCACTCGTCGGCGCGCTGGACAGGGTCGGAGTAGACTGGTCCCGCGCTGTCAGCCTGGCTACAGATGGTGCGCCCTCAATGATCGGGAAAAAAGCAGGCGTTGTGACAAAGTTCAGAGAGAAAGTGCAATCTGCAAATGGTGATTTTTTGACTTTTCACTGTATTTTGCACCAGGAGGCTTTGTGTTGCAAGTCATTAAAGATAGATAACGTCATGAAGGTGGTCATCCAAACTGTTAATTTCATCCGATCCAGAAGCCTGAATCACCGTCAGTTTGACAGCCTTCTCAGAGAGAAAGACCACATCTATGGCCTGCCATACCACACTGAGGTAAGATGGTTAAGCCGAGGTGCTGTGCTGAGGCGTTTCTTTGATTTACGAGAAGAAATTGAACAGTTCATGGAAGAAAAGGGCAAACCAGTGTTAGAATTTCATTCCGCAGAATGGATGCAGGACCTTGCATTTATGGTGGATGTTACAGAGCACCTGAATAACTTGAACAAACAGCTGCAAGGGCGCAACAAAGTTGTCACGCAGTATTATGACAGCATACGTTCTTTCAAGTTGAAGCTGTCATTGTGGGAGACGCAACTTGCCGGTGGTGATGCAGCTCACTTCCCCTGTCTGAAAAATGTGTGCGCGACCCAACATGTGGCAGACATGATGCGGTTCAAAGATAAAATAACGGGACTGTTACGGGAGTTTGAGCAACGCTTTCAGATTTATGTTTATATGTTTTTATGTTGATGTGCTATTGATTTTAATTGGTTTTATTTTATTTGTATTTTTAACCTATTCTTGACTCTGTGGTTCTTGCACTTGTTTGGGGAACAGGATTTCATTATTTTTATCTACATTTCTGCCTGAGAAATGACACCCTGATATAGTTCTGTGATCTGTGATATACTTCTGTGAATCACTGAGGCATTGTGTGTTTGTGTGTTCTTTGTCCTCGGGACTTTCAAATAACTTGAGGTGTTTTATGATTAATAGTGATGTTGGGCTTTTGGACACTGTCCTCAGGCTCCAGCTTTATGTTTATATGTTTTTATGTTGATGTGCTATTGTTTTAAATTGTTTTTATTTTATTTGTATATTTAACCTATTCTTGACTCTGTGGTTCTTGCACTTGTTTGGGGAACAGGATTTCATTATTTTTATCTACATTCCTGCCTGAGAAATGACACCCTGATATAGTTCTGTGATCTGTGAAACAGTTCTGTTAATCACTGAGGCATTGTGTGTTTGTGTGTTCTTTTTCTTTAGAATTTTCAAATAAACTTGACGTGTTTTATGATTAATAGTGATGTTGTGCTTGTACTATTTTGGACACACTGTCCTCAGGCTCCAACTTTATGTTGTATGTTGATCGTATTAAAACAAAGAAAACAATCTGAAGTTGTTGTTTTTAAGTTATATATACCATGATTTTTCCGGTCCGGCCCACTTGGGAATAGATTTTCCTCCATGTGGCCCCTGAGCTAAAATGAGTTTGACACCCCGGTCTATACAGTACTAATACTGAGCACATTCATATAGCAGTCTATACAGTAATATACTGAACACATTCATATAGCAGTACTATACAGTAATATACTGAGCAAATTCCTATAGCAGTCTATTGTGGTGTTAACATTTACATTACATTTTAGTCATTTAGCAGACGCTCTTATCCAGAGCGACTTACAGGAGCAATTAGGGTTAAGTGCCTTGCTCAAGGGCACATTTACGTCATTTAGCAGACGCTCTTATCCAGAGCGACTCACCAATTGGTGCGTTCACCCTATAGCCAGTGGGATAACCACTTTACAATTTTGGGGGGGGTAGAAGGATTACTTTATCCTATCCCAGGTATTCCTTAAAGAGGTGGGGTTTCAAATGCCTCCGGAAGGTGGTGAGTGACTCCGCTGTCCTGGCGTCGTGAGGGAGCTTGTTCCACCATTGGGGTGCCAGAGCAGCGAACAGTTTTGACTGGGCTGAGCGGGAACTATGCTTCCGCAGAGGAAGGGGAGCCAGCAGGCCAGAGGTGGATGAACGCAATGCCCTCGTTTGGGTGTAGGGACTGATCAGAGCCCGAAGGTACAGAGGTGCCGTTCCCCTCACTGCTCCGTAGGCAAGCACCATGGTCTTGTAGCGGATGCGAGCTTCAACTGGAAGCCAGTGGAGTGTGCGGAGGAGGGGGGTGACGTGAGAGAACTTGGGAAGGTTGAACACCAGACGGGCTGCGGCATTCTGGATGAGTTGTAGGGGTTTAATGGCACAGGCAGGGAGGCCAGCCAACAGCGAGTTGCAGTAGTCCAGACGGGAGATGACAAGTGCCTGGATTAGGACCTGTGCCGCTTCCTGTGTAAGGCAGGGTCGTACTCTCCGAATGTTGTAGAGCATGAACCTGCAGGAGGCGGGTCACCGCCTTGATGTTGGCGGAGAAACGACAGGGTGTTGTCCAGGGTCACGCCTAGGCTCATCGCACTCTGGGAGGAGGACACAGCGGAGTTGTCAACCGTGATGGCGAGATCATGGAACGGGCAGTCCTTCCCCGGGAGGAAGAGCAGCTCCGTCTTACCAGGGTTCAGCTTGAGGTGGTGATCCGTCATCCATACTGATATGTCTGCCAGACATGCAGAGATGCGATTCGCCACCTGGTTATCAGAAGGGGGAAAGGAGAAGATTAGTTGTGTATCGTCAGCGTAGCAATGATAGGAGAGGCCATGTGAGGATATGACAGAGCCAAGTGACTTGGTGTATAGGGAGAAAAGGAGAGGGCCTAGAACTGAGCCCTGGGGACACCAGTGGTGAGAGCACGTGGTGCGGAGACAGCTTCTCGCCACGCCACTTGGTAGGAGCGACCGGTCAGGTAGGACGCAATCCAGGAGTGAGCCGCGCCGGAGATGCCCAGCTCGGAGAGGGTGGAGAGGAGGATCTGATGGTTCACAGTATCAAAGGCAGCAGACAGGTCTAGAAGGACAAGAGCAGAGGAGAGAGAGTTAGCTTTAGCAGTGCGGAGAGCCTCAGTGACACAGAGAAGAGCAGTCTCAGTTGAATGACCAGTCCTGAAACCTGACTGGTTTGGATCAAGAAGGTCATTCTGAGAGAGATAGCAAGAGAGTTGGCTAAAGACGGCACGCTCAATAGTTTTGGAAAGAAAAGAAAGAAGGGATACTGGTCTGTAGTTGTTGACATCAGTGGGATCGAGTGTTGGTTTCTTGAGAAGGGGAGCAACTCTCGCTCTCTTGAAGACGGAAGGGACATGGCCAGCGGTCAAGGATGAGTTGATCAGCGAGGTGAGGTAGGGGAGAAGGTCACCGGAGATGGTCTGGAGAAGAGAGGAGGGGATGGGGTCAAGCGGGCAGGTTGTTGGGCGGCCTGCAGTCACAAGTCGCAGGATTTTATCTGGAGAGAGAGGGGAGAAAGAAGTCAAAGCATAGGGTAGGGCAGTGTGAGTAGGACCAGCAGTGTCATTAGACTTAACAAACGAGGATCGAATGCCGTCAACCTTCTTTTCAAAGTGGTTGTCGAAGTCATCCACAGAGAGAGAGGAGGGGGGCGGGGGAGGATTCAGGAGGGAGGAAAATGTGGCAAAGAGCTTCCTAGGGTTAGAGGCAGATGCTTGGAATTTAGAGTGGTAGAAAGTGGCCTTAGCAGCAGAAACAGATGAAGAAAATGTAGAGAGGAGGGGAGTGAAAAGATGCCAGGTCGGCAGGGAGTTTAGTTTTCTTCCATTTCCGCTCCGCTGCCCGGAGCTCTGTTATGTGAGCTCGCAATGAGTCATCAAGCCACGGAGCTGGAGGGGAGGACCGAGCCGGCCGGGAGGATAGGGGACACAGAGAGTCAAAGGATGCAGAAAGGGAGGAGAGGAGGGTTGAGGAGGCAGAATCAGGAGATTGGAGGGAGAAGGATTGAGCAGAGGGAAGAGATGATAGGATGGAAGAGGAGAGAGTAGTGGGAGAGAGAGAGCGAAGGTTGCGGCGGCGCATTACCATCTGTGTAGGGGCAGAGTGAGTAGTGTGGGAGGAGAGCGAGAGAGAAAAGGAAACAAAGTAGTGGTCGGAGACATGGAGGGGAGTTGCAGTGAGATTAGTAGAAGAGCAGCATCTAGTAAAGATGAGGTCAAGCGTATTGCCTGCCTTGTGAGTAGGGGGACGGTGAGAGGGTGAGGTCAAAAGAGGAGAGAAGTGGAAAGAAGGAGGCAGAGAGAAATGAGTCAAATGTGGACATAGGGAGGTTGAAATCCCCCAAAACTGTGAGGGGTGAGCCATCCTCAGGAAAGGAACTTATCAAGGCGTCAAGCTCATTGATGAACTCTCCAAGGGAACCTGGAGGGCGATAGATGACAAGGATATTAAGCTTAAATGGGCTAGTGACTGTGACAGCATGGAATTCAAATGAGGAGATAGACAGATGGGTTAGGGGGAAAAATTGAGAATGTCCACTTGGGAGAGATGAGGATTCCTGTGCCACCACCCCTCTGACCAGATGCTCTCGGGGTATGCGAGAACACATGGTCAGATGAGGAGAGAGCAGTAGGAGTAGCAGTCTTTTCAGTGGTAATCCATGTTTCCGTCAGCGCCAGGAAGTCGAGGGACTGGAGATTAGCATAGGCTGGGATGAAGTCAGCTTTGTTGGCAGCAGAACGGCAGTTCCAGAGGCTGCCTGAGACCTGGAACTCCAGGTGTGGGGTGCGTGCAGGGACAACCAGGTTAGAGAGGCAGCAGCCACGCGGTGTGGGGCGTTTGTGTAGCCTGTGCGGAGAGGAGAGAACAGGGATAGGCAGAGGCATAGTTGACAGGCTGCAACAGATGGCTACAATAATGCAGAGGAGATCGGGATGAAATGAACTGAACATCAGGGAAAGGAGAGAGCAGGCCTCCCTCACCAAAAAAATAAATAAATATATAACTCTCCCAACTTCCACCTCAGAAACTATAGTTGTTTCACTGAACCACCCGAATAAAACTCTCCCAACTTCCACTTTAGAAATTAGAATTGTTGTAAGCTACAGCAGACTGTTATCAGTAGCTGTAATTAAGTACAGCAGCTACCGACCACCTAACGTTAATGATAATGAGGTTAGAAAAAACAGCTGAAGGTGGCAGCTAGCTGGCTCAATTACAGGTACTCTTAAGCGTGAAATAACATTGGAAACAGCTAACCACAGTTGCTAAAAGTTACCCACAGTTACTAAAAGTTACCGGTAGCTACCCTCTAGCTAGCTAGCTTTGTTGGTCCAGGTAGTGGGTAAGCTAGCCTCGTGCTTCGCCTGGGCTCCGCCGAATAAAATCCTTACCTACAATAATTACCTACAATAATAACCTACAATAACTACCGGAGTAAGCTACCTATAATACCAAACTACAATACCTACCTACAAACTAAATACATGGTTTAAGCTTTACTCAACACCATATAAGAAGCCAAGCTTACCTCCTGCTAGAGAAAACACAACCTCTCCCGTCATGTTGACTTCCATTGGCTTCGTTTATGGGAGCTATACTCAGTCTGTGTCATTATATTGTGGTGTTAAGGGAGCTCATGGTCTCCAGGTACTCCTTCAGGCAGTGTTAACAGCAGTGCTCCAACGAGAATTGATTTTGGCATGTTGGGTGGCATCTGCCCGTTCGTTGCATAGCATAACATTGATTTCCACAGCAGGGTTAACTGGTGCATCTAAACATCACTGTTAGTAGGCCCAACTTCTAAGACACACCATACACATCATTTTGAAACTAGGGAAATGGAACGGTTAGGAAAGGGGTGGCTAGTGAGGTCTAAGTCAGTCCCTCTTCCTGCCTATCGTTCCTTCTCCTCTTATGCCTTGTCATCTTACTTGTCTCCTATTGTTGTTCCTGGTCGGGAGAGGTTGTGTTTTCTCTAGCAGGAGGTAAGCTTGGCTTCTTATATGGTGTTGAGTAAAGCTTAAACCATGTATTTAGATTGTAGGTAGGTATTGTAGTTAGGTATTGTAGGTAGTTTACTTAGGTAGTTATTGTAGGTTATTGTAGGTAATTATTGTAGGTAAGTATTGTATTCGGCGGAGCCCGGCGAAGCACGAGGCTAGCTAACCCACTACCTGGACCAACAAAGCTAGCTAGCTTGCGGGTAGCTACTGGTAACTTTTAGCAACTGTGGATAGTTGTTTCCAATGTTATTTCACGCTTAAGAGTACCTGTAATTGGGCCAGCTAGCTACCTACCATTCAGCTGTTTTTCTAACCTCATTATCCGAGGCATTAACGTTAGGTGGTTGGTGGCTGCTGTACTTAATTACAGCTACTGATTGCAGTCTGCCACCCAGACAGCTGGCGTCGGGTAAGTTTGGCTTTATACATAGCTTGGGCTTTGTCGAGTAAGGCTTAAACTATGTATTTAGATTGTAGTTAGGTATTATAGGTAGGCATCGTGGGCTGTATATTATTAGGTATTATAGGTAGGCATCGTGGGCTGTTGTGGGTAGTTATTGTAGGTTAGCATTGTATTCGCCGGTGCCGGGTGTAGCACGAAGCTAGCTAGCTAGCTAACTCACCTCCTGGACTAGCTGGCAAGTAGCTATTAGCAACGGTAGCAACTAAATACAATATCCTTTTAGCCAGCTACATTTGTTCGCAGCGCCGCCGTTATTCAAACAAAGTCAACACAGCAGCCATTGCTAGCTAGCCAACACGACCAGCTAGCTGTACTGTAGCAGCTAAATACAATATATTTGTGCTAGCTAGCCAACGTTTAATTATTGCTGCGTTATGAAAGGAACTAGACACGGACACAAATTATCTGTTTAGTGTGTTAACACACTATTGGTAGTTTGTTGTAACCAAGTATTGGTGCTAAACTGTGTGTTATTGGATGCTAGCATGCTAGTTAGCTATAGCGTCATAGTTAGCTAGCTGAATAAAGTAAGTTGAGTCTATTCCTTGAAACATTGAACCGCTGTAGTTCACAACAATTCTAATTTCTAAAGTGGAAGTTGGGAGAGTTTTATTCGGGTGATTCAGTGAAACAATTATAGTTTCTGAGGTGAAGTTGGGAGAGTTATATTTGGGAGTTTTGGTTTTTACTCTCTCCTTTCCCAGATGTTTAGTTCATTTCATTCCGATCTCCTCTGCATTATTGTAGCCATTTGCTACAGCCTGTCAACTATGCCTCTGCCTATCCCTGTTCTCTCCTCTCCGCACAGGCTACACAAACGCCTCACACCGCGTGGCTGCTGCCTCTCTAACCTGGTGGTCCCTGCACGCACCCCACACCTGGAGTTCCAGGTCTCAGGCAGCCTCTGGAACTGCCGTTCTGCTGCCAACAAGGCTGACTTCATCCCAGCCTATGCTACCCTCCAGTCCCTCGACTTCCTGGCGCTGACGGAAACATGGATTACCACTGAAAACACTGCTACTCCTACTGCTCTCTCCTCGTCTGACCATGTGTTCTCGCATACCCCGAGAGCATCTGGTCAGAGGGGTGGTGGCACAGGAATCCTCATCTCTCCCAAGTGGACATTCTCAAGTTTTCCCCTAACCCATCTGTCTATCTCCTTATTTGAATTCCATGCTGTCACAGTCACTAGCCCATTTAAGCTTAATATCCTTGTCATCTATCGCCCTCCAGGTTCCCTTGGAGAGTTCATCAATGAGCTTGACGCCTTGATAAGTTCCTTTCCTGAGGATGGCTCACCCCTCACAGTTTTGGGGGATTTCAACCTCCCTACGTCTACATTTGACTCATTTCTCTCTGCCTCCTTCTTTCCACTCCTCTCCTCTTTTGACCTCACCCTCTCACCGTCCCCCCCTACTCACAAGGCAGGCAATACGCTTGACCTCATCTTTACTAGATGCTGCTCTTCTACTAATCTCACTGCAACTCCCCTCCATGTCTCCGACCACTACTTTGTATCCTTTTCTCTCTCGCTCTCCTCCAACACTACTCACTCTGCCCCTACACAGATGGTAATGCGCCGCCGCAACCTTCGCTCTCTCTCTCCCACTACTCTCTCCTCTTCCATCCTATCATCTCTTCCCTCTGCTCAATCCTTCTCCCTCCAATCTCCTGATTCTGCCTCCTCAACCCTCCTCTCCTCCCTTTCTGCATTCTTTGACTCTCTGTGTCCCCTATCCTCCCGGCCGGCTCGGTCCTCCCCTCCAGCTCCGTGGCTTGATGACTCATTGCGAGCTCACAGAACAGAGCTCCGGGCAGCGGAGCGGAAATGGAAGAAAACTAAACTCCCTGCTGACCTGGCATCTTTTCACTCCCTCCTCTCTACATTTTCTTCATCTGTTTCTGCTGCTAAGGCAACTTTCTACCACTCTAAATTCCAAGCATCTGCCTCTAACCCTAGGAAGCTCTTTGCCACATTCTCCTCCCTGCTGAATCCCCCCCCTCTCTCTGTGGATGACTTCGCAACCACTTTGAAAAGAAGGTTGACGACATCCGATCCTCGTTTGTTAAGTCTAATGACACTGCTGGTCCTGCTCACACTGCCCTACCCTATGCTTTGACTTCTTTCTCCCCTCTCTCTCCAGATAAAATCTTGCGACTTGTGACTGCAGGCCGCCCAACAACCTGCCCGCTTGACCCCATCCCCTCCTCTCTTCTCCAGACCATCTCTGGTGACCTTCTCCGCTACCTCACCTCGCTGATCAACTCATCCTTGACCGCTGGCTATGTCCCTTCCGTCTTCAAGAGAGCGAGAGTTGCACCCCTTCTCAAAAAACCAACACTCGATCCTACTGATGTCAACAACTACAGACCAGAATCCCTTCTTTCTTTTCTTTCCAAAACTATTGAGCGTGCCGTCTTTAGCCAACTCTCTTGCTATCTCTCTCAGAATGACCTTCTTGATCCAAACCAGTCAGGTTTCAGGACTGGTCATTCAACTGAGACTGCTCTTCTCTGTGTCACGGAGGCTCTCCGCACTGCTAAAGCTAACTCTCTCTCCTCTGCTCTTGTCCTTCTAGACCTGTCAGCTGCCTTTGATACTGTGAACCATCAGATCCTCCTCTCCACCCTCTCCGAGCTGGGCATCTCCGGCGCGGCTCACTCCTGGATCGCGTCCTACCTGACCGGTCGCTCCTACCAAGTGGCATGGCGAGAAGCTGTCTCCGTACCACGTGCTCTCACCACTGGTGTCCCCCAGGGCTCAGTTCTAGGCCCTCTCCTATTCTCCCTATACACCAAGTCACTTGGCTCTGTCATATCCTCACATGGCCTCTCCTATCATTGCTACGCTGACGATACACAACTAATCTTCTCCTTTCCCCCTTCTGATAACCAGGTGGCGAATCGCATCTCTGCATGTCTGGCAGACATATCAGTATGGATGACGGATCACCACCTCAAGCTGAACCTTGGCAAGACGGAGCTGCTCTTCCTCCCGGGAAGGACTGCCCGTTCCATGATCTCGCCATCACGGTTGACAACTCCATTGTGTCCTCCTCCCAGAGTGCGAAGAGCCTTGGCGTGACCCTGGACAACACCCTGTCGTTCTCCGCTAACATCAAGGCGGTGACCCGATCCTGCAGGTTCATGCTCTACAACATTCGAGAGTACGACCCTGCCTTACACAGGAAGCGGCACAGGTCCTAATCCAGGCACTTGTCATCTCCCATCTGGATTACTGCAACTCGCTGTTGGCTGGGATCCCTGCCTGTGCCATTAAACCCCCTACAACTCATCCAGAATGCCGCAGCCCGTCTGATGTTCAACCTTCCCAAGTTCTCTCACGTCACCCCCGCTCCTCCGCACACTCCACTGGCTTCCAGTTGAAGCTCGCATCTGTTACAAGACCATTATGCTTGCCTATGGAGCTGTGAGGGGATCGGCACCTCTGTACCTTCAGGCTCTGATCAGTCCCTACATCCAAACGAGGGCATTGCGTTCATCCACCTCTGGCCTGCTGGCTCCCCTTCCTCTGCGGAAGCATAGTTCCCGCTCAGCCCAGTCAAAACTGTTCGCTGCTCTGGCACCCCAATGGTGGAACAAGCTCCCTCACGACGCCAGGACAGCGGAGTCACTCATCCATCTTCCGGAGCCATTTGAAACAACACCTCTTTAAAGAATACCTGGGATAGGATAAAGTAATCCTTCTACCCCCCCCCCACCCCCCCACCCTAAAAAAAATAAAATAAGATATTGTAAAGTGGTTATCCCACTGGCTATAGGGTGAATGCACCTATTTGTAAGTCGCTCTGGATAAGAGCGTCTGCTAAATGACGTAAATGTAAATGTAAATATATTGTCTCCTCCCACAACACACACCAGCCACATCATGTGGATAAGAAATGAAAGGGTGGGAAATGGTTGGTGAGGTCTTCTCATGCCCTTTACTCTTTTGTCAATTTTTATGCCTTACACAATTTGTCCTCCCTATAGTCTCCCATCAGACAGTACATTGTGCTGATAATAATAATAATAATATGCCATTTAGCAGACGCTTTTATCCAAAGCGACTTACAGTCATGCGTGCATAAAAAAATGTTTGTGTATGGGTGGTCCCGGGGATCGAACCCACTACCTTGGCGTTACAAGCGCCGTGCTCTACCAGCTGAGCTACAGAGGACCACATTCCAATCTGGATTACCCAGAACCCCAGATGTCCTGTCCTCTGCAATGACTTGTGTGCTGACCCTATTCTGGCCCTCTATAACATTGTACTCTGTCAGTGTGTGTGGTGTTTAGGTGGTAGACATGCTTACTCTTTGGCATTATGTAGGCAGCTCAAAGCCTAACAGTGAGAATAATACAGTTTGCTAAGTGTAGTAATGCCCCAATTGGTGAGGGCCAACCCTATTTGAACGGTGACAGGGTGAGGGCCAACCCTGTTTGAACGGTGACAGGGTGAGGGCCAACCCTATTTGAACGGTGACAGGTTGAGGGCCAACCCTATTTGAACGGTGACAGGGTGAGGATGGAGGCCAACTCAAAAATGTTGTCAGGAGGCCTATATTCCCAAAATGATGGTGCAATTACAGGTTCAATGTGTCCAGGACATGGTCCTTAAGCTTCTGGTGTCCAATTCAATTCAGGTTTTAAAACTGTTTTGCATCTGATCGAAGAAGTGGTCTAGTGTTGATTAAATGTAGCTTGCAGCTTGGCCTAAAAGTGTTAAACGTGGTGTTAATTGGTCATTGGTAATTATTTGATTAGTTGTGCGTAAAGTGTCACTGTAGATGTTTGTCTGTCTCAAAGAGAATGTGGCGTATGAAGCCCTGAATTAAGAGTAATGTTTTTGTTCAAGTGATATAACCTCTAAAGAGTTAACTGCATGTCATAAAAATGCTGGTTGATTTGAAATTTTGGGCGGGCATCTGGAAGGATGTATTCTTTTAAACTGAAGCCCGCTCATCGGCCAAAGGCAACGTCTTCTCTGTGATCACTGTCACGCCCTGGCTCTGGGGACTCTAGTATGTTGAGCCAGGGTGTGAGTTTTCATTTGTTTTTCGTGTCTAGTTGTTGTATTTCTATGTTGGCCAGAATGGTTCTCAATCAGAGGCAACGAGTGTCAGCTGTGGCTGGTTGTCTCTGATTGGGAACCATATTTAGACAGCCTGTTTTCCCACAGTGGTTGTGGGATCTTGTTCCAGTGTGGTTTGTGTTTGACCGAGGACGTCACGTTATCGTTTGTTGTTTTTGTTCGTGTGTTCATTATTTAATAAATATGTTCACCTTTCATGCTGCGCCTTGGTCCTCTGTACCCGACAATCGTGACAATCACTTTCTCCAAGTGCATGTCCAGTAGTCTACCTCACACACAGGCAGCTGACTTCCCACCAAGGTTTGTACGATTAAGTATATATCATTTAAAGCTACATTGGGGAGCCAATTGTGAGCACGGCAATCTAATGTAGTCTCATTATTTAATTTAGGGAGGAAATATCCGGAGCCTGACGACATAGGTAACGTTAACATTAGATTAAGTCGGTTAACTTTTAAGCAGTTCATGTTAGCCAATTAATTTAAAGAGAAGTGCTACTGGCTTTCATGACCTAGCTTAGCTATATACAGAATTACCCGAATGGTAAATAATTTTTCTTAAAACAAAGCTACGCTAAGCGGAATATTTTACATGATTGTTATAATGTTAATTGCGGAACATTGTGAAAACTCTGTGGCTAGCTTTAGCAAGCATGACTAATGGGTAGCTAGCTAGCCAACTCTGATGGATCAATGAAAAACCCAGGAATGAGTAGGTGTGTCCAAACTTTTGACTGGTACTGTACATGTATCCATCCATCCTCTCCCTCACTCGGGGCTCTACATGTATCCATACATCCTCTCCCTCACTCGGGGCTCTATTAAATCACATCCGATTTATTCGACATCTGCATAGCGGTTTCGGACAGAATGGCGCCGGAGGAGATGGCTGCCGTTTTACGGGTTCCTAACCAATTGTGCTATTATGTGTGTTTTTTTTCCGCATTATCTGTAAATTATTCTGTGCATAATGTTTCTGCCACCGTCTCTTATGACCGAAAAGAGCTTCTGGATATCAGGACAGCGATTACTCACCTCATACTGGAAGAATTTATATTTTTTTAACGAGACGGACGTGAGGGATTTTCTTCAGACACCAGACAAGGCCCAAAACCCCGTCATTCGCATGAGAAAGAGACGGAGATATCGTGGACGTAGGTCTGGGTGCCTTGTAAGGATCCGACGGCGAGTGGGTAATCTGCCTCTACCATCAGTCCTATCAGCCAACGTACAATCATTGGAAAACAAAATAGACTAACTAAGATCACTGATATCCTACCAACGGGACATTAAAAACTGTAACATCTTATATTTCACCGAGTCGTGGCTGAACGATGACATACAGCTGGCGGGATATACGCTGCATCGGCAAGACAGAACAGCTGCCTCCAGTAAGACAAGGGGTGGCGGTCTGTGTATATTTGTAAACAACAGCTGGTGCACGAAATCAAATACTAAGGAAGTCTCAAGGTTTTGCTCGCCTGAGGTAGAGTATCTCATGATAGGCTGTAGACCACACTATCTACCAAGAGAGTTTTCATCTATATTTTTCGTAGCTGTCTATTTACCACCACAAACCGATGCTGACACTATGACTGCCCTCAATGACCTGTATAAGGCCATAAGTAAACTGGAAATTGCTCATTCAGAAGCAGCGCTCCTAGTGGCCGGGGACTTTAATGCAGGGAAACTTAAATCCGTTTTTTGTCCCACACCAGGGTTATGCTGCTGCTACTCTCTGTTTATGATCTATGCATAGTCACTTTAACTCTACCCACATGTACAGTGGGGCAAAAAAGTATTTAGTCAGCCACCAATTGTGCAAGTTCTCCCACTTAAAAAGATGAGAGAGGCCTGTAAATTTAATCATAGGTACACGTCAACTATGACAGACAAAATTAGAAAAAAAAATCCAGAAAATCACATTGTAGGATTTTTTATGAATTTATTTGCAAATTATGGTGGAAAATAAGTATTTGGTCAATAACAAAAGTTTCTCAATACTTTGTTATATACCCTTTGTTGGCAATGACACAGGTCAAATGTTTTCTGTATGTCTTCACAAGGTTTTCATACACTGTTGCTGGTATTTTGGCCCATTCCTCCATGCAGATCTCCTCTAGAGCAGTGATGTTTTGGGGCTGTCGCTGGGCAACACAGACTTTCAACTCCCTCCAAAGATTTTCTATGGGGGTTGAGATCTGGAGACTGGCTAGGCCACTCCAGGACCTTGAAATGCTTCTTACGAAGCCACTCCTTCGTTACCCGGGCGGTTTGTTTGGGATCATTGTCATGCTGAAAGACCCAGCCACGTTTCATCTTCAATGCCCTTGCTGATGGAAGGAGGTTTTCACTCAAAATCTCACGATACATGGCCCCATTCATTCTTTCCTTTACCACGAATCAGTCGTCCTGGTCCCTTTGCAGAAAAACAGCCCCAAAGCATGATGTTTCCACCCCCACGCTTCACAGTAGGTATGGTGTTCTTTGGATGCAACTCAGCATTCTTTGTCCTCCAAACACGACGAGTTGAGTTTTTACCAAAAAGTTCTATTTTGGTTTCATATGACATTCTCCCAATCCTCTTCTGGATCATCCAAATGCACTCTAGCAAACTTCAGACGGGCCTGGACATGTACTGGCTTAAGCAGGGGGACACGTCTGGCACTGCATGATTTGAGTCCCTGGCGGCGTAGTGTGTTACTGATGGTAGGCTTTGTTACTTTGGTCCCAGCTCTCTGCAGGTCATTCACTAGGTCCCCCCGTGTGGTTCTGGGATTTTTGCTCACCGTTCTTGTGATCATTTTGACCCCACGGGGTGAGATCTTGCGTGGAGCCCCAGATCGAGGGAGATTATCAGTGGTCTTGTATGTCTTCCATTTCCTAATATTTGCTCCCACAGTTGATTTCTTCAAACCAAGCTGCTTACCTATTGCAGATTCAGTCTTCCCAGCCTGGTGCAGGTCTACAATTTTGTTTCTGGTGTCCTTTGACAGCTCTTTGGTCTTGGCCATAGTGGAGTTTGGAGTGTGACTGTTTGAGGTTGTGGACAGGTGTCTTTTATACTGATAACAAGTTCAAACAGGTGCCATTAATACAGGTAACAAGTGGAGGACAGAAGAGCCTCTTAAAGAAGAAGTTACAGGTCTATGAGAGCCAGAAATCTTGCTTGTTTGTAGGTGACCAAATACTTATTTTCCACCATAATTTGCAAATAAATTCATTAAAAATCCTACAATGTGATTTTCTGGAATTTGTTTTCTCAATTTGTCTGTCATAGTTGACGTGTACCTATGATGAAAATTACAGGCCTCTCTCATCTTTTTAAGTGGGAGAACTTGCACAATTGGTGGCTGACTAAATACTTTTTTTCCCCACTGTACATATTACCTCAACTACCTCAACTAGCCGGTGCCCCCGCACATTGACTCTGCACCGGTACCCCCTGTATATAGCCTCTCTACTGTTATTTCCCATTGACTCTGTACCGGTAACCCCCTGTATATAGCCTGTCTACTGTTATTTCCCATTGACTCTGTACCGGTACCCCCCTGTATATAGCCTCCCTACTGTTATTTCCCATTGACTCTGTACCGGTACCCCCTGTATATAGCCTCCCTACTGTTATTACACATTGACTCTGTACCGGTACCCCCTGTATATAGCCTCCCTACTGTTATTTCCCATTGACTCTGTACCGGTACCCCCTGTATATAGCCTCCCTACTGTTATTTCCCATTGACTCTGTACCGGTACCCCCTGTATATAGCCTCCCTACTGTTATTTCTCATTGACTCTGTCCCGGTACCCCCTGTATATAGCCTCCCTACTGTTATTTCACATTGACTCTGTACCGGTACCCCCTGTATATGGCCTCCCTACTGTTATTTCACATTGACTCTGTACCGGTACCCCCTGTATATAGCCTCCCTACTGTTATTTTATTTTACTGCTGCTATCTATTTTTGACTTAACACTTATTTTTCTTAACTGCATTGTTGGTTAAGGGCTTGTAAGTAAGCATTTCACTGTAAGGTCTACACCTGTTGTATTCGGCGCTTGTGGCAAATATTTATTTATTTGAATGTGCAACCAGAGAGAAAAAGCTCTAGACAACCTTTAATCCACACACAGAGACGCGTACAAAGCTCTCCCTCGCCCTCTATTTGGCAAATCTGACCATTACTCTATCCTCCTGATCCCTGCTTATAAGCAAAAACTAAAGCAGGAAGCACCAGTGACTTGGTTAATAAGGAAGTGGTCAGATGACGCAGATGGTCAGATGACGCAGATGCTAAGCTACAGGACTGTTTTGCTAGCACAGACTGGAATATGTTCCTGGATTCTTCCGATGGCATTGAGGAGTACACCACATCAGTCACTGGCTTCATCAATAAGTGCCTCGATGACGTCGTCCCCACAGTGACCGTACGTACATATCCCAACCAGAAGCAATGGATTACAGACAACATCTGCACTGAGCTAAAGGGTAGAGCTGCCGCTTTCAAGGAGCGGGACTCTAACCCGGACGCTTATAAGAAATCCCGCTATGCCCTCAACCATCAAACAGGCAAAGCGTCAATACATGACTAAGATTGAATCGTACTACACTGGCTCCGACACTCGTCGGATGTGGAAGGGCTTGCAAACTATTACAGACTACGAAGGGAAGCACAGCCGCAAGCTGCCCAATGACATGAGCCTACAAGATGAGTTAAATTACTTCTATGCTCACTTCGAGGCAAGCAACACTGAAGCATGCATGAGAGCATCAGCTGTTCCGGATGACTGTGTGATCATGCTCTCCTTAGCCAATGTGAGTAAGACCTTTTTTAATAAAAACATTTTTATTAAAACTGCGTTGTTGGTTAAGGGCTTGTAAGTAAGCATTTCCCTGTAAGGTCTACACCTGTTTTATTCGGCGCATGTGACAAATACAATTTTAATTTATTTTATTTGGCGGTGACAGAGGTGGAACTGCCTTAGAGCTGTCCAATCCACAAGCAGCTCCTGGCATTATACCTAAAGCGGACATTGCCATTGGCTGCATGGAGTCGCATTAACAGAAATCTCATTCAGCCCTGTTTACAAGTTTGAACACTGGAATTTGAGATGTAATCTACACCTCGATTAGGCTGATAGAATCCTCATTATTTCATTTATTGATTTTCAATTTCAGCGTCATTATTTCTATATAGCCTACACTTTCTCCAACTTGTAACGTGAGTAGGACGGGTGTAGTTTCGTGACAATAATCAAGAGGGCTCCTGAGTGGCGCAGTGGTCTAAGGCACTGCATCGCAGTGCTAACTGTGCCACTAGAGATCCTGGTTCGAATCCAGGCTCTGTCGCAGCCGGCCGCGACCGGGAGACTCATGGGCGGCGCACAATTGGCCCAGGGTAGGGGAGGGAATGGCCGGCAGGGATGTAGCTCAGTTGAAAGAGCATGGCGTTTGCAACGCCAGGGTTGTGTGTTCGATTCCCACGGGGGGCCAGTATAAAAAAATATGTATTCACTAACTGTAAGTGAATAAGAGCGTCTGCTAAATGACTAAAATGTAAAAATGTAAATGTAAGAGCAGCTGCTTACCGATTTGACAGATCCAATGCAGGTACACCTCAGACACCAACAAAACATCAGCTATGTGGGTGTTGGCTATCGTTGGTTAACGCTTGATCTGATTGAATCTAGGCCTTACACTCATTCAGTCTGTTCAGTTGTATGATTGTTGTCAGTTAAGAAAATTGTGCCTCTCTCTTTTAGATCTGCCACCCCCAGCAGTTCAGCTGCAGTCACAGTAGTCCTCTGCTGTGGTATTTAATTTACCGGCTGCACCAGTTCCTACTACACTGGCCGTGAAGGGAGAAACTTTTGAGGATTCCCAGATGGATACAGGTCATTCAGAATTATATTACATACACATATGCTCACTCACACCAACAGATGTGCACACAAACATTTTGATGAGCTGTATACTTACTGTCACTTTGTGCATCTCTCTTTCAGATCTGCCATGCACGCCACCACTGCCCGACAGCCTCACCCAGAAGGGTTAGGGTTGGCCTCATACAGGGTTAGGGTTGGCACTGGGCCTATCAGGACTGACAAAGCCGAGATGGACAAATAAAACACAACATACACTCCATCTCTCTGTCTCTGTCACACACACATTATCCCCAATGGAAATACATTGGAATTACTTGTTTATTTTATGTATGCTCCATTTTATTTTAGGTTTGGAGATATTTAGGCCTACAGATTGTGTTGTCCATTTCCCACAATGGACATGTGCAGTTGTGCTTACTCACAGTTGGCGGAGAGGGCATGGTTAGGAGATATGGTGGCTGACAAGGAAAAATAAAATACAACATGCACACACACTCTCTCCCACTCTCTCGCTCTCCCACACACACAACAGTATGTGAATATGTAAATAAATTGTCATGACTTGTTTATTTTATGTATACTCCATTTCATTTTATATATGTATACTTTGTGGGGAAATTCTGTGTGCTTTTGTTTGAGTTACAAAACATGACTCTCTCACACTCACTCACACACCCATATTAGACCCAATGTAAATACATTGGAATAACTTTTTTTATTTATGTATGCTCCATTTTATTTGAGGAAAATGTCTGCAATAAAGTACATTCACAGTTAAAGCAACAGTTTGGTTTATTGGATATTTCTCTGAATAAAATGGGTGCCCAAAAGGAAGTCGGCAGACATGCAACCCTCTGGGAGTGTGTTCAGGTGTTGGCATCTGGAGCTGAAACATGGAGAGATGAGGAGGGAGGGGAGGAAGAGTGCAGCTTAAAGGTTTATCATTAATAATTGACACAATTCTATAATTAATACATATTAGAATAATAATCCATAATAGAGTGACCAATAGTTACTGTATTGGGATTGTTTAGTGCAGGGGTGTCAAACATACGGCCCGCGGGCCGGATCAGGCCCGCAAACGGGTTTAATCCGGCCCGCGAGATGATTAAAAAAAAATAAAAAAATAAAAAATATTTTTTTATTTATTTTTTTAAGTATAAAAATGCGCTGCAATTTTTCAATAAAATAAACTGCTGTTCCAATTGGGTCCACTGGATGGCGCAATAGCAATTGTGTTAAGCAAGCGAACTGTTTATACCGGGGCAGAGCAAGTAGGTCAAGCACGTGCAGCCAATGAGCTACTTTGTTTTGCCCGCGATATTTATTACGGCTTCTACTTTTAACATTATGTGCTTTGGCACCCTCATTGCCCCAATATGTCTCTGTCAAAAAAGAGAAAAGTGGACGCAGAGTGCAGTGTGTTCCAAGAAAAATGGTCATCCTATTTAATCACGGAATTGAATGGGAAAGCTGTGTGTTTGGTGTGTTCAGAGCATGTTGCAGTGCTGAAAGAATATAACCTTCGTCGCCACTATGTGAGTATTCATGCCGACAAATATGACAACTTTCAAGGACAGCGGAGATGAGAGAAGGTGAATGAACTGTTGGCGGGTCTGAAGAAACAGCAGTCTGTGTTTACTCACAGCCGAGACATCAGTGACGCTGCAGTGAAAGCTAGCTACCTCATTGCTAATGAAATTGCAGTGGCTTCAAAACCATTTAGTGAGGGTGAATTTGTAAAAACATGCATGATGAAGGCAGCGGAGATTGTGTGCCCTGAAAAGCGGCAGGCTTTTGCAAATATCAGCCTGACAAGAAACACAGTTGCAGACAGGATTTCCGATCTTTCAGTGGATTTGGACAGCCAGTTGAAGCAAAAAGTAAAGTCATTTATTGCGTTTTCGGTTGCAATTGATGAAAGCACGGACTGGCCATTTTTTCATCCGCGGAGTTGATGACACATTGACCGTCACCGAGGAGTTCGTGGAGTTGGTGCCGATGACAGATACAACGACAGCAGCTGATATTTTTACCGCACTCGTCGGTGCGCTGGACAGGGTCGGAGTGGACTGGTCCCGCACTGTCAGCCTGGCTACAGATGGTGCGCCCTCAATGATCGGGAAAAAAGCAGGCGTTGTGACAAAGTTCAGAGAGAAAGTGCAATCTGCAAATGGAGGACGTGATTTTTTGACTTTTCACTGTATTTTGCACCAGGAGGCTTTGTGTTGCAAGTCATTAAAGATGGATAACATCATGAAGGTGGTCATCCAAACTGTTAACTTCATCCGATCCAGAAGCCTGAATCACCGTCAGTTTGAAAGCCTTCTCAGAGAGAAAGACCACATATATGGCCTGCCATACCACACTGAGGTAAGATGGTTAAGCCGAGGTGCTGTGCTGAGGCGTTTCTTTGATTTACGAGAAGAAATTGAACAGTTCATGGAAGAAAAGGGCAAACCAGTGTTAGAATTTCATTCCGCAGAATGGATGCCGGACCTTGCATTTATGGTGGATGTTACAGAGCACCTGAATAACTTGAACAAACAGCTGCAAGGGCGCAACAAAGTTGTCACGCAGTATTATGACAGCATACGTTCTTTCAAGTTGAAGCTGTCATTGTGGGAGACACAACTTGCCGGTGGTGATGCAGCTCACTTCCCCTGTCTGAAAAATGTGTGCGCGACCCAACATGTGGCAGACATGATGCGGTTCAAAGATAAAATAACGGACTGTTACGGGAGTTTGAGCAACGCTTTCAGATTTATGTTGATATGTTTTTATGTTGATGTGCTATTGTTTTTAATTGATTTTATTTTATTTGTATATTTAACCTATTCTTGACTCTGTGGTTCTTGCACTTGTTTGGGGAACAGGATTTCATTCTTTTTATCTACATTTCTGCCTGAGAAATGACACCCTGATATAGTTCTGTGATCTGTGATATACTTCTGTGAATCACTGAGGCATTGTGTGTTTGTGTGTTCTTTGTCCTCAGAACTTTCAAATAACTTGAGGTGTTTTATGATTAATAGTGATGTTGTGCTTTTGGACACTGTCCTCAGGCTCCAGCTTTATGTTTATATGTTTGTATGTTGATGTGCTATTGTTTTTAATTGATTTTATTTTATTTGTATATTTAACCTATTCTTGACTCTGTGGTTCTTGCACTTGTTTGGGGAACAGGATTTCATTATTTTTATCTACATTTCTGCCTGAGAAATGACACCCTGATATAGTTCTGTGATCTGTGAAACAGTTCTGTTAATCACTGAGGCATTGTGTGTTTGTGTGTTCTTTTTCTTTAGAATTTTCAAATAAACTTGACGTGTTTTATGATTAATAGTGATGTTGTGCTTGTACTATTTTGGACACACTGTCCTCAGGCTCCAGCTTTATGTTGTATGTTGATCGTATTAAAACAAAGAAAACAATCTGAAGTTGTTGTTTTTAAGTTATATATACCATGATTTTTCCGGTCCGGCCCACTTGGGAATAGATTTTCCTCCATGTGGCCCCTGAGCTAAAATGAGTTTGACACCCCTGGTTTAGTGTTTTAATTACTCAACAAGTAGTGCCCCAAGGTGGGATCCAACCGGCAGTAGAAAGATCAAATAAGGTCACCAAAATGTCCGTTATGACGACCCACGTCTGGCTCCCGCATGAGACCGGGGTTCATTTCCCCAATGGAGAGGGTTGAACATGTTGAAATGATCCTCTCTCCTGTGTTGGGTTTCTCAATTGGTCCTGATTATTAGAGATGTTGAAGATTGGCTGGTCTAGGTCCTATGTGCCCTGTTTGCCCCTCGTGGGTAACATAACTTAGTCCCCTTACCTACCCTCCAGTAACCTCTTCTAGCCTGGGTGTTATAGTGCCCTCTATTGTGGTCTGGGATCATTGTCCACCCAGCACATCAGTATAGGGGGGAAATGCTGGATGCACCAGTTGAGCAGGAGGCTGGGCTGACCATCTGGAAGGACCCCATCAAGGCCTTTTGAATGTCTTGGACTGTGCTCTCGTCTTCACAGCAGGTTTATTGTGTTGGCATATCTGCCAACATTTCCACACAGCTTCATTCTGGCACCAATGCCACTGTTATTAGACAGAAGATATGAAGTTGGTCTTTTTATGGGAACTCCATGCAGACTAAGAGTTTATGACATTCAAGTTACACTGAACATAAATATAAATGCAACATGTAAAGTGTTACCAGAAATGTTTCATCCATACTCACAAAAAGCTTATTTCTCTCTAATTGTGTGCACAAATTAGTTTTTATCCCTGTTAGTGAGCATTTCTCCTATGCCAAGATAATCCACCCACCTGACAGGTGTGTCATATCAAGAAGCTGATTAAACAGCATGATCATCACACAGGTGCACCTTGTCCTGGGACAATAAAAGGCCAATCTAAAATGTGCAGTTTTGTCACACAATACAATGCCACAGATGTCTCAAGTTTTGAGGGAGTGCAATTGGCATGCTGGCTGGAAGAATGTCCACCAGAGCTGTTGCCAGATAATTGAATGTTCATTTCTCTACCATAAGCTGCCTCCAAAGTTGTTTTAGAGAATTTGACAGTACGTCCAACCGGCCTCACAACCACATGAATGGCGTTGTGTGGGCGAGCGTTTTGCTGATGTCAACGTTGTGAACAGAGTGCCCCATGGTGGTGTTGGGGTTATGGTATGGGCAGGCATAAGCTATGGACAACAAACACAATTGCATTTTATCGATGGCAATTTGAATGCACAGAGATACCGTGACGAGATCCTGAGGCCCATTGTCGTGCCATGCATCCGCCGCCATCACCTCATGTTTCAGCATGATAATGCATGGCCCCATGTCTCAAGGATTCCTGGAAGCTGAAAATGTCCCAGTTCTTCCATGGCCTGCATACTCACCAGACATGTCACCCATTGAGCATGTTTGGGATGCTGTGGATTAACATGTATGACAGTGCATTCCAGTTCCCACCAATATCCAGCTACTTCGCACAGCCATTGAAGAGGAGTGGGACAACATTCCACAGGCCACAATCAACAGGCTGATCAACTCTATATGAAGGAGATGTGTCGCGCTGCATGAGGCAAATGGTGGTCACACCAGATACTGACTGGTTTTCTGATCCACGCCCCTACAATTTTTTTAAGGTATCTGTGACCAACAGATGCATATCTGTATTCCCAGTCATGTGAAATCTATAGATTAGGGCCTAAAGCATTTATTTCAATTGACTGATTTCCTTATATGAACTTTAACTCAATGAAATCTTAGAAATTGTTGCATGTTGTGTTTATATTTTTGTTCAGTATATTTTAATGTGCAAAGATCTTGCATGATATACGATCTGCATTTTTGTATTTGAGGGACATGTTTCTCTAAGCTCCAAACTTACTCTGGTTGGGGATTGATATACTGATAATTGCCAGATGTCGTTAAGCAGTTGAGTAAACTATCATTATAAAACTTTAATTGCATATATTTGACATATTTTGGCAGGGCCTTGGGAGGATCGGACAGGAACATTTAATCCAATTCATCTTAAGGCTGCTTTAATGACACTGGCCTCGGTTCATCCAGATCTTATTTTCTAGGTCTCATATCTTGCTGTAGCTCTATTATGGGGCCAATGTCAGCAACGTGAGGACATCCTGGTCCACTAATAAGGTCAAAATGGGTGTCAGAATCAAATCAAATCAAATCAAATTTTATTGGTCACATGCGCCGAATACAACAAGTGCAGACATTACAGTGAAATGCTTACTTACAGCCCTTAACCAACAGTGCGTTTATTTTAAACAAAAAAGTAAGAATAAAACAACAACAAAAAAAAAAAAAGTGTTGAGAAAAACAAAGAGCAGAAGTAAAATAAAGTGACAGTAGGGAGGCTATATATACAGGGGGGTAACGGTTGCAGAGTCAATGTGCGGGGGCACCACGACTAGTTGAGGTAGTTGAGGTAATATGTACATGTGGGTAGAGTTAAAGTGACTATGCATAAATACTTAACAGAGTAGCAGCAGCGTAAAAAGGATGGGGTGGGGGGCAGTGCAAATAGTCCGGGTAGCCATGATTAGCTGTTCAGGAGTCTTATGGCTTGTGGGTAGAAGCTGTTGAGAAGTCTTTTGGACCTAGACTTGGCACTCCGGTACCGCTTGCCGTGCGGTAGCAGAGAGAACAGTCTATGACTAGGGTGGCTGGAGTCTTTGACAATTTTGAGGGCCTTCCTCTGACACCGCCTGGTATAGAGGTCTTGGATGGCAGGGAGCTTTTGCCCCAGTGATGTACTGGGCCGTCGCACTACCCTCTGTAGTGCCTTGCGGTCAGAGGCCAAGCAGTTGCCATACCAGGCGGTGATGCAACCAGTCAGGATGCTCTCGATGGTGCAGCAGAAGAACCTGGGTTTCAGAAATACGTGGCGAAAATATAACTTGGTTCCATTTGAGACGCTTGGTTCCAGCATGTTCCATCTCTCCCATCTCCTCATATGGTTTTGGTTCCAGCATGTTCCATCTCTCCCATCTCCTCATTGGGTTTACATGAGCCTATAAACCCATGTGGTGCTTGAAAGATGAATGAGGAGAGATTAATCAAAGATGCATGTCAAGTAAAATAACAATCCAATGTTCATCTCCCAGGACAAATTGATTAGAAACAGCTACCTAGCTATATGTTCATGGGGTTGTTATTGGTACTTGTTTGGTGTTGTTTGGTGTTGTTTGGTGTTGTTTGGTGTTGTTTGGTGTTGTTTGGTGTTGTTTGGTGTTGTTTGGTGTTGTTTGGTGTTGTTGGGGGTTGTTTGGTGTTGTTGGGGGTGTTGGGGGTTGTTGGGGGTTGTTTCGTGTTGTTTGGTGTTGTTGGGGGTTGTTGGGGGGTTGTTGGGGGTTGTTTGGTGTTGTTGGGGGTTGTTGGGGTTGTTTGGTGTTGTTTGGTGTTGTTGGGGGTTGTTGGGGGTTGTTGGGTGTTGTTGGGGGTTGTTGGGGTTGTTTGGTGTTGTTTGGTGTTGTTTGGTGTTGTTGGGGGTTTTGGGGGTTGTTGGGGGTTGTTGGGGTTGTTTGGTGTTGTTGGGGGTTGTTGGGGGGTTGTTGGGGGTTGTTTGGTGTTGTTTGGTGTTGTTGATGGTTGTTTGGTGTTGTTGGGGGTTGTTGGGGGTTGTTGGGGGTGATTAGTAGGACCCTTCTGGCTGAAGGTTCTAAATGTAATAATGCTCTGGTATTGACATGAACAAAGAGCTCCACTAACTCCCTAACCCTAAATCCAGAGCTCCACTACCTCCAGCCTCATCCCTCAGCGGTTTACCCCAGAAACAGCCTCATCCCTCAGCGGTTTACCCCAGAAACAGCCTCATCCCTCAGCGGTTTACCCCAGAAACAGCCTCATCCCTCAGCGGTTTACCCCAGAAACATGGTTGCTTTGTTGGGGTGAATGCTTTGTTGTTTTTTGGAATCCCAGATTGCTCCTTTAAATAAAGTGAAATATTTTTATGGTATGAAAAAGCTGTTTGCTGAGTAATAAGTCCACAGTCAAAAAATAAGTATATGTTGGCCAACATGTTTTTAATCAATGCTCAAAATGTCATCATAAAAGTCCTATTTTATGCAACACAGTAAGATGTTAAGAGACTTCATCTTGTTTATTCAGAAGCTTCTTTGCCCTGTAGGAAGGAAGAAGGAAACAAATGGATCAGTAATAATGAACATGCAAAATATATGAACATCAAAATAATATAATGGATCAAGCAGTGCTCAGATTGGATTTTCTATTTAGAATGTCGAAGTACCAACCTAGTTTGAATTATAGTGAAGCATAGGTGGTGTTGATGTGGTCATATTTGAACATGAGTCAGGTGTAGCTCTGTACCTTTCCAGTGTCGCGGGTCTTGGCTCTGAGTTTGTTGACCTGAGTCTCAGCGATGTCCGCACGCTCCTCAGCCTCCTCCAGCTCATGCTGAACCTTCCTGAACTTAGACATGTGCTGATTGGCTGCTTCCTCCTGGGTGAGGAAAAGCGAGGAGAGCATAACATCAGTTTCAAAGTTTGAAGATTCAGGTAGCAAATTCAGATATATATATATATTTTGTAAGTATTTAAAGTTTTTTTTTAATCGTCACATAGCAATGTACGGTATATAGGGGGCTAGATGATACAGCAGAGAAAGACAGCAATGTACGGTATATAGGGGGCTAGATGATACAGCAGAGAAAGACAGCAATGTACGGTATATAGGGGGCTAGATGATACAGCAGAGAAAGACAGCAATGTACGGTATATAGGGGGCTAGATGATACAGCAGAGAAAGACAGCAATGTACGGTATATAGGGGGCTAGATGATACAGCAGAGAAAGACAGCAATGTACGGTATATAGGGGCTAGATGATACAGCAGAGAAAGACAGCAATGTACGGTATATAGGGGGCTAGATGATACAGCAGAGAAAGACAGCAATGTACGGTATATAGGGGGCTAGATGATACAGCAGAGAAAGACAGCAATGTACGGTATATAGGGGGGCTAGATGATACAGCAGAGAAAGACAGCAATGTACGGTATATAGGGGGCTAGATGATACAGCAGAGAAAGACAGCAATGTACGGTATATAGGGGGGCTAGATGATACAGCAGAGAAAGACAGCAATGTACGGTATATAGGGGGCTAGATGATACAGCAGAGAAAGACAGCAATGTACGGTATATAGGGGGCTAGATGATACAGCAGAGAAAGACAGCAATGTACGGTATATAGGGGGCTAGATGATACAGCAGAGAAAGACAGCAATGTACGGTATATAGGGGGCTAGATGATACAGCAGAGAAAGACAGCAATGTACGGTATATAGGGGGCTAGATGATACAGCAGAGAAAGACAGCAATGTACGGTATATAGGGGGCTAGATGATACAGCAGAGAAAGTGTGTTACTGCAGTGCTACCAGTAGACCAAACCCCATAACAGCAGATTAATATGAATACTAACCCTATTCTTTAAGTAGGAAACACAGACATAGGAGGTACTCAGAAATGTCTTCAGCAATAACTTGCAATATCAACTGCCTGTTGTGCAGAAGTACTTTAAAGTTGGAATCCGTTGCAGTGAAGCTGCCACGTCCGTTATTACAACAACAAAGACGCTACTTAAAACAACAAACACTTTTTTTTTCTAAATTATATATTTTTTCCCCTTGTTTATTTCTCGTGTTAGGGTTATATATGTATTTATTAGTTATACTATTATTGACTACTGCACTGTTGGGTAGGGCTTGCAAGTTGAGCATTTCACTAACTTGCACACACAATAGATTTTATTTTAGCACAAATCTTCATACTCATCTCCTTCGTTTGATAAACAAAACAAAAATGATAACAAATGTGCCTGGGGCAACCAGTGTTGCTGTTTCACCTTTGGCGGATCTCAGCTTTAACTAAACTGTATTGACATGAAGTTAACTAGGGAAAAATATGTTTTCGAAAGCTTTCAGAGTATTTGACTAAGTCTGTGACTCACCGCTTCCTCAGCCTGCCTCTTGTAGGCCTTCATTTTCATCTGCAGCTTATCTACCAGGTCCTGAAGTCTGCCAACGTTCTTCTTATCTTCCTCAGTCTGTGGGACAAAATCAAAGAATCAATGCCTCAGTTTTATACACCAACCTGTCTGTGTTAGTGTCAAGTGTGTGAAGAAGGCACTTCCTCTTACCTGGTAAGTGAGCTCCTTGACTCTGCGCTCATACTTGCGGACTCCCTTGACCGCGTCTACACCTCTTTTCTGCTCGGCCTCCAACTCAGTCTCAAGCTCACGCACCTTTGTAGAAGACATGAACATAGGCATGTGTTTGAGGTGGTGAAATCATAAGTAACAAATCTTTGTAAAACAGAGTCTTCTACTCGGTCAAGGAGGCACAATAGTTGTCTGTTCATATGTACTTTTACAATTTTAATGGAAGGGATCTGTAATGTTAACAACAGCTTTTCCTTATCTAGGTGGGTTATTGAGAGAAAAGTCATTACACAATGCCCCTGTGTATTTTTACATGATCAAATAAATATCCAGAAATCAGTCTTTCAATCCACTCTAATCCACCCTGCTGTTAACTCACCCTGGACTCCAGTTTCTGGAGCTGCTTCTTGCCTCCCTTCATGGCCAGATTCTCAGCCTCATCCAGGCGGTGCTGCAGGTCCTTGACTGTGACCTCCAGGTTCTTCTTCATCCTCTCCAGGTGAGAGCTGGTGTCCTGCTCCTTCTTCAGCTCCTCAGCCATCATGGCCGCCTGGAATGGTAGTTTGTTTAATGTGTTTCTCTCTAGACCAGGGATTTCCAACGCTAGAGCAACGCTAGAGCAATGCTACAGCAACGCTAGAGCAACGCTACAGCAACGCTAGAACAACGCTACAGCAACGCTACAGCAACGCTAGAGCAACGCTACAGCAACGCTACAGCAACGCTAGAGCAACGCTACAGCAACGCTACAGCAACGCTAGAGCAACGCTACAGCAACGCTAGAGCAACGCTACAGCAACGCTAGAGCAACGCTACAGCAACGCTAGAGCAACGCAGTTCCTGGAGAGCTACCCTTCTGTAGGTTTTTGCTCCAACCTTAGTTGTAATTAACTGGATGCAGATAATCAACCAGCTAATTATTAGAATTTTTACCATTTTAGGACCACTATTGTTTTCACTATATATTCTACCTCTTGGTGATGTCATTCGGAAACACAACTTAAACTCTCACTGCTATGCGGACGACACACTAACCCTAACCCTACATTTCAACAAAACATGGTGAAGCTCAAAAATTGCCTACCTTGGAAGCTTGTGTTTCAGACATAAGGCAGTGAATGGCTGCATTTTTAAAACTTTAAAACTCTGACATATATGCTTGTTTTAGGTCCCAAGAAACAAAGAGATCTGCATTTTGATCTGACAATTAATATTGATGGTTGAATAGTCGTCTCAAATAAAACTGAAGGACCTCAGCGTTACTCTTGACCCTGATCTCTCTCTTGATGAACATATCAATAACTTGTCCCAGACCTGTTGTTTTCATCTCTCTCTCTCACCTGCTGTCTCATCCTCTGAATGCTCGGCTATGAAAAGCCAACTGACAACCACTGTGATTATTATTTGTCCCTGCTGGTCATCTATGAACGTTTGAACATCTTAAAGAATGATCTGGCCTTAAAGGCCATGTACTCTTATAATCTCCACCCGGCACAGCCAGAAGGGGACTGGCCACCCCTCAGAGCCTGGTTCCTCTCTAGGTTTCTTCCTAGGTTCCTGCCTTTCTAAGAGGTTTTTCCTAGCCACTGTGCATCTACATCTGCATTGCTTTGGTCTGGAGTCCAAATTGGAGATTTTTGGTTCCAACCGCCGTGGCTTTGTGAGATGCGGTGTGGGTGAACGGATGATCTCTGCATGTGTATTTCCCACCGTAAAGCATGGAGGAGGAGGTGTTATGGTGTGCGGGTGCTTTGTTGGTGACACAGTCTGTGATTTATTTAGAATTCAAGGCACACTTAACCAGCATGGCTACCACAGCATTCTGCAGTGATACGCCATCCCATCTGGTTTGGGCTTAGTGGGACAATGATCCAACACACCTCCAGGCTGTGTAAAGGCTATTTTACCAAGAAGGAGAGTGATGGAATGCCGCATCAGATGACCTGGCCTCCACAATCCCCCGACCTCAACCCAATTGAGATGGTTTGGGATGAGTCGGACGGCAGAGTGAAGGAAAAGCAGCCAACTCCTTCAAGACTGTTGGAAAAGCATTCCAGTTGAAGCTGGTTGAGAGAATGCCAAGAGTGTGCAAAGCTGTCATCAAGGCAAAGGGTGGCTATTTGAAGAATCTCAAATCTCAAATATATTTTGATTTGTTGAACACTTTTATGGTTACTTATGATTCCAAATGTGTTATTTCATAGTTTTGATGTCTTCACTAGTATTCTACAATGTAGAAAATACTAAAAATAAAGAAAAACCCTGGAATGAGTAGGTGTGTCCAAACTTTTGACTGGTACTGTGTATCTGGGGAAGGGTATAAAACAAATGTTGAACGTTTCCAAGACCACAGTGGTCTCCATCATTGGGAAATTGAAAAAATATGGAACTACCAGACTCTGCCTAGAGCTGGCCGTCCGACCAAACTGAGCAACCGGACCACTCTGACAGAACTACAGAGTTCCTTGGCTGAGATGGGAAAACCTGCCACGAGGACGTCTCAACAGCACTTCGCCAATCTGGGCTTTATGGGAGAGTGGCTAGATGGAAGCCACTACTGAGAAAAAGGCACATGACAGCACGCCTGGAGTTTGCAAAAAGGCACATGAACGACTAAGAGCATAAGGCAAAAGATTATGTGGTCTGATGACACAAAAATGGAACTCTTTGGCCTGAATGCAAACTGCTATGTCTGGAGAAAACCAGGCAAAGCTCATCACCCTTCTTCCCTACCGTGAAGCATGGTGGTGGCAGCATCATGCTATGGGGATCCTTTCAGCGGCAGGGAGACTGGTAAGTATAGAGGGAACCATGAATGGAGCAAAATACAGGCACACCTGATTCAGAGTGCAAGCGACCTTAGACTGGGGCAAAAATGTGCGCTCCAACAGGACAGTGACCACAAGCATACAGTCAAAGCAACACTGGAATGGCTTCAGAACAAACATTTGAAACTCCAGCCAAAGCCCAGACTTGAATCCCATTGAAAATCAATGGAAAAACTTTAAGTTTTCTGTTCACATCCACTCCCCATATAACTTAACAGAGCTTGAGAAAATCTGCAAGGACAATGGGAGAAAATCCCAAAATCCAGATGTGCAAAGCTGATAAAGACATACCCAAGACTAATCAAAGCTGTAATCGCTGCCAAAGGTGCTTCTACAAAGTATTGACTGTATTTCATTTATCACATTTCCAAAATTTCCTAAAAACATGTTTTCACTTTGTCATTATGGAGTTTTGTTTGTAGATTGGTGAAAAAAAATGTAATCCATTTTGAATTCAGGCTGGAACAACAACATGTGGAATAAGTCAAGGGGTACTTTCTGAAGGCAATAAATGTATTTATTAGGCTGTTAGAATCTACATTGGCTCAAACTGGGATGCCTCGAGGCTCAGCCATTCTAGTGTTAACCAGCCCAATTACCAATTACCATTGGGGACAAATCAAGTTGATGTAATTTAATAGATCATAAGGACTCACGTCAGTGATGGCCTTCTTGGCCTTCTCCTCTGCATTCCTGGCTTCCTGGACGATGTCTTCCACCTCTCCCTGCACCTGCAGCAGGTCAGTCTCCAGCTTCTTCTTGGTGTTCAGAAGGCTGGTGTTCTGTGGGAAACAAGACAATTTGTTTGACTCTCAAGAGAACTTACATGTTATAAGGCAGAAGTTATGACATTTAAAAGCAAGCACTGTCGAATATCAGGTGTGTAAATGGTATGTTTGGTTTCATAAGAAATAGATTTTGACCTGTACCTGGGAGTGTAGCAGTCCAACACGCTCGCTGGCGTCTACCAGCTCAGTCTCAGCCACTTTGCGGCCTCTCTCTGTCACCTCCAGAGCAACTCTCAGCTCCTCGATTTCAGCCACCATCAGACCGTTCCTGCGCTCCACCATGGCTGCCTGCTCCTTCATGTCCTCTGAGGCGCGGACGGCGTCATCAAGGTGCAATTGGGCATCCTGGGGTTTCGTAATGACAGGTTCATTAGGACTTGTGGAAGTAGGGGTGATAGGATCGGTGATAGAAATGTTTATTGGTAAGAATTTCCTCAATATCCCTACATTTCTACAGCATATTAGTCCAATCCATTCAATTCCTCTGTTCTATCCTTTTTTAAAGATTCACAAACAAATCCCTCCCCATGTTCAGGTTTTTGAGCCTGATGTCCCATTCCCTTTACCTTGAGCTGTCCCTGGACGTTCCTCAGCTGTTTCTGGGCCTCAGCCGCCTGGCGGTTGGCGTGGCTCAGCTGGACCTCCATCTCGTTCAGGTCTCCCTCCATCTTCTTCTTCACCCTCAGGGCGTCATTCCTGCTCCTGATCTCAGAGTCCAGGGTGCTCTGCATGGAGTCAGTCAACCTCTGGCTGTTCCTCTTGATCTGCTCCATCTCCTCGTCCTTCTCAGCCAGCTTCCTGTCCACCTCACCCTTGACCTGGTTCAGCTCCAGTTGCACACGCAGAATCTTGGATTCCTCGTGCTCCAGTGTGCCCTGGACAAGGAGAAGCAGTCAGGCGAATTGTGTTCAATACATTTGGACGTGAATAACACAAGAAATTAAATATATATGACTACAATAAACACCAATACAGGGAGCATTAGACTGTAGTTGGTATTGGCTCGTGTAACACTGCTTTTCCCATCAAACAGCTGTAGTTTGTACCTCAGCCTCCTCCAGAGCTGTCTGGATCTCAGACTTCTCTGTCTCCACAGTCTTCTTGGCCTTCTCCAGCTCATGGATGCTCTTGCCAGTCTCTCCGATCTGCTCAGTCAGGTCAGAGATCTCCTCTGCACACACAAACACAGGAGCAGTTTAGACTTGGGAGATTTTTTTGTGGATATTACCAATGCACTGAAGTTGACACTGAATCATAATAACAGATAATTCATTAACAGCACTTCATATGGTCTTGCAAATCTAATTGCCCTCCACTTCATTGGGTTGTTCGAAGGAACACCGATTACGAGCCCCAATAATATAATTTTATACTGTACATGAAAATTCAGAGATGGTGTAATAGTAATCTGGATGTAATTTTCAAAACACTAGTCAAACATGAGCAAAATAGATCTGCTGTCAGATCCTCACGTTGCAGGTTCTTGTTCTCTCTCTTCAGAGTCTCCAGATGATCCAGAGCCTCCTCGTAGGAGTTCTTCATTTTGAAGAGTTCAGTGCTCATAGAGCGAGCCTCCTTCTGAACTCCTTCCAGCTCAGCCTGGCCCTCCTCATACTTCTGCTTCCACTCTGACAGAACCTAGGGAAATCCATGGGATTTTCATTAGAACTCATTGATGGAGTTTTGAATCAGGAATATTGTACAATTACACTACAACTGATCATATAGCAGACATAAAATATCCCCCTAGGGTGAGGTTTATTCATTTTCACCTTGTCAAAGTTCCTCTGCTTCTTGTCAAGGTTGGAGGCCATTGCGTTAGCTCGCTCAACATCAATCATGAGGTCCTCCACCTCTCCCTGCAGCCTCTGCTTGGTCTTCTCCAGGGAGGCGCACTTGGCGTTAACTGCCTCGATGGTCTCCTCAGCCTCCTGCAGACGCTGGGCTAGCTTCTTCCTATTGGACAACAGAGGGTGGTTTTATAGTGAATAATTTGTTCCAAACAAATGTTACAATACTTATTGACATTTTCTCGGGAGCCCCCTACCACTAGTCTCTCTAGACATCCGGGTTGCCTCCAACAATGTTCCAATGTTCCAGGCTAACACCTCTGTACATAATAGAATGGAAGTTTAGAACTATGTCACTGCCTACATCACTACCCACTGGGCACAAACTGGTTAAATCAACATTGTTTCAACATCATTTGTCAATGTATTGTTACATGGAAAATACATTGGATTTGAAAAAAAGTTATTAACAAACAATTTTTTTGAGGGTGACAATTCAACTACAGGATTACATCAACATGGTTACATTTTCAACACTGACAAACCTTGTATAAAATATGTTGAATTTGTACCTTTGAAACAACATCAGATCTTCAACGTTATATCCTCTATCAGAAAAAAACAGTAGGCTGGGCAGCACCTCCTACTGGAGAGTTGATCTATCTACAGCTACCCTTTGGTCTCCCATCCAGTGTTTTAACCAAGCCCTGCTTGGCTTTCATATTTGTTACAGACTGTTACCAATGTGCTATCGTGAGAATGATTGTTGAGAAATCTCCACTTAATAGATTCACTGTTGCTATCAAAGTCATTCCAAAGGGTAGGTTTAACAGGGCAAATGAAATGTAACCATATTTTATCAGTCATATCATCAATGATGCAATTTAGGCCTATATAGCCTTTGAGAAGTCATCAACAGCTATTGTTTAAATTTAACCCAGGATTCAACTAAAAATAGACATATAGGCCTAGGGTTTCAAGCTTTGGTTGCTTTCAAATGGAATCTGCAAGTTAGCAAAATAATATGTTGGATTCATGTCTCCAACTCAAGTCTCTCAACCAAAAATCTAAGTTAAAGAATGACTAAATCAAATCCTTTAAAGTTTGATTTAGACCTATTAATTAACTTTGATTTTTGGTTGAAATGGAGACATGAATCCAACATTTCAATTATTAATTTGTAGACAAACTGGAATTCAAGCCAGACACACTTCAATATTACTTTTGTAAGACAGCCTAACATGAAGCTAGTAACTATCTTACAAACTAATGTAACAGTATTTATTCAACCTTACAATGATCCCATCCACGGCCACGTTTTGAGGTTACTGTAACAATAAATGTCTTCTTATGTAATCACAGAAAGCGTTCAGGGTCGCAGGTCTGTGGAAATCTTCACAATTGCTATAATAATTTGCACAGAATCTCAAACGGCATTGATCACTTTACATTTACATATTAGACATTTAGCAGACGCTGTCACGGATTCTGCCGAGGCTGCTCCCCCTCCTGGTACGAGCAGGCGTCGGGCGGTCGCCGCCCGGAGTACTAGCTGCCACCGATCTATGTTTCTGTGTGTGATTGCTTTTGTCTGTCTGTCACACCTGTGTCCTATTGTGTATTCATCACCTGTCCTATAAGTTCCGTCTTTTTTCTTGGTAGGATTGTGTGTTGTTGTTCGCCTGTCTTTGTGCTGCGTGTTTTGCTTCTTGTTTGTTATTCTAGTGTTTTTACGCTTGTTGCGTAAATGCTCGCCTCTTATTGTTGGAGGTCGTTTGTTTACCGTTTCCTTTTGGGAATTGTTGAGTAAACTCTGTTGGACTGAGCCTCGGTGTCCTGCGCCTGACTTCCACCACACATACACCTCACCTCATGACAGAACAACACACCATCTCCATGGAGTCAGCAGGAACAGCGGCGATACCCGATTCCCTGGAGGACCGGATTAATTACCAGGACGCGCATGATCCGGCAACTCGGGGTCGCCATGGACGAGGTGTCCAACAGACTGCGCCGGTTGATGAATCGAGGTGCCCACGCCTTCTCACACCATCCCAGCACCAACGGCCAGTTCTCCTCTCTCAGCACCGGAACCCAGTGGCATTCGGCTCTCGCTCCCGAGGGCATATGACGGTTCTGCAGCCGGGTGTCAGGGCTTTCTCCTACAGGTAGAACTTTACCTTGCCACCATACACCCGGCGCCCTCGGGATACGAGAGCGTCTCCGCCCTCATCTCCTGTCTCTCCGGGAAAGCGTTGGAGTGGGCCAACGCCGAATGGAGGGGAATAGACGCCGCCACCATCACCTACGCGGAGTTTTCCCGCCGCTTCAGGACTGTCTTCGATCATCCACCTGAGGGGAAAGCGGCGGGAGAGCCGTCTATTCCACCTCCGACAGGGGGAAGAGGAGCGCACAGGAGTTCGCACTGGAGTTCCGGACACTAGCAGCGGATGCGGGATGGAATGAGAGGGCCCTCATTGACCACTATCGGTGTAGCCTACGAGAGGACGTTCGTCGTGAGATGGCCTGCAGGGACACCAACCTGTCGTTCGACCAGCTGGTGGACATCTCCATCAGTCTAGACACCCTGCTGGCTACCCGCGGACGTCCCGAGTGGGGTCGTCCATTCCCATCCTCCAGCACCTCCGAGCCTATTCCTATGGAGCTCGGGGGTGCTGGCGCTAGAGAGAGGAGGAGGGAGAACCCGAGGAGGGCCAACCCCTGCACCAACTGTGGCCGTGGAGGACACACCACGGCCAGGTGCTGGGGAGGGTCTTCTGAGAGAGGGGACAACAGGTCACGCACTGGGGAGTCATTCCAGGTGAGTAGGCGCCCCACTTACCCAGAGCTCTCTGTTGGTCACATGAGTATTCCTGTGCGTTTTCCACAGGTGGCACCTCATTCCCAGCATAAGGCGCTAGTAGATTCAGGCGCAGCTGGGAACTTTATTGATCGTAAATTTTGTGCTAGGTTAGGAATTCCCCTTCGGCCGGTAGAAGTTCCATTCCCTGTCCATGCATTAGACAGCCGGCCGTTGGGGTCGGGTCTTATCAGGGATGTCACAGCACCGCTGACGATGACTACGCAGGGGGTCATGAGGAGATCATTCAGTTCTATCTGATTGACTCTCCTGCGTACCCAGTGGTGTTGGGGCTTCCCTGGTTAAGTACCCACGATCCTACCATAGCGTGGCAACAGAGGGCTCTTATGGAGTGGTCTGCCCAGTGTGTAGGGAGATGTCTAGGTGTTTCCATAGGGGCGACCTCGGTAGAGAGTCCGAACCAAGTGCCCGCACTAGCATTCCCCCCGAGTATGAGGATTTAGCACTGGTATTTAGTAAATCGAGGGGCAGCAAGGCTACCTCCTCATAGACAGGGGGACTGTGCGATAAATATCCAGACTGGAGCAGCTCTTCCCAGGAGTCATGTGTATCCCCTGTCTCAAGAGGAGACAGCGGCTATGGAGACATACATAGCTGAGTCCTTGGCACAGGGATACATACGGCCCTCTACTTCCCCAGTCTCTCGAGTTTCTTCTTTGTGAAGAAGAAGGACGGGGGATTGCGCCCGTGTATTGATTATCGTAGTCTCAATCAGATTACAGTTAAATACAGCTACCCACTGCCACTGATTGCGACGATGACGGAATCATTACGCGGAGCGCGATTCTTCACAAAGTTAGATCTCAGGAGCGCATACAATCTGGTGCGCATTAAGGGGGGGATGAATGGAAGACAGCATTTAGTACCACCTCGGGTCATTACGAGTATCTCGTCATGCCATCTGGGGTTAATGAATGCTCCTTCAGTCTTCCAATCCTTTGTTGACGAGATTTTCCGGGACATGCATGGGCAGGGTGTAGTAGTTTACATCGACGACATCCTGGTGTACTCTTCTACACGAGCCGAGCATGTAGCCCAGGTGCGCCGAGTATTGAGACGACTGTTGGAGCATGACTTGTATGTCAAGGCAGAGAAATGCCTGTTCTTCCAGGAGTCCGTCTCCTTTTTGGGTTATCGTTTGTCCGCGTCTGGCGTGGAGATAGAGGTAGATCGGGTATCGGCTGTGCGTAATTGGCAAACTCCAACCACCGTAAAGAGGTGCAGCGGTTCTTGGGTTTTGCTAATTACTACCGGAGGTTTATCCGGGGCTTTGGACAGGTTGCAGTTCCCATTACGTCCCTGCTAAAGGGGGGTCCGGTGCGCTTGCAGTGGTCAGCTGAGGCGGACAGGGCATTTGTCAAGCTGAAGAACCTGTTCGCCTCGGCCCCGGTGCTGGCGCATCCGGATCCCTCTCTGCCTTTCCAAGTAGAGGTGGACGCGTCCGAGACCGGGTATTGGGGCAGTCCTGTCACAACGGTCCGGCACGCCACACAAGCTCCGCCCCTGTGCATTCTACTCTAAGAAGCTCAGCTCGGGCGGAGCGCAATTATGACGTTGGGGACAGGGAGCTGTTAGCTGTAGTCCAGGCCCTAAAGGTGTGGAGGCATTGGCTTGAGGGGGCTCAACACCCTTTCCTCATTCTGACTGATCACCGTAACCTGGAGTACATCCGGGCAGCTAGGAGATTGAACCCTCGTCAGGCTAGGTGGAACATGTTCCTGACCCGGTTTGTTTTTAAGATCACATACATCCCTGGGTCCCAGAACGGTAAGGCAGACGCCCTGTCCCGGCAGTATGACACAGAGGAGAGGTCCATTGAGCCTATTTCCATACTGCCGGAGTCTTGTCTGGTGGCTCCGGTAGTATGGGAGGTCGATGCGGAAATCGAGCGGGCGCTGCGTGCACGACCCTACTCCCCCGAAGTGTCCTGTGGGGGCGGACGTACGTTCCGCTCGAGGTTCGTGATCGGCTTATTTCTTGGGCTCATACATCACCCTCCTCTGGACATCCTGGTATTGGTCGGACGGTGCACTGCCTTAGCGTAAAATACTGGTGGCCAACGTTAGCCAGGGATGTGAGGGTTTATGTCTCCTCCTGCTCGGTATGTGCCCAGTGTAAGGCACCTAGACATTTGCCCAGAGGTAAGTTACATCCCTCTGCCCGTTCCACAACGACCATGGTCCCACCTCTCGGTAGATTTTGTGACCGATCTACCCCCTTCCCAGGGTAATACCACCATTTTGGTCGTTGTGGATCGGTTTTCTAAGGCCTGTCGTCTCCTCCCACTGCCGGGTCTCCCTACTGCCCTACAGACCGCCGAGGCCCTCTTTACCCACGTGTTCCGGCACTATGGGGTCCCCGAGGATATTGTGTCCGACCGAGGTCCCCAGTTCACCTCCAGAGTCTGGGGGCTTTCATGGAACGCCTGGGGGTCTCGGTTAGCCTTACCTCGGGGTACCACCCAGAGAGCAATGGGCAGGTTGAACGTGTGAACCAGGATGTGGGTAGGTTTTTCGAGGTCCTATTGCCGGGACCGGCCGGAGGAGTGGTCGAGGTATATCCCCTGGGCAGAGATGGCCCAGAACTCTCTCCGCCACTCCTCCACCGGATTAACACCTTTCCAGTGTATTTTTAGGGTATCAGCCGGTCCTGGCACCGTGGCACGAGAGCCAGACCGAGGCCCCTGCGGTGGACGAGTGGATTCGGCGCTCGGAGGAGACGTGGGACGCTGCCCATGTCCATCTGCAGCGTGCCATCCGTCAACAAAGGCGAGCGCCGATCGCCACCGCAGTGAGGGCGGTGTACGCACCGGGAGATCGAGTCTGGCTCTGACTCGAAACCTGCCCCTCCGCCTGCCCTGCCGGAAGCTGGGTCGGCGGTTTGTGGGGCCCCTTTAAAGTCCTGAGAAGGTTGAACGGGTGTGTTACAGGTTACAACTGCCTATAGAGTACAAAAATATTAACCCCTCGTTCCATGTGTCTCTTCTCAGGCCGGTGGTAGCTGGTCCACTCCAGGATAATGAGATAGAGAGACCCCTCCGCCCCCTTTGGACATCGAGGGGGCCCCGGCGTACAGAGTCCGGACCATCTTGGACTCGAGGCGCCGGATGAGTGGTCTCCAGTATCTCGTGGAGTGGGAGGGGTACGGTCCGGAGGAACGGTGCTGGGTGCCCAGGAGGGACATCCTCGATCCATCCCTCCTGACTGATTTCCACCGTGGGCATCCCACGCGCCCGGGTCCGCGTCCTCCTGGCCGTCCCCCGAGGCCGGGTCGGCGCACGGCTGGAGCCGCGCGTCAAGGGGGGTACTGTCACGGATTCTGCCGAGGCTGCTCCCCTCCTGGTACGAGCAGGCGTCGGCGGTCGCCGTCCCAGTACTAGCTGCCACCGATCTATGTTTCTGTGTGTGATTGCTTTTGTCTGTCTGTCACACCTGTGTCCTGTGTGTATTCATCACCTGTCCTATAAGTTCCGTCTTTTTTCTTGGTAGGATTGTGTGTTGTTGTTCGCCTGTCTTTGTGCTGCGTGTTTTGCTTCTTGTTTGTTATTCTAGTGTTTTACGCTTGTTGCGTAAATGCTCGCCTCTTATTGTTGGAGGTCGTTTGTTTACCGTTTCCTTTTGGAATTGTTGAGTAAACTCTGTTGGACTGAGCCTCGGTGTCCTGCGCCTGACTTCCACCACACATACACCTCACCTCATGACAGACGCACTTATCCAGAGCGACTTACAGTTAGTGAGTGCATTTTTTATTTTATTTTTTTATACTGGCCCCCCGTGAGAATCAAACCCACAACCCTGGTGTTGCAAGCGCTATGCTTTACCAACTGAGCTACACAGGGATCACGTGCACTATGTACTTCAATGTCATCTCAACTAGCTGAAATCCAGGTAATTTGGTTGCGCAATTTGATCAAGCATATTGATAACGTTAAGGGCTCTATTCAATCAGATCCGCTTTAAGCCGACATCCAGATAGCGGTTGTTTTGGCGGTGTCGGAGGTGGAACTGCCTTAGAGCTGTCCAATCCACAAGCAGCTCCTGGCATTATACCTAAAGCGGACATTGCCATTGGCTGCATGGAGTCGCATTAACAGAAATCTCATTCAGCCCTGTTTACAAATTTGAACACTGGAACACTGTTTGAGATGTAATCTACACCTCGATTAGGCTGATAGAAATCCTCATTATTTAGTTTAATGATTTTAAATTTGAGCGTCATTATTTCTATATAGCCCACACTTTCTCGTTCTGAACTTGTATCGCAAGTGGGATGGGTGTGGCTTTGTGACAATGATCAAGAGCAGCTGCTCACCGATTTGACAATTCCAACGCAGTTACACTTTCGACACCGCCAAAAAATCAGCTATGTGGGTGTCGGCTATCACCGGTTAACGCTTGATCTGATTGATTTTATTTATATGTTTTATAAAGAAACAAAATATGACACTGGATTCCCATTTTAACTTTGGTGTGCTTTTAAATGATTGAAAGCACAGTGATAACCCATTTAGGTGACAACTAAATAAAACAATCAGACATTGATTTTCAATTGTAATTTGGTTGTGATTTTAGATGGTTGAAAGCATCAAACTCTTAGCTGTCTTTTTGAGTGGGTGAAAATGTGCTGGAATCTCATTGATCAATGTATCTACCAAATATTACCCAAATTCTCCACATTGAAATGACGTGGTCTGCCCAGTGGGTACCTTATCGGTTTGAATAAAATACCAAATAGTAGCTAGCAAGATGGAGATCACAGGGGTTCTGTTTAAGAGGACCCACCCCACTTTTTTTTTTCTTATTGAAGTTGCCAAGAAACCAGACCACACCGCTGTTGCCTAGGGTGTGGGTTTACGAGACTACCCTACCGCCATCACCATCCACACCCTATATGTGAGTTGTTGCTGTTGCGTGCGACTCACTTGGCCTCCTCCAGCTCCTCTGTGCGCTGAATGGCATCAGTTTCATACTTAGTCCTCCACTGAGCCACCTCGCTGTTGGCCTTGGACATGCCGCGTTGCAGCTCTGCCTTGGCCTCCTGCTCCTCCTCAAACTGCTCCCTCAGGAGGTCACAGTCATGGCGGGCAGACTGGACACCATGGGCCAGTGCGTTTTTAGCCTGTGAGAGAGAAAGGGAAAAACAGAGAGATTAGAGAGATAGTAAAACAAATGAAAGTAGATGGCGCTGCAGTGGATAGTGGACATTTTGCGGGATTCTGACCAATTCTGCTGTTTTTTTTAATGCTGATCTTAACTTTTTTGTATGTAATGTCTCCGCCATCATTTCCTTCTGGACATCAGAACAGCGATCACTTGCCTCGATTTGGATGAAGATTTCTACTTCAACGAATCGGAAGCTCTGGGCCTTCTACTTACTTCAGACCAGGGCCTAATCCCTGGGACTCGAAAGTGGCGGTGAAAAAGAGGCAGGTGAGGCGGCACCATGGTGAGGCAGCCTCCTAACGAGATTACGTCGGCGAACAAATAGACCGCCGTTGCCCTCTGTTCTGGGTTAGGGTTAGGGTTAGGGTTAGGGTTAGGGTAGACCGCCGTTGCCCTCTGTTCTGGGTTAGGGTTAGGGTTAGGATAGACCGCCGTTGCCCTCTGTTCTGGGTTAGGGTTAGGGTTAGGATAGACCGCCGTTGCCCTCTGTTCTGTTGGAGAATGTGCTGTTGTCACTGGCAAACAAACTGGATCAACTCCGTCCTATCAACGGGACCTGAAGATCTGTAATATTCTATGTTTCTCAGAGTCTTGGCTGAACAAGGACATGGACACCCTGGACCCACTCCAATTCACATACCGCCCCAACAGATCCACAGATGATGCAATCTCTATTGCACTCCACACTGCCCTCTCCCACCTGGACAAAAAGAACACCTATGTGAGAATGCTGTTCATTGACTACAGCTAAGCATTCAACACCATAGTGCCCTCCAAGCTCATCACTAAGCTCAGGACCCTGAGACTTTCTGACGGGCCGCCCCCAGGTTTTGAGGGTAGGCAACAACACATCCGCCACACTGACCCTCAATACAGGGGCCCTTCGGGTGTGTGCTCAGTCCCCACCTGTACTCCCTGTTCTAAACATCAGCAAGACAAAGAAGCTGATCGTGGACTACAGGAAACAGAGAGCAGAGCACGCTCCCATCCACATCAAACAGAAATTTGCATCCTGTAGCACTAACTCCCAGAGGCTAGGAAACACTATCACCACCGATTAATCTACAATAATCGAGAATTTCAACAAGCATTTTGCTACGGCTGGCCATGCGTTCCACCTGGCTACCACTACCCCGGCCACCAACTCTGCACCCTCCGCTGAAATTTGCCAATGCCCCCCCCCTGCTTCTCCTTCACACAAATTCAGACAGCTGATGTTCTGAAAGAGCTGCAAAATCTGGACCCCTACAAATCAGCTGGGCTAGACAATCTGGACCCTTTCTTTCTAAAACTAGCCGCCGAAATTGTCGCAACCCCTATTACTAGCCTGTTCAACCTCTCTTTCGTAACGTCTGAGATCCCCAGAGATTCGAAAGCTGCTGCGGTCATCCCCCTCTTCAAAGTACATGTCCAGGCCCATCTGAAGTTTGCTAGAGTGCATTTGGATGATCCAGAAGAGGATTGGGAGCAGAGCATATGAGCGGAGTGGAGCGGTGAGAATCTCAGCTCCTCGCTCACGGAGCTGTTCACCCCTCCGCTCCCCCCGCTCAAAGCCACATCAGGCCAGTCCGCTCATTATCGCTCAGCGCTCAACGCAGTTTGCATCGCGCTCCACTCAAATCGCCCCCGCTCACTCCAAAAAGGAACAAAATCTGCATGTATTTCACTTTTAGCTTAAACCACAGCCTTACTTTATCTCCCCGAATTTGTTGCATACAGACTCATCTCGGATTATCCATTCTGTCTTGAAACGGGGATCTAACACTGACGCTAAAATGAGATGTTAATCAGTATAGTATATTCCATAGCGAATTGACACGTTGTTTGCCAATGTTTCTGCAAAAGCAGCGATGCCCATTGGAAGTGCAGCGTGAGTGTAATCGGTGAGCAGGGATTTGATTTCTGTGACAGCAGGGAGGATCATCCCCAGGTTCCCCAGCTCCTTCTGCATTTTGTCTGTGAGGTCTGCTAGTGGTGTCAGCACACTGACAAGGTACGTCAGCTGCCGTACTTGATTCAGGGTGATGTTAGCAACGTTAGACTTGAGTTTGTTTTGCCATAACGGGTCTTTTTGGAACAACCGGATGAACGACTGAATCATCCGCAGCTGGCTGCTCCATCGAATGGCGCAGGCATTTGTGGGGCGGACACCTAATTGGTCGGTTTCCTCTGTGCTCTTGCGTACACTTTTCACCAGGTGCCCGACTTTCACTAACAGCCTATTAATGTTGTCGTGCTCGTTAACTGCGTTTTTGATCGCCAGCTGAAGCATGTGAATGGGGCATCTCAGATGTAAATTTGACAGTAAAGTACTGATTTATCATAGTTTCTTAGGGGGGGTGTAGCCCGGTTGAGCTGCGCTGGCGAAGTGTTGCATCCCTTCGCATTCTCCTTTACTCAGCGGTTCATAGTCCATGAAAATCATTTCAAAAAATGCTACATCCAGCTCTCTTTTTCTCTCCCTTGTTATGGTTGGGCCTTTGCGTGCAATGAATACACTTTTGAATTCCTCAACCCTTTTCTCTTGTTGCTGTTGCTGCTCCTCTCGCTCTATAAAATACAAATTCATGGACGACACAAATTAAATTAAACAGATGGATTCTGGGTCAGGCTTGAGCATGCTTCAGACTCGTGGTGTGAGCGAGCGAAATTGGAGCGGGACATAGGGCGACACTCCGTCCTTTTAAAAATGTCGCTCTGCGCTCTGTTCAAAATCCGTCCGCTCACGCTCCACGCTCGCTCCCGCTCCACTCCGCTCATATGCTCTGATTGGGAGAATGTCATATGGTCAGATGAAACCAAAATATAACTTTTTGGTAAAAACTCAACTCGTCGTGTTTGGAGGACAAAGAATGTTGAGTTGAATCCAAAGAACACCATACCTACTGCGCTTTGGGGCTGTTTTTCGGCAAAGGGACCAGGACGACTGATCCGTGTAAAGGAAAGAATGAATGGGGCCATGTATCGTGAGATTTTGAGTGAAAACCTCCTTCCATCAGCAAGGGCATTGAAGATGAAACGTGGCTGGGTCTTTCAGCATGACAATGATCCCAAACACACCGCCCGGGCAACGATGGAGTGGCTTCGTAAGAAGCATTTCAAGGTCCCGGAGTGGCCTAGCCAGTCTCCAGATCTCAACCCCATAGAAAATCTTTGGAGGGAGTTGAAAGTCCGTGTTGCCCAGCGACAGCCCCAAAACATCACTGCTCTAGAGGAGATCTGCATGGAGGAATGGGCCAAAATACCATCAACAGTGTGTGAAAACCTTGTGAAGACTTACAGAAAACGTTTGAACTGTGTCATTGCCAACAAAGGGTATACAACAAAGAATTGAGAAACTTTTGTTATTGACCAAATACATATTTTCCACCATAATTTGCAAATAAATCCATAAAAAATCCTACAATGTGATTTTCTGGATTTTTTTTCTTCATTTTGTCTGTCATAGTTGACGTGTACCTATGATGAAAATTACAGGCCTCTCTCATCTTTTTAAGTGGGAGAACTTGCACAATTGGTGGCTGACTAAATACTTTTTTCCCCCACTGTATGTAGATATTTCTCTAAACTCTGTGGTTGGTGGAGTCCATATTGGGTCCCTTACCTTGACCTCCTCCTCAATCTGCCTCTTCAGCTCCTCCACCTGCTGGGTGAAGGCCTGTTTGCCTCTGGTTAGCTGAGACACCAGGGCTTCCTTCTCCTCCAGCTGACGGCCAAACTCACCTGCAGAGATAGAGGGACATCTTGTTAATGGTTTCTCTGTTCTCTATGATTTAAAATGTTTTTTAGGTATTGTAGGGCAATGTTAGGTGGTGAATAGTACAATAGAAACTATGCGATAATATATTCAATTTATCAGATGCTTTTATCCAAATATTTTAATGTGGACTAGACTTAAGGAAAACATTGGTTTGTTGTTAATTGTTGATGGTACCATTTTCTGTCAGAAGTCTGGCCCTCTGTCCACTGATGTCGTTAACCTGGCGAAGATTCTCATCATTCTTAGTCTTGATCTCACTTAGTTGGTCCTCAAGAGTACGGCACATCTTCTCCAGATTGCCCTGTTAGTGAAACATGTACCATTATTACTTCAGTTCACGTGAATGGTAATGTAGTTGACCCTCCTCAACACTGCCTGACCAAAAAACATCACTACTCACCTTAGCTTTGGCGATGGAGTCCATGTTGCTGGAGAGGTCATCAATCTCCATCTTGTACTCACTCTTCTCCTTCTCCAGCTTCTGCTTGACGCGCTGCAGATTGTCAATCTGCTCCCCAAGCTCAGCCACACTGTCGGCCTGCTTCTTGCGCAGAGCGGCGGCTGTGGCCTCATGCTGCAGGGTGGACTCTTCAAGATCACGACGCAGCTTCTGGAACTCAGCCTCGCGCTTCTTGTTCATCTCAATCTGAGCAGCAGTGGCACCTCCGGCCTCCTCTAGCCTTTCGCTGATCTCCTCAAGTTCCCTGGAGAGATCAGCCCTCTGCTTCTCAACTTTGGCCCTGGCAGCACGCTCAGCCTCAATTTCTTCTTCCAGCTCCTCAATACGGGCCTAAAGCAGGGGGCAGGAGCAGCGGGGAATGAACACTACAATAAAGTTGAAACATTGGAACCTCACAAAATAATAATAGGATGTATATTTTGCATAAATATGTTGAAACAAAGTCAGTTACACTAAAATATATTCAATAGACAGTGTCCCATGCAGGAACCATACCCACAGCAGTAGAATCTACCCATAGAGTTAGATAGAGGACTCTGGATGGATGTAACCCATTTTAGCATGGACATTGCCTTTGAGGGCTTCCACCATTTTAAAGTAGTTAACTGGGCCAATGATTAGAGGGTTGTCTTTTTCAAACTGTGTTGCCTATGTTTAGAAAATGTCTTTAAGCTATAACACCACCATCTTGTGGCCACAATAAATTAATGACAAGATTTTGCTCAGGACTCCAGCACTGCAGTTGGCGGTAAATCACAAATATTAGGTTTACACTTTTTTCAAGCACAAAAGAAGAAGACAATCGACTACGTTAAAATTGAGCTGTCCATGCTGTCACAGGGGCCATAATGTCACAGATAAAGTATTAGTTCTCTATCTAACTCTACGGAAGCACCATCTTAACATCAGTAAGAAGCAGCAGCAAGAAACACCATCTTCCAGCCTACTGAGCCATCAGAAGCCACCAGTAGAAATGTGTGCTACCAGAAGAAACATGTCCCAGTTTTTGCCAGGAGATGATTCAGGTGCTTTCCTGTACTGGAGCTTATATCCTGTTGTACCTGGAGTTCCTTGATCTTCTTCTGCAGCTGAGCTCCCAGAGACTGCTCATCCTCAATCTTGCTGAGGAGCTGGGTGGTCTCAAAGTCCTTCCTAAGAAACACAAACACGTAGATTGCAGAGTTGGTTTTGGTTTCGATAGTTTAAAGACAGAGAATCATACCATTCACTTTGCTTTTAAAAATCACATGCAAATGCTAATTCATAATTACAAGAATTAGTCAAGAACCCCCATTATGTTGATCAATGTAGTAGGTAATACTGCAGCCATTTGTTTGTTTACTTCTTGATTTTCTCATCAGACTGCTGCTTGTCATTCTCCAGGTCCATTATGGACTCCTGGGCCAGTTTCAGATCTCCCTCCAGCTTTCTCTTGGCTCTCTCAAGGTCCATACGGAGCTTCTTCTCTTGCTCCAGAGAACCCTCAAGCTACAACATAAAAACACACATATATTGTTCAAATCCAAACAACTGAAGATAATGCCATCATGGCCAAAATGTCAAACTCCACTCACGTCATCCACTTGCTGTTCCATCTTGGTCTTGGCTTTGGTCAGAGTGTTGACTTTGTCTTCTTCTGCCTGCAGGTCGTCCAGTGTCTGCTGGTGGGCCTCTTGGAGGGCTTTCTTCTCCTTGGTCAGCTTGGCAACACTCTCATCCATAGATGCCATCTCCTCTGTCAGGTTTTTAACCTGAAAACGGTCACAACAAAATGTGTCTTTGGTCACTTCACCATAAAGGGGAGATTTAGTTTGAAATCTATTGCATTCATTTCATTCAGATTAGAAATGTATCAACAAGTGCTGTACTATTGATTCAACACTAGATGGCAGTGTGCTGGATGGAAGTCATAAACAAGGGGGAGCCGAATATGCAATGAATGTGGGGAGTACCCCGCAACTGAAATTCAACAATTTTCCCTGCACCCAGAATACGACTTGAATTCCATTTCTGTTAAGCTATGTCTTGAGTTGATTACTATTTGGATTATTGTTTGGTTAGACTGTCTATGGTAAGACACGAGACCTTGTTTTCAGTGGCGTGCTTCTCCTTCTCCACTTTGGCCAGGGTGAGCTCCAGGTCATCAATGTCCTTCTTCAGCTCAGAGCACTCATCCTCCAGCTTCCTCTTCTTGGCTGTCAACTCAGCATTCATCTCCTCCTCATCCTCCAGCCTCTCGGTCGTCTCTTTGAGTTTGGCCTCCAGCTGGATCTTGCTCTTGATGAGCCCCTCGCACCTTTCCTCAGCATCGTTCAGATTCTCTGATTCCTGGTTTCAGAACAGGAAGAAAAATCTGTGTCCTCACTTTCTGTATGAAAATATAGACTAACATTTGTCAAAGAGGGCAAAGCAAATCAACATAAATTCATGAAATGTGTATGTATATATAAACATGAGCAATAACAATTTGTGAGTTAGCCACATACAGGTAACAGCCAAAATAAAGGAAACATATTGAAAGCAGGTGCTTCCACACAGGTGTGGTTCCTGAATTAAATAAGAAATTAATTTCCCATGATGCTTAGGGTCATGTATAGAAATGGGTTAGGGTTACCATGGCTAGAAGACAAGATCTCAGTGACTCAAAGGAGCATAGGGGGTTTAAAGTGTGTGTGTGTGTGTGTGTGTGTGTGTGATTGGAGTGGTGCCTGAGAAAGTTTTTTCCACCACCATCAACAAAACACCAAATGGAATTTATCGTGGAAGAATGGTGTCGCATCCCTGCAATAGAGTTCTAGACACTTGTAGAATCAGTCACACTTTATTTGGATAGTACGAACTATGATTATTCAACACTGGAACTCTTCCAAGTCAAGGTAAGGTTTTATTCATTTATTGCCACCAGGGCCCACTGATGTAACTGCTAAACTGCTTGCTGCTGACTGTACACTGTACTGCATGATTGTAGCAGGTTTACTAACGTGTTAGTTCTAGTAGCTATGTTGACTATGATGTGACAACGATGTAGTCTGTTTGTGGCGGTTAGCAGTCATGATATGAAGGTTTGGTTTGGAAAGGTTTTTTTGCCTGGTCACAGACAGCCGATGTGAGCAAAGTGATCATGCTGATTTTATATGGCTGCTGTGAAAATGAACTGTGTTTGTTATAATGTTCAAGTGTTTAAAATGTTGAACGTTTAGGATGTAATGGGAGCAAAAAGTTAGGTTGGAGTGAGATTAAAATTGATTGGAGTAAGAAAGGTTAATGTTTAAAAATTAATGTTTTAAAAGGTCATGTTAATAAAGCATATTAAGGGTGCCCTGGATATCCCCAGGTCAGAGCAGCCAGGAGGAGGCAGGGAGGGGGGCATCCTGTGAAGGCGCACGTCTTGACTATGTGAGGAAAAAAGGTGGGGGCTAGTTGGTGCTGATAAAGCACCTTTTGAGAAATGGCCACATTAGGTGTCAACCACTGAATGCGCCATCGGGGCAGGTGTTAGCCACGATGAGTTAGCAGAAGATGAGGAGTAGGGTATAAAAGAGGCAGGAGTTTTGGGAGATTTTTGGGACTCTCTTTGAGCTTGTTAGAAGAACATGTTGCCTGCTGGAAGAAGATATTTGCTGTAGCTTTTTAGCTTAAGATAGGTTTTTATTTTTATTATACCTATATATTTTATTTATTCTTAAAATATTAAAGTAAATTCTAGGAGGAATCCTTAAGGTTACCTCATTGATAGAAGGGTTAAAGTAGCTGCTAGAATTGTTTTAGACACCAACTGAGGGACTGATCATCCTTAGGGGGAGACAAAAAGCTGTTTATAAGTTGTAGAAGGTAAGAATCTGTTTTTCTTGTTATTAAATATTGTGCTTCTCATAAAATTGTAATAGACAAAAAATATTTTATTGGCACACACCAATGAGGGTTTAGTTAAGGGCGCTAGAGGTGTCTATCAATTTAATCCACTGTTGATTTTAGCTTATCATTGATTGGTGATATTGATTTGTGATTTTTAGCTTTTACAAAAGGTATTGGGAAATTCTGAAGATCATCAGGCACCCCCACATGGAGTTGATCAAGTGACAGCCTTATTCTAACCGGCTCATCAAAACAATGTGCAAGACGTTGGGCTATTGTATTAGTAGCTAGCTATATTGCTATAAAAATATTGGTCCACATTCTAGCTACTGTCCATCACTGATACAGGCAAGATTTGCTTTCCTTGGCTCCCTACAAAAAGCTTTAGGGCCAAATGTTATATTGGTTGTCTAGTAGCCAGCTAGTGGGGATTCTTGTAAACATTACAGCTAGGTTATTCCAGCTGTTGTTTAGTTAGCTAAATAGCTAGCCAGGTAGCTAACATGCTAGCTACATTTTGAGTGCAGTCGCTAGCTAGCTAGCTAGTTACTAACTACCTAATCTCTACTCTTCAGATGAGGTTTTCAGAAAAATAGCTGAATAGTGGCTAGCTAACATAGTTACAGGTAACATTACTCTTATACTTGAACCAATTATCCACAGTTGCTAATAGTTACCAGTAGCTACCTGGCTTAACTAGCCTCTAACTTCACCAGCACTCCACTCCAGTATTACAGCTACAACTCTGTATTCATCCTTGATAATTCAGTTCCGTTGCAGAAGACGGAGGAGGAGAGTGGATGGTCGTCCGCCTTGTCATAGCTAGCTGTGCTGTGCTCCGTAGCAATTAGCAAAGCTACCCTGACCCTGGCTTTTTTGGTTTGTTTAAACGGAGTGTGGGCTGTGCCAGAAACCATATGGGCTGTGCACTCGGAGGAAGGTGGAGATGTGCACGCCCGATTAATCAATATTTATAAGGAGTCATATGTCGGAGTTTGGAGTGTGAAACTAAACGAGCATTTCCGCACTAGGATCGGAATTACATCCAAGTCGTGGCGGCAACTTCCTCTGGAGGGGTCCTTTAAGAAACGTTATGTTTGGGTTTCCTTTATTTTAGCAGTTACCACTACTTCACACTGTACGCCTGTGTTCATCAAATCAAATGTTTTTTGTCATATACGCCGAAAGCAACAGGTGTAGACTTTACCGTGAAATGCTAACTTACGAGCCCTTTCCCAACAATGCAGAGTTAAGAAGAAAATTAGCAAAGACAAATAGAAAATAGTAACACAATAAATAACAATAACGAGGCTATATACAAGGAGTACCAGTACAGAGTCAATGTGCAGGGGTACCAGGTAGTTGATGTAATACAGTATGTAAATGTAGGTAGGGGTAAAAGTGACTAAGCAATCAGGATAGATAATAAACAGAGTAGCAGCAGTGTTGGTAGTTGAGGTAATATGTACATGTAGGTAGGGGTAAAAGTGACTAGTCAATCAGGATAGATAATAAACAGAGTAGCAGCAGTGTTGGTAGTTGAGGTAATATGTACATGTAGGTAGGGGTAAAAGTGACTAGTCAATCAGGATAGATAATAAACAGAGTAGCAGCAGTGTTGGTAGTTGAGGTAATATGTACATGTAGGTAGGGGTAAAAGTGACTAGGCAATCAGGATAGGTAATAAACAGAGTAGCAGCAGTGTATGTGGAGAGTGTGAAAGTGTGTGTGTGTGTGTGTGTGTCTGTGTGTGTGTCTGTCTGCTTGCATGTGTCTCTGTGTGTGTATCATGTGTGTGTAAATGTACTCTTATGAGGGTTGTTGCTCACTCACAGATGCGTTTTGGAGTGCCAGGTCATTCTTCTCTTGCAGCAGGGTCACCATCTTCTCCTCCAACTCCTTCTTCTTGGCCAGAGCCTTGGCCAGGTCTGTCTGCATCTTCTCATAGTTCTCCTTCATGTTGGCCATTTCCTTCTCAGTCTCAGCACTCTTCAGTAGGGGCTTGATCTTGAAGTACACCTTCATCCATGGCCAGGTTTTTACATTCATGAATGAGCGGATGTTGTACTGGATGGAGTAGACGGCATCTCTGGTCAACAGAAAGGATAAAGTGGTATGGTGACTGACAAGCTACATTCTGCGAGAGGAAGAACAACAAAACTGTATACAGCTGAGGAAGGCGGCAAGGGAAAGGTAACCTCTCTTAAATTCATAGACAGCGCTCTATATTCAAGGACTTACAGGTCATGCTAAGCTCATGAGGCATTTCATATTCTTCAAGAATCAATGGGTAAATATAACACATTTAAATGACAATTGAACAGCTTGCCAAATCCTAAACTGCAGCTTTAATAGAACATTATAAGACGTACTTTCTCATTGTGAACAACTCACAGCATATACAGTATGGAATCATAATTCATTACATACAGGTGGTTGACAGGAAGCTTTGCCAAGATGTCTGCTATTCCTCACCTCCTCTCCATCATCTTGGTGAACTCTCTCCTCATGAGGAATCCACGGCTGAGAGCCTGGACCATGCCGACCAGAGAGGCCAGCTTCTCATCTCTCATCTCCTCCAGGACACCCAGCAGACCGGCTTTGAAGAACACCTGAGCCACATGTAAACATGGTCAATTAGGGAACCAGTCAGATGGTGGCAGATAGAAAGTTTAAATCAAAAGAGAGGAACAACACCACAAACAGACCATGGGATAGTGTGTTCATAAGTTGTAAGGTATATCTCAAGGCCATCAGACTGTTAAATAGCCATCACTAGCCGGCTACCACCTGGTTACATCTCAAGCTACGTTAAAGCCTCACTGCCGGCTCCGGCTACCACTGGTTAATCTCAAGGCCATCAGACTGTTAAATAGCCATCACTTTTCCATCGACTGTTAATAGCCATCACTAGCCGCTACCACCTGTTACTCTCAAGGCCATCAGACTGTTAAATAGCCATCACTAGCCGGCTACCACCTGGTTACATCTACCATCATGTTAAATACCTCCTCCCTGGTTACTCAACCCTGCACCTTAGAGGCTGCTGCCCTATGTACATAGACATGGAATCACTGGCCACTTTAATAATGGAACACTAGTCACTTTAATAATGTTTACATACTGCTTTACTCATCTCATATATATATATATATATATATATATATATATATATATATACACTGTATTATATTCTACTGTATTTTAGTCAATGCCACTCCAACATTGCTCAATCTAATATTTATAAATGTCTTAATTCCATTCTTTTACTTTTAGATTAGTGTGTATTGTTGTGTATTGTTAGATACTACTGCACTGTTGGAGCTAGGAACACAAGCATTTCGCTACACCCGCAATAACTTCTGCTAAATATGTGTATATGACCAATAACATTTGATTTGATTTGTATTGTACAGTTGTAGATGAAAAATGTAAACCGATACAGATAACTGCAGCCATACCACTGTAACACAATGCACAGGTTAATTCATCTCTTCTTTACTTGAAGAAAACAACAGTACAATGTTTCTCCACCTTCTTATATTAGCTTCATGAAGAAGAAAGACTAACAGGGTGGAGAGATCAACTGGATAGATCAACTGGATAGATCAACTTCCAGATCAACTGGAGAGATCAACTGGAGAGATCAACTGGAGAGATCAACTGGATAGATCAACTGGAGAGATCAACTGGAGAGATCAACTGGAGAGATCAACTGGAGAGATCAACTGGAGAGATCAACTGGATAGATCAACTTCCAGATCAACTGGATAGATCAACTGGAGAGATCAACTGGAGAGATCAACTGGAGAGATCAACTGGATTGATCAACTGGAGAGATTTTGAGTGGTAAGGGTTTAAATGATAATTGAAGTTGTGTTTTGTTGTCAGCTTTTGCTGGGGGTATTTGACTGACCTTGGTGTGTCCAAACTTGTAATCCTCGTGATTCACATCAATGGACCCAAGCAGCTTCTCAGAAGCCTTCTTGTTGTCCATGAACTGGCCTTCGGGGATGACACTGGCATTCAGTACTTTATACCTGAATGAGGAGACATGTTTAACATATGTCAAGTTGCAATAGGTTGGTTATATTACGTTAAAGGAAAGCATATTCTGATGCAGGGAAAACCTTTAGAGTAGATATTTTCCGTGGTTTTGTGTGTGCGTGCGGGGGACCAGTACGAAAAGGATATATTTTTTATCAGGTCAGTTGACTGAGAACACATTCTCATTTCCAGCAACAACCTGGGGAATAGTTACAGGGGAGAGGAATGAACCAATTGGAAACGGGATGATTAGGTGGTCAGATTGGAGATGAAGCCAGGAGACCGGGGTTAATAACACCCGCGCTCTTACGTTACATGCCATGGGATTTTGAATGTCCACAGAGAGTCAGGACACCCGTTTAACTGCCCTGGCGCATTGGGATCTCCTCAGAGCAGAGGGAAGAGCGCCCTCTACTGGCCTTCCAACACCACTTCCAGCAGCATCTGGTCTCCCATCCAGGACCAACCCTGCTTAGCTTCAGAGGCAAGCCAGCAGTGGGAAGCAGGGTGTTATGCTGCTGGACAACAGCATCTGCTAAATGACACAAATGTAAATGTAATGTGAATGTGTGTGTGTACCTCTGCTTGAAGTCAGCGTAGATGATTCTGCTGGGGAAGCCCTTCCTGCAGATCCTGATACCCTCCAGTACACCGTTACACCTGAGCTGGTGGATAACCAGGAAGTTCTCCATCAGACCTGGAAAAACAAACCAAGTCTCTTTTAATACTCAGAAACTGCTTCAAGATTGTGCTCGTTAGGATTACTGATAACATATAGTATTTAACTCAATATTTCTTGTACCTGGAGTCTTTGACTCGTTGGGGATCAGGCAGCGCACAAAGTGAGGATGAGTGCTCCTCAAGTTGGTCATCAGCTTGCCCAAGTTCTCCTGTTAGAGGGTTACAAACCATGTTTTCATTAGTAATTTATGATAATCAATGCACCTTTTGAAGGACTGAAAATACACATGTCAAAAGCTCACCCTGAACTGGGAGGATACAGTCTGCATGGAACCACCCTTCTTCTTGCCCCCTTTCTTGCTTGTATCTGTTCAAATGGGGAAAAGTAAGAGATCATTATAAACTAAACAATCTCGGGTTAACTTCACATTTATCTTAATGCAAATGTTGCCAATGAGATGTAAAATAACACCCTGGGTATGAGTAAATGAACCCAGGGAATAACACTGAGAAATGTGATACATTCAAAGACTTTAAAGAAAATGTGGGTCTGAGTTGTAACTACCCACTGGGCACAAACGGGTTAAAGCGATGTTGTTTCAACGTAATTTGTCAATGTATTGTGACGTGGAATCTACGTGGAAAATACACTGGATTTGAAAAAGTAATCAACTATTGTTTTGAAGGTGAAATTTCATACACAGGACTATGTCATCATTGTAACCAATTTCAACATAGAAAAACCTTGTATAAAATATGTTGAATTTGTACCTTTGAAACAACGTTATATCCTCTATCAGAAAAAAACAGTAGGCTGGGCAGCACCTCCTACTGGAGAGTTGATCTATCTACAGCTACCCTTTGGTTCCCCGTCCAGGGTTTTAACCAAGCCCTGCTTGGCTTTCATATTTGTTACAGACTGTTACCAACGTGCTATCAGGAGAATGATGATTGAGCTTTCTCTTAATAACTAAATATATGAACTGTTGCTATCAAAAACAATTCGAAAGGGTAGGTTTAACAGAGAAAATTAAATGTAACAATACTTTATAAGTCATATATCATCAATGATGCTACTTAGGCCTATATAACATTAGGGAAGTCATCTACAGTGGGGAAAAAAAGTATTTAGTCAGCCACCAATTGTGCAAGTTCTCCCACTTAAAAAGATGAGAGAGGCCTGTAATTTTCATCATAGGTACACGTCAACTATGACAGACAAAATTAGGAAAAAAATCCAGAAAACCACATTGTAGGATTTTTTATGAATTTATTGGCATATGATGGTGGAAAATAAGTATTTGATCAATAACAAAAGTTTCTCAATACTTTGTTATATACCCTTTGTTGGCAATGACACAGGTCAAACGTTTTCTGTAAGTCTTCACAAGGTTTTCACACACTGTTGCTGGTATTTTGTCCCATTCCTCCATGCAGATCTCCTCTAGAGCAGTGATGTTTTGGGGCTGTCGCTGGGCAACACAGACTTTCAACTCCCTCCAAAGATTTTCTATGGGGTTGAGATCTGGAGACTGGCTAGGCCACTCCAGGACCTTGAAATGCTTCTTACGAAGCCACTCCTCCGTTGCCCGGGCGGTGTGTTTGGGATCATTGTCATGCTGAAAGACCCAGCCACGTTTCATCTTCAATGCCCTTGCTGATGGAAGGAGGGTTTCACTCAAAATCTCACGATACATGGCCCCATTCATTCTTTCCTTTACACGGATCAGTCGTCCTGGTCCCTTTGCAGAAAAACAGCCCCAAAGCATGATGTTTCCACCCCCATGCTTCACAGTAGGTATGGTGTTCTTTGGATGCAACTCAGCATTCTTTGTCCTCCAAACATGACGAGTTGAGTTTTTACCAAAAGTTATATTTTGGTTTCATCTGACCATATGACATTCTCCCAATCCTCTTCTGGATCATCCAAATGCACTTCAGACGGGCCTGGACATGTACTGGTTTAAGCAGGGGGACACGTCTCGCACTGCAGGATTTGAGTCCCTGGCGGCGTAGTGTGTTACTGATGGTTGGCTTTGTTACTTTGGTCCCAGCTCTCTGCAGGTCATTCACTAGGTCCCCCCGTGTGGTTCTGGGATTTTTGCTCACCGTTCTTGTGATCATTTTGACCCCACGGGGTGAGATCTTGCGTGGAGCCCCAGATCGAGGGAGATTATCAGTGGTCTTGTATGTCTTCCATTTCCTAATAATTGCTCCCACAGTTGATTTCTTCAAACCAAGCTGCTTACCTATTGCAGATTCAGTCTTCCCAGCCTGGTGCAGGTCTACAATTTTGTTTTTGGTGTCCTTTGACAGCTCTTTGGTCTTGGCCATTGTGAAGTTTTGAGTGTGACTGTTTGAGGTTGTGGACAGGTGTATTTTATACTGATAACAAGTTCAAACAGGTGCCATTAATACAGGTAACAAGTGGAGGACAGAGGAGCCTCTGAAAGAAGAAGTTACAGGTCTGTGAGAGCCAGAAATCTTGCTTGTTTGTAGGTGACCAAATACTTATTTTCCACCATAATTTGCAAATAAATTCATTAAAAAATCCTACAATGGGATTTTCTGGATTTTTTTCCTCAATTTGTCTGTCATAGTTGACGTGTACCTATGATGAAAATTACAGGCCTCTCTCATCTTTTTAAGTGGGAGAACTTGCACAATTGGTGGCTGACTAAATACTTTTTTTCCCCACTGTACCCAGGGTTCAAATTCTACCCAGGGTTCAAATTCTACCCAGGGTTCAAATTCTACCCAGGGTTCTACCCAGGGTTCAACTGAAAATAGATAATAAATATAGGCCTAGGGTTTCAAGCTTTGGTGGATTTCAAATGTAATCTTCAAGTTAATCATTAAGATGTTCAATTCACGTCTCCATCTCAACCAAAAATGGAAGTTAAGTAATATGACTAAACCAAATATTTGTACTTATCCATGTTTTACTTAACTCTTATTTTTCTTTAAACTGCATTGTTGGTTAAGGGCTTGTAAGGAAGCATTTCACTGTAAGGTCTACACCTGTTGTATTCGGCGCATGTGACAAATACAATTGGATTTGATTTGATTTGAATATGAATAATTAATATGTTGGATTGACATCTCAATCTCAACCAAGAATCAAGTTAAAGAATAGGACTAAATCAAATCAAACTTTATTTAAAGTGCATTTAAAGTTTGATTGGATTTTTGGTTTGGATGGAGACGTGAATCCACCATATCAATGATTAATTTGAAGACAAACTGGAGGTAAAGGCAGATGAAATCAGTGGCACAGAGGGAACTATCCAAGCAGAAGATACTCTGTTGATATTTGTTTGCGTTGACAACCAAGAACAATTCAATATGCAGTTTGTCTACAAATGAACACCACGTCATTTCAACTTCCAAGTGTGCCCAGTGGGTATTGCTTAATTAAATATTTTGATGTGATGCTAGTCTTACCCTCAGGTGGGGCAGCGACATACAGGGTAGCCAACAGTTTCACTGAGGACTTCCCGTACAGCTGAAGAACAGAATCATTCAGGGGGTCCTTGTTCTTGTCCAGCCAGCCAGTGATGTTGTAGTCCACAGTACCGGCGTAGTGTACCAGGGAGAAGTGGGCCTCTGCCTTGCCTTTGGCAGGCTTGGGCTTCTCAAATGCCTGGTTTTTGCCAAGATGCTGGTCGTAAAGCTTGTTCTTGAATGTAGTGTCTGAAGACTTGGGGAACATGCACTCCTCTTCAAGGATGGAGAAGATGCCCATTGGCTTCACGAAAACAGATGTATATCAAATTAGTGACATTTACATTTAGAATCACATGTATTCCTTTACCAAACATACTATTATAGGATTATATTCATTTAGGGGAAACATACCGAGTTCGCAACAGACAGATGTATTGTACCACTGTGATAATATCTCACAAAGCGCTCCCTATGAGCTATGGTGATGCGGTCCATTTTAATTTCACAGACAGCTTACCTTCTCAATAAGCTCAATGCAGGCAGCCAAGTCCATGCCGAAGTCAATGAAGGCCCAGACTATTCCCTCCTTCTTGTACTCCTCTTGCTCCAGGACGAACATGGTGTGGTTGAAAAACTGTTGCAGTTTCTCATTGGTGAAGTTGATGCACAGCTGCTCCATGCTGTTGTACTGTTGATGGAATTTCAAAAGGGATCATTTCATCATACAAGGCTGTAATCCCTCTCAATCATAACTAATTGTCTTGTTATTGTCTCATACTCACATCAAAAATCTCAAACCCAGCAATGTCGAGCACACCGATATAGTACTTCCTTGGATTCTTGGTGTCCAACATCTGGTTGATACGGATAACCATCCACAAGAACATCCTCTCATAGATGGACTTGGCCAGGGCCGAGACTGAGTTATTAACCTGCAATAATAATAGCTCAAATGAATGCATGAGATATTGACCATGTTTAGTAATAAGGTGATAAAAGCTTGGGGAGAAACACATTACTATTCGCGTCTCCCGAGCCCGTTGGGGAGTTGCAGCGATGAGACAAGATCGTAATTAAGATAATTCCTGTGCTCAGATGATGCTGTTATTTACCACCTTACCTGAGGCACAGTCTGTCCCTTGGTCACATACTCGTTGCCGACCTTCACTCTGGGGTAGCAGAGAGCCTTCAACATCTCAGCTGAGTTCAGGCCCAGTAGGTAGCCGATTTTATCAGCCACTGGAGAGAGAACCAACAACAACAGCTTGTTTCTGATGTCACTTTTTTGTGGGTTAGGTTTTGATTTTCACCCACATCCATCATTTCAAATCATTTCTGGAGGTTGGAATTTGGTCTCCTGCCTGACTTTCATGTGGTACTGTCTGTTTTACGTGTTCTATTTCAATGTTTGGGACTGGGAATGGGAGTCATGTTTACATATTGTATATCAATGAGTGGGACTAATGCTTTACATATTGTATATCAATGAGTGGGACTAATGTTTTACATATTGTATATCAATGAATGGGACTAATGCTTTAGATATTGTATATCAATGAATGGGACTAATGCTTTACATATTGTATATCAATGAGTGGGACTAATGCTTTACATATTGAATATCAATGAATGGGACTCACCCTCTGTGCCGTCTGGCTCGGCCTGCTCCTCACGCTGCTTCTGCTTGAAGTGCAAGTTGCCATGGTGCAATACAGCTCCTGTCAGCTTGTAGATGCCCATCTTCTCCTCATTAGTGAAGCCCAGGATTCCAATGGCATCCTGGCATTAGAGAGGACGTATAAAAGTGATTAACTCAATGGTAATTTGCTCAGTTACATCACGATACAGTTCTGTGCTCACTCCAGAACAAATGGGATGAATGGAATTGACTGGCTTCTCTGTTCCACATGATTACTCTTGGCCAACACACTAGTAGATGGCAGCACAAAATGGGTTTACACAGTTCCACAGGGCACTTAGTGGCACTCTCTTGTGGACGTCTTCCATGTATGTGGCCCAAGGTGAAGTGGGAAGGCACATGCCTAACTGACACAAGGCATTTAGAATCAAACTAAAACATACATGAAAATTCCCAACTGCCACCAAGTCGAAATTGCTCACTGCGTTCAGTGTGTATGGTGGTTCTACCCATTCCATATCTAGAGTTTGATTAACCCTTTGTATGACTCACGTCTGTGGCATCCAGCTCTTCCTTGTCATTGATGCTGGCCACAGTAATCTGACCCTGGCTGCACATGGGGAAGTCGTAGGGGTTGGTGGTGATTAGCGCCATTTCTGTGGACAGCGGAGAACGGCCTGTCAGTTAAATCTCTTAGAATTGTGCTGTCCTACCTTTACAGTATCTCTCCCTCCTTTACTCAATAGATGGACTCAAGGATACATGTAGTATATAATAAATAGCATCAAAAGAGGGGACTGAGGCTCCTGGACTAGTGCTTCACAGTGCATTACTTGATAGATCTTTGTCTAGATGCCTTGGTACCATGAATGTACTCATTCCACAGGTAGGGGTGGGAATAATCTTCTCTGAACCTCTACTTTTCCATACCAACTATCTCAGGTTTGTGGCCTGTCATCATTTGGAAAAATATGTGGTAGCCTCTCTCATCGGGCAGCTGGAAGGACACTCTGGACTTCTCCAGCAGGTCTGAGAGAGAGAGAGAGAGATAGATTACATTTGATGATATGGTCTCAAGAAAATGATCTGTGTGAATTTAGGAAAGCATTGAGAAACAATCAAACCAACTCACAGGTCTCAATGTCAGCTTTAGCCAGTTTGCCTCCTTGGAAATGAATCCTGATGAATTTACCCTATAGTAGAGCATGGGGGTTAGAAATAGGTCAACTATTTTGATACACCCCTTTAAATGTTACAGTTTGTTGGACATATATTGATTTAACAACTACTAAAATAAATGTTTCCAATATAAGGTAACTTCCACAGTATGCCCTTCATACTTACAAAGCGAGACGAGTTGTCGTTCCTCACTGTCTTGGCATTACCGTAAGCCTCCAGCAGAGGGTTGGCTGCAATGATCTGATCCTCAAGAGAGCCCTGATTGAGATAAACACAAGTAGCTCGGAAACTGGTAAAGAGGTAAAGTTTGTTTTTTCTTAATAGCTTGAACACTTTCTTGAGACAGGATTCACCGCTGGAAAAAAAAGTTTACACAGCCCATCAGACTGAAATGTGTTAAAATGGAAACACAAGCACAACCTACCTGCATTTTGCCAGGCTCATCCTTTTTCTTTTCTCCACCAGACACTGCAATGGTGGCGAAGTACTGGATGACACGCTTGGTGTTGACAGTCTTTCCTGCACCGGATTCTCCACTGGTTTATATGACACAGACATAGGGGTTTTAGTCACATGTTTTAGTGTCAGATTGGGTTTCATTGATAATACACTGTTGATCTGTTTTCTTCCAGAAGTAAATTATTAACAAATATTCCCACTAATGGACTTCGCATTACGAGTAGCCTAATCCATTCATAATGTCATAACACCCAATTAATCAGGACGCACTGGTCCTAATCCATTCATAATGTCATAACACCCAAGTAATCAGGACGCACTGGTCCTAATCCATTCATAATGTCATAACACCCAAGTAATCAGGACGCACTGGTCCTAATCCATTCATAATGTCATAACACCCAAGTAATCAGGACGCACTGGTCCTAATCCATTCATAATGTCATAACACCCAAGTAATCAGGACGCACTGGTCCTAATCCATTCATAATGTCATAACATCCAATTAATCAGGACGCACTGGTCCTAATCCATTCATAATGTCATAACACCCAAGTAATCAGGACGCACTGGTCCTAATCCATTCATAATGTCATAACACCCAAGTTCTGATAGAAATACTTTCTCAAGTGAAATTCTAGTAAACAACTTACGTAATCAGGACGGACTGGTTCTCATTATCTGTAACCAAAAACATATTGATTATTTTACTCAAGCAACATTATGGGTACATTATTGAATACATAGCAACAGGTACTGCATTTACCCACATGCCAGATGATTGGCTTAGAGAAATGTATAGTAAAACGATTTTGGGGGCTGTTTTGTTAGACTTCAGTGCAGCTTTTGACATTATCTGCTGCTGGAAAAACATATTGCTTTACGTTCTCTGCTATATTGTGGATTGAGAGTTACCTGTCTAACAGAACACAGAGGGTGTTATTTAATGGAAGTCTCTCAAACATAATCCAGGTAGAGCCAGGCATTCCCCAGGGCAGCTGTCAAGGCCCCTTACTTTTTCAATCTTTACTAATGATCTGCCACTGGCTCTGAGTAAAGCCTGTGTGTTTATGTATTCTGATGACGCAACACTATACACATCAGCTACTACAGCAAGTGAAATGACTGCAACACTTAACAAAGAGCTGCAGTTAGTTTCAGAATGGGTGGCAAGAAATATGTTAGTCCTAAATATTTTCTAAAACTAAAAGCATTGTATTTGGGACAAGTCATTTGCTAAACCCTAAAACTCAACTAAATCTTGTAATGAATAATGTAGAAATTGAGCAAGTTGAAGAGACTAAACTGCTTGGAGTAACATTGGATTGTAAACTGTCATGGTCAAAACATATTGATGCAACAGTAGCTAAAATGGGGAGAGGTCTGTCCATAGTAAAGCATTGCTCTGCCCTCTTAACAATGCTATCAACAAGGCAGGTCCTACAGGCCCTAGTTTTGTTGCATCTGGACTTCTTGGCAGCAGCTAATGCGGATCCATAATAAATACAAATTAAAATACTGTCCGGTCATGTGGTCAAGTGTCACAAAGAGAGAGTTTACAATTGGCCCAGAAGAGGGCAGCATGGCTGGCCCTTAAATGTACATGGAGAGCTAACATCAATCTCCCCTGGCTCAAAGTAGAGTAGAGATTGAATTCATCACTACTTGTATTTGTGAGAAGTATTGACAGCTTGTAAATGCACCAAGCCATCTGTTTAAACTACCACCAAGACAGTTGTGAAGAAGGCACGACAACGCCTATTCCCCCTCAGGAGACTGAAATGATTTGGCATGGGTCCTTAGCTCCTCCCAAATTTTGACAGCTGCACCACCAAGAGCATCCTAACTGGTTGCATTACACCTGGTATGGCAACTGCTCGGCCTCCGATCGCAAGGCACTACAGAGGGTAGTGTGTAAGGCCTGTACATCACTGGGGCCAATATTCCTGCCATCCAGGACCTCTATACCAGGCAGTGTCAGATGAAGGCCCTAAAAATTGCCAAAGACTACAACCACTCTAGTCATAGACTGTTCTCTCTGCTACCGCACGGCAAGCGGTACCGGAGCACCAAGTCTAGGTCCAAAAGGCTCCTTAACAGCTTCTACCCCCAAGCCATGAGACTGCATTGACCCCACCACACTCTTTTACGCTGCTGCTACTCTCTGTTAATTATTTACATTTTAGTCATTTAGCAGACACTCTTATCCAGAGCGACTTACAGTTAGTGAGTGCATACATTATTTTTATTTATTTTTCATACTGGCCCCCCGTGGGAATCGAACCCACAACCCTGGCGATGCAAACGCCATCCTCTACCAACTGAGCTACATCCCTGCCAGCCATTCCCTCCCCTACCCTGGACAATGCTGGGCCAATTGCGTGCCGCCCCATGGGTCTCCCGGTCGCGGCCGGCTACACAGAGCTTGGATTCGAACCAGGATCTCTAGTGGCACAGCTAGCACTGCGATGCAGTGCCTTAGACCACTGTGCCACACGGGAGTGGCTTCCATCAATGTAATTGTCTGCATCATTTCCAATCCCCCATATTTTTGGGGGGTAAATATATTTATATATATATATATACACACATATCTTTTAAAAATATTTGTTCCTTTATTATTTTCCACTAACCCTACTACCCCTCCCCTAATTGGGGTAAACTAATGAACAACAACACTTAGGCTTCTACTTCCATCTTATACATACTATATACATTTTACGGACACAATCTAATTTTCAATAATTCTATTTTTGTTTGTTTTTAGTTCTACCCTCTACCCTCTCCCATCTATCTCTGATGTCCATCCAGTTTGATTTCGATTTGCCATATATTTTTTAACTGTGCTGTTTCACAAAAGTTCTGAACCTATATACATTTTACAGACACAGTATATTTTACATTTGTTATCTTGTTGTTATTAGTCCCACCCTTCAGCTCTACTCAACCCCTCCCATCTATCTCGTAACACCATCCATACTGGATTTTTATTTGCCATATTTTTCAACTGTGCTGTGATGCTTCACAAAAGTTCTAAACCTTTCTATTCTCATAGTTTCTACATATTGTAAATTAAAGGTAAACATTTTTGCTAAAACTATTATTTTATTATTGATCGAGTGACTATGACTTTTCAAATCACCTAGTATTGCTATCTGCAGTGTTAGCTCCCGGTAAATGTTGCAATTCTTCAGTCATTCCTGGACCTGTGACCAAAAACAAGCTACATATGGACAGTACCAAAATAAATGATCTAATGACTCTGTCTCTTTGCAGCAAAATCTGCAGAGCTAGGAAGGTTGTATCCCCCATATATATACAATTCTATTGGTTGCAAGAATTTTGTATAATAATTTACATCGAAAAATTATAAGTTTTGAATCCGGCGTAATTTTGCGTATCAGTTCATAAACCATGTGCAATGGAATCGGTATATCGGAAATCTCTTCCCAACTATTTTGCAATCTATATGGTACAGCGGCCAATTATTTGGTCCTGAAATGAAATTGCCATATATTTTTATTTATCACAATTTTCTTTAACCAATTTTGGTCTTTAATGCAGGGCCAACAGACAAGTTCCTTACTTTTTCCCCCTTCCACTTGCCTCTTCCATTTTTGCCGTAATGCTGCAATTAGTTGGTTGTAATTTTGGTTGGAGCAGACATTTCCATATATTTTTGCTGCATGTGTGACATAACTCCACCAGTCCTATTTATGATATCATTTACAAAGATTATACTATTTTTTATTTTATTTTTTATAATGTTTGTTTTAATCAATTAGTATGTTTGACTTTAACCACAATATTTGTTGTATTATTTGTTCTGTCTTTTCTGGTGGATTAAACAGAAATTGCAACCAACTTTCTATGGCTTGTTTTAAATATATATATATTTTGGAGATGATTTCGTATTTAAATAACCGAAAGTGAGAGTTTGTAATCTGAATAAAGGGAAAAGGCCATTCTTGAACATGGGGTGAGACATTCTTACTAATTTGCTAGAGAACCAGTTCGAATTTAAGTATAACTTTTGTATGACTGACGCCTTCAGTGAGAGGTCTAATGCTTTAATATTTAATCATTTCTGCCCTCCGAATTCATATTCATTATATAAATAGGACCTTTTAATTTTGTCTGGCTTGCCATTCCAAATTAAATGGAATATTTTTTGCTCATATAATTTAAATAACAGGTTGCTGGTGTAGGCAAGACCATAAGCAAATAGGTAAACTGGGATACGACTAAGGAGTTAATCAGGGGGATTTTTCCACAAATAGACAGGTATTTTCCTTTCCATGGTAGCAAGATCTTATCTATTTTTGCTAACTTTCTATTAAAGTTTATTGGAGTGAGATAATTTATTTCGGGATATGTATACCGAGTATGTCCACATCCCCATCAGACCATTTTATTGGTCAACTACACGGTAATGTAAAAGTTGTATTTGTTAGTGATCCAATACGTAATATAGTACACTTAATGTGTTGTGAAAAGTGTTATGAAATATAATGTAATTTTTGTAATTGTATATAACTGCCTTAATGTTACTGGACCCCAGGAAGAGTAGCTGCTGCCTTGGCAGGAACTAATGGGGATCCATAATAAACCCCAGGAAGAGTAGCTGCTGCCTTGGCAGGAACTAATGGGGATCCATAATAAACCCCAGGAAGAGTAGCTGCTGCCTTGGCAGGAACTAATGGGGATCCATAATAAACCCCAGGAAGAGTAGCTGCTGCCTTGGCAGGAACTAATGGGGATCCATAATAAATACAAATACAAATAGCATCATCATGAATTTCATTTTGGAATATGTTCCATTCAAGGCTAGTGAAATCAGATATTCCCAGCAAACTGTTCTAACCTAGACTAAAAAACAGTAGATACCTCTCTAAAGCATATTTTAACTTTCATCCATCCATCCATCCATCCATCCATCCATCCATCCATCCATCCATCCATCCATTCATCCATCCGTGAGAGCTCGTACCAATCTGCATGAACTGAAAGGCGTTGTCAGAGACGGAGAAGATATGGGGTGGAGCCTCCATCCTCTTCTTCCCTCTGTAGGCGTTGACAACCTCCATGTCGTACACGGGGAGCCACTTGTAGGGGTTCACCGTGGCACAGAAGAGCCCAGAGTAGGTCTGGATGAAAGAGATTCAATTAAATTAGGGGATTAGCAAAATCTGACTGACATTTACTTGGATTCCTGTGAGGACGTGGGTGTACTCTGGTATGCTGATGTAGACCTGCTGTATTGGTATGTTTTGGTTTCTACCATGTATTGATGTGTAGTAGTGTATGTGTGGGTTTGTTATGTTCATGTATGTGTGTATGTTTATGCAGGCTTCTTACATAGATCATCCATGCTGCATAACGCTCTTTGAGGTTATACAACACAGAGGCTTCATTCAGGTAGGTCATCATGGCCATGTCCTCAATCTTATCGTACTTAGGGGGGTTCATCTGGAAGATGTCTGCGTCTTTGAACTCTTTTCCTTCCTGAAACAGTCAGAAATCTATATTACACGCAGATCAAACTGGACATGACTGAAAGCTTTTTACTCATTAAATACAAGTACAATATTTTTAAAAATGCATAGCCCTGTTCAATCCAACTACTTTGTTTTCACCCACTGATATATACATGGTGATTTTTGACTAGTCAATATAAAAAATTACCATGCCGTTTTTAAATAGTAGCTATGTTTAAAGGTTATATTCTGTTTACAAAAAAACAAAGAAATGCTTCTTAATCTGTCTTTTGTTACTAATTTAAGTTTGCCTTATGGCATATTTTCTTTATCATTTTGAAGGTTTTATTGAAGAAATAGAGTAATTGCACAAACTTCAACACTTTTCAAAATCAGGCTTACCTCCTTAGTGCCGTCAGGATTTGTGACTGTCACAGTACACTTTCCATCGGCCCTGGCAGTAATTAAACCCTTAAGGTAAAGCTCCTTGGCATCTGACACATAGCAGGAATTCTTTGAATCAAAGGGTGCTGTTTGAGCCTCAATCCTTTCCCTTTCAGGCTTACGGAGGTATATGGCAGCCTTGCCATAGATGGCCATCTCCGCGTCCGTACTCATGGTGACGGATCACTAGGAAAGAGATTAAATAAGAAAAAGGAACATGATTGACTCTGTGGTTCTTCGTCACCAGTCAACAGATAGGTGAGTGATATTTCTCACAGAACATTTTTGTCACTTTTTATGTGAAGACTAAAACCATGTCTCACCTTCTTTTCCCCCTCCTACAGATGAATTTGTACTTCTTGGAGGACGCTGTTAAAGAGTAGGGTGTTGTGAATATTCACAAGTCTAAAGCCTTATAATTTATCCCCCGAAGGGCTAGAAAACATTTTGAATGGCATCATTCAACACAATCATTACGCCCATTTCCAATTCAACTATAGGTGCAACTGGTAACTTTAATTTTCCTAGTGGCAACTCACTTTACTACACATTATGTCAAGAATTCAAATATATACCCCTGAAAACTCAGTTACATTCTAGACCACCCCCTCAATTTAGGAGGACCACTTTTGAAAGTAAATGAAAGTTACAGATTTTAAGTAAAACACATTTAAAGTTATACACATGTTTTTAAGCAACATTTTAAATCAAAGCCACTTGATTGCGTATTGTAACATCTTACAATAGACACCTAAAAAAAATGCAGAACTCAATTTAAACAGTGCAGTTAGTTACTGTCGCAGATGCTGAGCACAAATATGAGACAAACGTAAAAATGTGAGGAGATGGAGACAGTCTTACCACAGAGGAAGAAGGTATCTGACTTGTGGATGCTGATGCCTCAGCCTCCTTATATCTGGTTGAAAGTGCCAACCAAACACAAGTTAATTATGGACCGCTCTGGTTAAGGAAATGGATTGGAGGAGAGACCTCTGTGTCTATCTGTCTCACCAGCGTCACCAACTTCCAGGAACACCACACTCCATTACATGACTTTGGAATGGAATATTAATATAAATATAATTTAACTGAATTTATGTAAATGATAGTTGCTATTACTAAGAATTATGACATTATCAAATACCACTGGGACTCAAATACTGTAATGGAGTGAGTCCATCCTGGTGAAACCATATTAAATTAATGTTTAAAATCTTTAACAAATGTTTAGATATTTAAGTAGACAGAAGATATTTACGTGTTTGTGGGTGGAGAGAACATTCACACCCTGCAGACTAAGAGTTTATGACCAGTTATTTTAAAGATCTTGCATGATATGTGACCTTCGTTGTTGTATTTGAGGGACATGTTTCTCTAAGCTCCAAACTTGATCTGGGCAGGGAGTGGGTAGAGGGGGACACTGATATACTGTTAACAAAGTTAATGGGGGGTTGGGGGGTGGTTGGACTATTCACTAGAGTTGGGTTGAAGCATTAGGTTGCAAAGAGAAGGACAAGCTGAATTGCATTCAAGGAGGACTGGCTTGAATTGTGAGAATGACCACACAATTTATTTTCATCATAAGGAAAAGCTATTGGTTTTCTTCCCAAAGTTGCAAAGAAAATGTTGTGATCCATTTAATAAACACAAGAGACGCGCAAAATCTCTAAAAGGGTGTGGTGGCAGTAGTAGGAACAGAACCAGGTACTTTCACACTTATTTATGGTTAACATCAATGGTTAATTTATCTGAACAGGAAAAAAAAAAACATCACCAGATTCAGAGGGAATACATTACAAAGGATGAAGAAGCAATACTCCAAGCAGCAGCTCCATACTACTTGTCAGACATAGAGAACTGATACCGAATACTGGTTGTTGGAGTGGGATTGGGGTGATGTGTGAGCTTATTTTCTCAGAGATCACATTTTATTTAAACAAATAATGTTTCAGGAGTGCTAATCACATCTGTTTCTAACTGCATAAATGATCTCAATCTGAGACGAAGGGTGTCAATCCAAATTATCTCAATCTGAGACGAAGGGTGTCAATCCAAATGATCTCAATCTGAGACGAAGGGTGTCAATCCTCTTTCTTCTGCTTTTTGAGGTGGAAAGACCCATCAAACTTTACTTATTGGAAGACTGATTTAGAACATGGGGTAAATTATTCATAAATAATTACTGCCAGCCAGCACAGGGGAAGCCCTTGCTGAGTACTGCAGTGATCCCCTTTTCCTAAAACAATAACACACGTTGGCTATAAATAGGCTTGCCAACAAACTGTCAGGGGAAGCCCTCACTACATGCCTACTCAAAGACAGTCAGGTGGAGACATTAACTGTGGTTATTTAACTAGGTTAACTAAGGTCATTTATTATGGAGTGGCTGTAGTTATTTAACTAGGTTAAGTGTCATTATTTATTATGGAGTGGTGTCACGCCCTGGCTCTGGGGACTCTGAAATGTTGAGCCAGGGTGTGTAGCTTCTATGTTATATTTTCTATGTTGTGCATTCTAGATCGTTTAGATCTATGTTGGCCAGGGTGGTTCCCAATCAGAGGCAGCTGTAGCTCGTTGTCTCTGATTGGGAACCATACTTAGGCAGCCTGTTTTGCACTGTTTATTGTGGGATCTTGTTCTGTATAGGTTTGTGTTGGTGAACCGTTTGACTTCACGTATCGTTTTGGTATTTAAGTACTCATTAAAAGATGTACGCTGTCACGTACTTATTTTCCACCATAATTTGCAAATCAATTCATTAAAAGTCCTACAATGTGATTTTCTGGATTTTTTTTCTCAATTTGTCTGTCATAGTTGACGTGTACCTATGATGAAAATTACAGGCCTCTCTCATCTTTTTAAGTGGGAGAACTTGCACAATTGGTGACTAACTAAATACTTTTTTCCCCACTGTATCTTTTGAAACATACTGTATGTAATCCAAGAACATTGACCCCCCTGTCTGTCCATGTGATTGCTACACTACGCACTAATACAAAGTTTGAGTTCTTTAGTGATCCCAGTTTGAGTAGTGACCACTTATCATAATTTGGTTTCAGACCGGATAGATTGTCAAATTAATCTAAATCTATGTTGAGGGCACTTATGGAGGCAGCTTGAGGATGGAGATGAAAGGTGGTATCGTCTGCATAGGTTGATATCTTGGTCACGAAACCATAAATGTCTAATCCTTCGATCTCTATATTATTTCTCACCTTTATAGCTTAAATGTGGAAGCCACATTTCAGTTGAATGCATTCAGTTGACTAGGTATCCCCCTTTCCTATTATTTCAATGAAAGTAGACACAGCGACAGGGAGCCTAACCCTAACCCTGTCTCATTTCAAACTATCTGTTGTGTCCATTGTTTATGGTTTGGCTTGCAGAGTCCTGGTATAATAAAGTACCTTTCACGATTTTATGAGGGACAACCCAAAGTTAAAGTACTGTATTTCAGTCATTCATATAAGATGTCCCATCTGATCTTATTAAATGATCCTGTGAGGATCTTTCATAGAGGCATGGACATTATAGTTCATCTGATTTCCAATAAGAATATGAAACCCTCTTTTGTGCTTCAGCCATGATTAAAAAAATACAACCTCCCCAATTACTAACCCTTTCTTCCATTAAGAAAAATACAACCTCCCCAATTACTAACCCTTTCTTCCATATTGAAAAAATACAACCTCCCCAATCACTAAAGCCCTTTCTTCCATTTAGAAAAAATACAACCTCCCCAATCACTAACCCTTTCTTCCATTAAAAAAAAATACAACCTCCCAAATTACTAACCTTTCTTCCATTTAGAAAAAATACAACCTCCCCAATCAAGCCCTTTCTTCCATTCAGAAAAAAATACAACCTCCCCGATTACTAAACTTTCTTCCATTTAGAAAAAATACAACCTCCCCAATTACTAAACCTTTGTTCCATTTAGAAAATATACAACCTCCCCAATTACTAAACCTTTCTTCCATTTACAAAAAAATACAACCTCCCAAATCACTAATCCTTTCTTCCATTTTGAAAAAATACAACCTCCCCAATTACTAAACCTTCCTTCCGTTTAGAAAAAATACAACCTCCCAAATCACTAACCCTTTCTTCCATTTTGAAAAAATACAACCTCCCAAATCACTAATCCTTTCTTCCATTTTGAAAAATACAACCTCCCCAATTACTAAACCTTCCTTCCGTTAAGAAAAAATACAACCTCCCAAATCACTAACCCTTTCTTCCATTTTGAAAAAATACAACCTCCCAAATCACTAATCCTTTCTTCCATTTTGAAAAAATACAACCTCCCCAATTACTAAACCTTCCTTCCGTTTAGAAAAAATACAACCTCCCAAATCACTAACCCTTTCTTCCATTTTGAAAAAATACAACCTCCCAAATTACTAAAGCCCTTTCTTCCATATTGAAAAAATACAACCTCCCCAATTACTAACCCTTTCTTCCATTTAGAAAAATACAACCTCCCAAATCACTATCCCTTTCTTCCATTTTGAAAAAATACAACCTCCCAAATCACTAATAATTTCTTCCATTTTGAAAAAATACAACCTCCCCAATTACTAACCCTTTCTTCCCTTTAGAAAAAATACAACCTCCCCAATTACTAAACCTTCCTTCCGTTTAGAAAAAATACAACCTCCCAAATCACTAACACTTTCTTCCATTTAGAAAAAATACAACCTCCCCGATTACTAACCCTTTCTTCAATTTAAAAAAAATATAACCTGCACGATTACTAAAGCCCTTTCTTCCATTTTGAAAAAATACAACCTCCCCAATCACTAACACTTTCTTCCATTTAGAAAAAATATAAACTCTCCAATTTCTAAACCTTTCTTCCATTTAGAAAAAATACAACCTCCCTGATTACTAACCCTTTCTTCCATTTAGAAAAAATACAACCTCACCAATCACTAACCCTTTCTTCCATTTTGAAAAATTATAACCTCCCCGATTACTAAAGCCCTTTCTTCCATTTAGAAAAAATACAACCTCCCTGATTACTAACCCTTTCTTCCATTTAGAAAAAATACAACCTCCCCAATCACTAACCCTTTCTTCCATTAAAAAAAAATACAACCTGCCAAATTACTAACCTTTCTTCCATTTAGAAAAAATACAACCTCCCCAATCAAGCCCTTTCTTCCATTCAGAAAAAAATACAACCTCCCCGATTACTAAACTTTCTTCCATTTAGAAAAAATACAACCTCCCCAATTACTAAACCTTTGTTCCATTTAGAAAATATACAACCTCCCCAATTACTAAACCTTTCTTCCATTTACAAAAAAATACAACCTCCCAAATCACTAATCCTTTCTTCCATTTTGAAAAAATACAACCTCCCCAATTACTAAACCTTCCTTCCGTTTAGAAAAATACAACCTCCCAAATCACTAACCCTTTCTTCCATTTTGAAAAAATACAACCTCCCAAATCACTAATCCTTTCTTCCATTTTGAAAAAATACAACCTCCCCAATTACTAAACCTTCCTTCCGTTTAGAAAAATACAACCTCCCAAATCACTAACCCTTTCTTCCATTTTGAAAAAATACAACCTCCCAAATCACTAATCCTTTCTTCCATTTTGAAAAAATACAACCTCCCCAATTACTAAACCTTCCTTCCGTTTAGAAAAAATACAACCTCCCAAATCACTAACCCTTTCTTCCATTTTGAAAAAATACAACCTCCCAAATTACTAAAGCCCTTTCTTCCATATTGAAAAAAATACAACCTCCCCAATTACTAACCCTTTCTTCCATTTAGAAAAAATACAACCTCCCAAATCACTATCCCTTTCTTCCATTTTGAAAAAATACAACCTCCCAAATCACTAATCATTTCTTCCATTTTGAAAAAATACAACCTCCCCAATTACTAACCCTTTCTTCCCTTTAGAAAAAATACAACCTCCCCAATTACTAAACCTTCCTTCCGTTTAGAAAAAATACAACCTCCCAAATCACTAACCCTTTCTTCCATTTAGAAAAAATACAACCTCCCCGATTACTAACCCTTTCTTCAATTTAAAAAAAATATAACCTGCACGATTACTAAAGCCCTTTCTTCCATTTTGAAAAAATACAACCTCCCCAATCACTAACACTTTCTTCCATTTAGAAAAAATATAAACTCTCCAATTTCTAAACCTTTCTTCCATTTAGAAAAAATACAACCTCCCCAATTACTAACCCATTCTTCCATTTAGAAAAAATACAACCTCCCCAATCACTAACCCTTTCTTCCATTTTGAAAAAATACAACCTCCCCAATTACTAAAGCCCTTTCTTCCATATTGAAAAAAATACAACCTCCCCAATTACTAAACCTTTCTTCTATTTTGAAAAAATACAACCTCCCCAATTACTAACCCTTTCTTCCATTTTGAAAAAATAGAACCTCTCAAATCACTAACCCTTTCTTCCATTTAAAAAAATATAACCTCCACGATTACTAAAGCCCTTTCTTCCATTTTGAAAAAATACAACCTCCCCAATTACTAAAGCCCTTTCTTCCACATTGAAAAAAATACAACCTCCCCAATTACTAACCCTTTCTTCCATTTCGAAAAAATACAACCTCCCAAATCACTAAACCTTTCATCCATTTTGAAAAAATACAACCTCCCACATTACTAAACCTTCCTTCCGTTTAGAAAAATACAACCTCCCAAATCACTAACCCTTTCTTCCATTTTGAAAAAATACAAACTCCCAAATCACTAATCCTTTCTTCCATTTTGAAAAAATACAACCTCCCCAAGTACTAAAGCCCTTTCTTCCATATTGAAAAAAATACAACCTCCCCAATTACTAACCCTTTCTTCCATTTAGAAAAAATACAACCTCCCCAATTACTAAACCTTCCTTCCGTTTAGAAAAAATACAACCTCCCAAATCACTCATCCTTTCTTCCAAATTATAAAAAATACAACCTCCCCAATTACTAACACTTTCTTCCATTTAGAAAAAATACTACCTCCCCAATTACTAACCCTTCCTTCCGTTTAGAAAAAATACAACTCCCAAATCACTAACCCTTTCTTCCATTTTGAAAAAATACAACCTCCCTGATTACTAACCCTTTCTTCCATTTTGAAAAAATATAACCTCCCCAATCACTAACACTTTCTTCCATTTTGAAAAAATATAAACTCTCTAATTTCTAACCCTTTCTTCCATTTAGAAAAAATACAACCTCCCTGATTACTAACCCTTTCTTCCATTTAGAAAAAATACAACCTCTCAAATCACTAACCCTTTCTTCCATTTAAAAAAATATAACCTCCACGATTACTAAAGCCCTTTCTTCCATTTTGAAAAAATACAACCTCCCCAATTACTAAAGCCCTTTCTTCCACATTGAAAAAAATACAACCTCCCCAATTACTAACCCTTTCTTCCATTTCGAAAAAATACAACCTCACAAATCACTAAACCTTTCATCCATTTTGAAAAAATACAACCTCCCACATTACTAAACCTTCCTTCCGTTTAGAAAAAATACAACCTCCCAAATCACTAACCCTTTCTTCCATTTTGAAAAAATACAAACTCCCAAATCACTAATCCTTTCTTCCATTTTGAAAAAATACAACCTCCCCAAGTACTAAAGCCCTTTCTTCCATATTGAAAAAAATACAACCTCCCCAATTACTAACCCTTTCTTCCATTTAGAAAAAATACAACCTCCCCAATTACTAAACCTTCCTTCCGTTTAGAAAAAATACAACCTCCCAAATCACTCATCCTTTCTTCCAAATTATAAAAAATACAACCTCCCCAATTACTAACACTTTCTTCCATTTAGAAAAAATACTACCTCCCCAATTACTAACCATTCCTTCCGTTTAGAAAAAATACAACTCCCAAATCACTAACCATTTCTTCCATTTTGAAAAAATACAACCTCCCTGATTACTAACCCTTTCTTCCATTTTGAAAAAATATAACCTCCCCAATCACTAACACTTTCTTCCATTTTGAAAAAATATAAACTCTCTAATTTCTAACCCTTTCTTCCATTTAGAAAAAATACAACCTCCCTGATTACTAACCCTTTCTTCCATTTAGAAAAAATACAACCTCCTCAAATCACTAACCCTTTCTTCCATTTAAAAAAATATAACCTCCACGATTACTAAAGCCCTTTCTTCCATTTTGAAAAAATACAACCTCCCCAATTACTAAAGCCCTTTCTTCCACATTGAAAAAAATACAACCTCCCCAATTACTAACCCTTTCTTCCATTTCGAAAAAGTACAACCTCCCAAATCACTAAACCTTTCATCCATTTTGAAAAAATACAACCTCCCACATTACTAAACCTTCCTTCCGTTTAGAAAAAATACAACCTCCCAAATCACTAACCCTTTCTTCCATTTTGAAAAAATACAAACTCCCAAATCACTAATCCTTTCTTCCATTTTGAAAAAATACAACCTCCCCAAGTACTAAAGCCCTTTCTTCCATATTGAAAAAAATACAACCTCCCCAATTACTAACCCTTTCTTCCATTTAGAAAAAATACAACCTCCCCAATTACTAAACCTTCCTTCCGTTTAGAAAAAATACAACCTCCCAAATCACTCATCCTTTCTTCCAAATTATAAAAATACAACCTCCCCAATTACTAACACTTTCTTCCATTTAGAAAAAATACTACCTCCCCAATTACTAACCCTTCCTTCCGTTTAGAAAAAATACAACTCCCAAATCACTAACCCTTTCTTCCATTTTGAAAAAATACAACCTCCCTGATTACTAACCCTTTCTTCCATTTTGAAAAAATATAACCTCCCCAATCACTAACCCTTTCTTCCATTTTGAAAAAATATAAACTCTCTAATTTCTAACCCTTTCTTCCATTTAGAAAAATACAACCTCCTGATTACTAACCCTTTCTTCCATTTAGAAAAATACAACCTCTCAAATCACTAACCCTTTCTTCCATTTAAAAAAATATAACCTCCACGATTACTAAAGCCCTTTCTTCCATTTTGAAAAAATACAACCTCCCCAATTACTAAAGCCCTTTTCTTCCACATTGAAAAAATACAACCTCCCCAATTACTAACCCTTTCTTCCATTTCGAAAAATACAACCTCACAAATCACTAAACCTTTCATCCATTTTGAAAAAATACAACCTCCCAAATCACTAATCCTTTTTCTTCCATTTTGAAAAATACAACCTCCCCAAGTACTAAAGCCCTTTCTTCCATATTGAAAAAAATACAACCTCCCCAATTACTAACCCTTTCTTCCATTTAGAAAAAAATACAACCTCCCCAATTACTAAACCTTCCTTCCGTTTAGAAAAAATACAACCTCCCAAATCACTCATCCTTTCTTCCAAATTATAAAAAATACAACCTCCCCAATTACTAACACTTTCTTCCATTTAGAAAAATATAAACTCTCTAATTTCCAACCCTTTCTTCCATTTAGAAAAAATACAACCTCCCCAATTACTAAACCTTCCTTCCGTTTAGAAAAAATACTACCTCCCAAATCACTAACCCTTTCTTCCATTTTGAAAAAATACAACCTCCCCAATCACTAACCCTTTCTGCCTTTTTGAAAAAATACAACCTCCCCAATTACTCAAAGCCCTTTTCTTCCATATTGAAAAAAATACAACCTCCCCAATTACTAACCCATTCTTCCATTTAGAAAAATACAACCTCCCCAATCACTAACCCTTTCTTCCATTTTAAAAAAATACAACCTCCCAATTACTAAAGCCCTTTCTTCCATATTGAAAAAAAATACAACCTCCCCAATTACTAAACCTTTCTTCTATTTTGAAAAATACAACCTCCCCAATTACTAACCCTTTCTTCCATTTTGAAAAAATAGAACCTCTCAAATCACTAACCCTTTCTTCCATTTAAAAAAATATAACCTCCACGATTACTAAAGCCCTTTCTTCCATTTTGAAAAAATACAACCTACCCAATCACTAACACTTTCTTCCATTTAGAAAAAATATAAACTCTCCAATTTCTAACCCTTTCTTCCATTTTGAAAAATACAACCTCCCCAATTACTAAAGCCCTTTTCTTCCATATTGAAAAAATACAACCTCCTCAATTACTAACCCATTCTTCTATTTAGAAAAATACAACCTCCCAAATCACTAACGCTTTCTCATTATAAAAAATAAAACCTCCCCAATTAAAATATGCCCTTTCTTCCATATTGAAAAAAATACAACCTCCCCAATTACTAACCCTTTCTTCCATTTAGAAAAATACAACCTCCCCAATCACTAACCCTTTCTTCCATTTTGAAAAATACAACCCTCCCAAATCACTAAACATTCCTTCCGTTTTGAAAAAATACAACCTCCCCAGTCACTAACCCTTTCTTCCATTATAAAAAATACAACGTCCCCAATTACTAAACCTTCCTTCCATTTAAAAAAATACAACCTCCCAAATTACTAACCTTTCTTCCATTTAGAAAAATACAACCTCCCCAAATCACTAACCCTTTCTTCCATTTAAAAAAATACAACCTCCCCAAATTACTAACCTTTCTTCCATTTAGAAAAATACAACCTCCCTCAATTACTAAACCTTCCTTCCGTTTAGAAAAAATACAACCTCCCAAATCACTCATCCTTTCTTCCAAATTATAAAAAATACAACCTCCCCAATTACTAACACTTTCTTCCATTTAGAAAAAATACTACCTCCCCAATTACTAACCCTTCCTTCCGTTTAGAAAAAATACAACTCCCAAATCACTAACCCTTTCTTCCATTTTGAAAAAATACAACCTCCCTGATTACTAACCCTTTCTTCCATTTTGAAAAAATATAACCTCCCCAATCACTAACCCTTTCTTCCATTTTGAAAAAATATAAACTCTCTAATTTCTAACCCTTTCTTCCATTTAGAAAAAATACAACCTCCCTGATTACTAACCCTTTCTTCCATTTAGAAAAAATACAACCTCTCAAATCACTAACCCTTTCTTCCATTTAAAAAATATAACCTCCACGATTACTAAAGCCCTTTCTTCCATTTTGAAAAAATACAACCTCCCCAATTACTAAAGCCCTTTCTTCCACATTGAAAAAATACAACCTCCCCAATTACTAACCCTTTCTTCCATTTCGAAAAAATACAACCTCACAAATCACTAAACCTTTCATCCATTTTGAAAAAATACAACCTCCCACATTACTAAACCTTCCTTCCGTTTAGAAAAAATACAACCTCCCAAATCACTAACCCTTTCTTCCATTTTGAAAAAATACAAACTCCCAAATCACTAATCCTTTCTTCCATTTTGAAAAATACAACCTCCCCAAGTACTAAAGCCCTTTCTTCCATATTGAAAAAAATACAACCTCCCCAATTACTAACCCTTTCTTCCATTTAGAAAAAATACAACCTCCCCAATTACTAAACCTTCCTTCCGTTTAGAAAAAATACAACCTCCCAAATCACTCATCCTTTCTTCCAAATTATAAAAAATACAACCTCCCCAATTACTAACACTTTCTTCCATTTAGAAAAAATATAAACTCTCTAATTTCTAACCCTTTCTTCCATTTAGAAAAAATACAACCTCCCCAATTACTAAACCTTCCTTCCGTTTAGAAAAAATACTACCTCCCAAATCACTAACCCTTTCTTCCATTTTGAAAAAATACAACCTCCCCAATCACTAACCCTTTCTGCCTTTTTGAAAAAATACAACCTCCCCAATTACTAAAGCCCTTTCTTCCATATTGAAAAAAATACAACCTCCCCAATTACTAACCCATTCTTCCATTTAGAAAAAATACAACCTCCCCAATCACTAACCCTTTCTTCCATTTTAAAAAAATACAACCTCCCCAATTACTAAAGCCCTTTCTTCCATATTGAAAAAAATACAACCTCCCCAATTACTAAACCTTTCTTCTATTTTGAAAAAATACAACCTCCCCAATTACTAACCCTTTCTTCCATTTTGAAAAAATAGAACCTCTCAAATCACTAACCCTTTCTTCCATTTAAAAAAATATAACCTCCACGATTACTAAAGCCCTTTCTTCCATTTTGAAAAAATACAACCTACCCAATCACTAACACTTTCTTCCATTTAGAAAAAATATAAACTCTCCAATTTCTAACCCTTTCTTCCATTTTGAAAAAATACAACCTCCCCAATTACTAAAGCCCTTTCTTCCATATTGAAAAAAATACAACCTCCCCAATTACTAACCCATTCTTCTATTTAGAAAAAATACAACCTCCCAAATCACTAACGCTTTCTTCCATTATAAAAAAAATAAAACCTCCCCAATTAAAATATGCCCTTTCTTCCATATTGAAAAAAATACAACCTCCCCAATTACTAACCCTTTCTTCCATTTAGAAAAAATACAACCTCCCCAATCACTAACCCTTTCTTCCATTTTGAAAAAATACAACCTCCCAAATCACTAAACATTCCTTCCGTTTTGAAAAAATACAACCTCCCCAGTCACTAACCCTTTCTTCCATTATAAAAAAATACAACGTCCCCAATTACTAAACCTTCCTTCCATTTAAAAAAAATACAACCTCCCAAATTACTAACCTTTCTTCCATTTAGAAAAAATACAACCTCCCAAATCACTAACCCTTTCTTCCATTTAAAAAAAATACAACCTCCCAAATTACTAACCTTTCTTCCATTTAGAAAAAATACAACCTCCCCAATCAAGCCCTTTCTTCCATTCAGAAAAAAATACAACCTCCCCGATTACTAAACTTTTTTCCATTTAGAAAAAATACAACCTCCCCAATTACTAAACCTTTGTTCCATTTAGAAAATATACAACCTCCCAAATAACTAACCCTTTCTTCCATTTAGAAAAAATACAACCTCCCAAATCACTAACCCTTTATTCCATTTAGAAAAAATACAACCTCCCAAATCACTTTTCTTCCATTTAGAAAAAATACAACCTCCCAAATCACTAACCCTTTCTTCCATTTAGAAAAAATACAACCTCCCAAATCACAAACCCTTTATTCCATTTAGAAAAAATACAACCTCCCAAATCACTTTTCTTCCATTTAGAAAAAATACAACCTCCAAAATCACTGACTTTCTTCCATTTAGAAAAAATACAACCTCCCCAATCACTAACCCTTTGTTCCATTTAGAAAATATACAACCTCCCAAATAACTAACCCTTTCTTCCCCTCCCAAATCACTAACCCTTTCTTCCATTTAGAAAAAATACAACCTCCGAAATCACTTTTCTTCCATTTAGAAAAAATACAACCTCTCAAATCACTAACCCTTTCTTCCATTTAAAAAAAATGCAACCTCCCAAATTACTAACCTTTCTTCCATTTAGAAAAAATACAACCTCCCCAATCAAGCCCTTTCTTCCATTTAGAAAAAAATACAACCTCCCCCGATTACTAAACTTTCTTCCATTTAGAAAAAATACAACGTCCCAAATCACTAACCCTTTCTTCCATTAAAAAAATACAACCTCCCCAATTACTAAACCTTTCTTCCATTTACAAAAAAATACAACCTCCCAAATCACTAATCCTTTCTTCCATTTTGAAAAAATACAACCTCCCCAATTACTAAACCTTCCTTCCGTTTAGAAAAAATACAACCTCCCAAATCACTAACCCTTTCTTCCATTTTGAAAAAATACAACCTCCCAAATCACTAATCCTTTCTTCCATTTTGAAAAAATACAACCTCCCCAATTACTAAACCTTCCTTCCGTTTAGAAAAAATACAACCTCCCAAATCACTAACCCTTTCTTCCATTTTGAAAAAATACAACCTCCCAAATCACTAATCCTTTCTTCCATTTGGAAAAAATACAACCTCCCCAATTACTAAACCTTCCTTCCGTTTAGAAAAAATACAACCTCCCAAATCACTAACCCTTTCTTCCATTTTGAAAAAATACAACCTCCCAAATTACTAAAGCCCTTTCTTCCATATTGAAAAAAATACAACCTCCCCAATTAATAACCCTTTCTTCCATTTAGAAAAAATACAACCTCCCAAATCACTATCCCTTTCTTCCATTTTGAAAAAATACAACCTCCCAAATCACTAATCATTTCTTCCATTTTGAAAAAATACAACCTCCCCAATTACTAACCCTTTCTTCCCTTTAGAAAAAATACAACCTCCCCAATTACTAAACCTTCCTTCCGTTTAGAAAAAATACAACCTCCCAAATCACTAACCTTTTCTTCCATTTAGAAAAAATACAACCTCCCCGATTACTAACCCTTTCTTCAATTTAAAAAAAATATAACCTCCCCAATTACTAACCCTTTCTTCCCTTTAGAAAAAATATAAACTCTCCAATTTCTAACCCTTTCTTCCATTTAGAAAAAATACAACCTCCCTGATTACTAACCCTTTCTTCCATTTAGAAAAAATACAACCTCACCAATCACTAACCCTTTCTTCCATTTTGAAAAATTATAACCTCCCCGATTACTAAAGCCCTTTCTTCCATTTAGAAAAAATACAACCTCCCTGATTACTAACCCTTTCTTCCATTTAGAAAAAATACAACCTCCCCAATCACTAACCCTTTCCTCCATTTTGAAAAAACACAACCTCCCCAATTACTAAAGCCCTTTCTTCCATATTGAAAAAAATACAACCTCCCCAATTACTAACCCTTTCTTCCATTTAGAAAAAATACAACCTCCCCAATATCTAACCCTTTCTTCCATTTAAAAAAAATACAACCTCCCAAATTACTAACCTTTCTTCCATTTAGAAAAAATACAACCTCCCCAATCAAGCCCTTTCTTCCATTTAGAAAAAAATACAACCTCCCCCGATTACTAAACTTTCTTCCATTTAGAAAAAATACAACGTCCCAAATCACTAACCCTTTCATCCATTAAAAAAATACAACTTCCCCAATTACTAAACCTTTATTCCATTTACAAAAAAATACAACCTCCCAAATCACTAATCCTTTCTTCCATTTTGAAAAAATACAACCTCCCCAATTACTAAACCTTCCTTCCGTTTGAAAAATACAACCTCCCAAATCACTAACCCTTTCTTCCATTTTGAAAAAATACAACCTCCCAAATCACTAATCCTTTCTTCCATTTTGAAAAAATACAACCTCCCCAATTACTAAACCTTCCTTCCGTTTAGAAAAAATACAACCTCCCAAATAACTAACCCTTTCTTACATTTTGAAAAAATACAACCTCTCAAATCACTAACCCTTTCTTCCATTTAAAAAAAATACAACCTCCCAAATTACTAACCTTTCTTCCATTTAGAAAAAATACAACCTCCCCAATCAAGCCCTTTCTTCCATTTAGAAAAAAATACAACCTCCCCCGATTACTAAACTTTCTTCCATTTAGAAAAAATACAACGTCCCAAATCACTAACCCTTTCTTCCATTAAAAAAATACAACTTCCCCAATTACTAAACCTTTATTCCATTTACAAAAAAATACAACAACCCAAATCACTAATCCTTTCTTCCATTTTGAAAAAATACAACCTCCCCAATTACTAAACCTTCCTTCCGTTTAGAAAAAATACAACCTCCCAAATCACTAACCCTTTCTTCCATTTTGAAAAAATACAACCTCCCAAATCACTAATCCTTTCTTCCATTTTGAAAAAATACAACCTCCCCAATTACTAAACCTTCCTTCCGTTTAGAAAAAATACAACCTCCCAAATCACTAACCCTTTCTTCCATTTTGAAAAAATACAACCTCCCCAAATCACTAATCCTTTCTTCCATTTTGAAAAAATACAACCTCCCCAATTACTAAACCTTCCTTCCGTTTAGAAAAAATACAACCTCCCAAATCACTAACCCTTTCTTCCATTTTGAAAAAATACAACCTCCCAAATTACTAAAGCCCTTTCTTCCATATTGAAAAAAATACAACCTCCCCACTTAATAACCCTTTCTTCCATTTAGAAAAAATACAACCTCCCAAATCACTATCCCTTTCTTCCATTTTGAAAAATACAACCTCCCAAATCACTAATCATTTCTTCCATTTTGAAAAAATACAACCTCCCCAATTACTAACCCTTTCTTCCCTTTAGAAAAAATACAACCTCCCCAATTACTAAACCTTCCTTCCGTTTAGAAAAAATACAACCTCCCAAATCACTAACCTTTTCTTCCATTTAGAAAAAATACAACCTCCCCGATTACTAACCCTTTCTTCAATTTTTAAAAAATATAACCTCCACGATTACTAAATCCCTTTCTTCCATTTTGAAAAAATACAACCTCCCCAATCACTAACCCTTTCTTCCATTTAGAAAAAATATAAACTCCCTGATTACTAACCCTTTCTTCCATTTTTAAAAAATACAACCTCACCAATCACTAACCCTTTCTTCCATTTTGAAAAATTATAACCTCCCCGATTACTAAAGCCCTTTCTTCCATTTAGAAAAAATACAACCTCCCTGATTACTAACCCTTTCTTCCATTTAGAAAAAATACAACCTCCCCAATCACTAACCCTTTCCTCCATTTTGAAAAAATACAACCTCCCCAATTACTAAAGCCCTTTCTTCCATATTGAAAAAAATACAACCTCCCCAATTACTAACCCTTTCTTCCATTTAGAAAAAATACAACCTCCCCAATTACTAAACCTTTCTTCCATTTACAAAAAAATACAACCTCCCAAATCACTAACCCTTTCTACCATTTAGAAAAAATACAACCTCCCAAATCATTAATTTCTTCCATTTAGAAAAAATACAACCTCCCAAATCACTAACCCTTTCTTCCATTTAGAAAAAATACAACCTCCCAAATCACTAATCCTTTCTTCCATTTTGAAAAAATACAACCTCCCAAATCACTAACCCTTTCGTCCATTTTGAAAAAATACAACCTCCCCAATTACTAAAGCCCTTTGTTCCATATTGAAAAAAATACAACCTCCCCAATTACTAAAGCCCTTTCTTCCATATTGAAAAAAATACAACCTCCCCAATTACTAACCCTTTCTTCCATTTTGAAAAAATACAACCTCCCAAATCACTAACCCTTTCTTCCATTTTGAAAAAATACAACCTCCCAAATCACTAATCCTTTCTTCCATTTTGAAAAAATACAACCTCCCAAATCACTAACCCTTTCGTCCATTTTGAAAAAATACAACCTCCCCAATTACTAAAGCCCTTTCTTCCATATTGAAAAAAATACAACCTCCCCAATTACTAAAGCCCTTTCTTCCATATTGAAAAAAATACAACCTCCCCAATTACTAACCCTTTCTTCCATTTAGAAAATATACAACCTCCCAAATCACTAAACCTTTCTTCCATTTTGAAAAAATACAACCTCCCCAATTACTAACCCTTTCTTCCATTTTGAAAAAATACAACCTCTCAAATCACTAACCCTTTCTTCCATTTAAAAAAATATAACCTCCACGATTACTAAAGCCCTTTCTTCCATTTTGAAAAAATACAACCTCCCCAATCACTAACACTTTCTTCCATTTAGAAAAAATATAAACTCTCCAATTTCTAACCCTTTCTTCCATTTTGAAAAAATACAACCTCCCCAATTACTAAAGCCCTTTCTTCCATATTGAAAAAAATACAACCTCCCCAATTACTAACCCTTTCTTCTATTTAGAAAAAATACAACCTCCCAAATCACTAACCCTTTCTTCCATTTTGAAAAAATACAACCTCCCAAATCACTAACCCTTTCATCCATTTTGAAAAAATACAACCTCCCCAGTCACTAACCCTTTCTTCCATTATAAAAAAATACAACGTCCCCAATTACTAAACCTTCCTTCCGTTTAGAAAAAAAATTACCTCCCAAATCACTAACCCTTTCTTCCATTTTGAAAAAATACAACCTCCCCAATTACTAAAGCCCTTTCTTCCACATTGAAAAAAATACAACCTCCCCAATTACTAACCCTTTCTTCCATTTCGAAAAAATACAACCTCCCAAATCACTAAACCTTTCTTCCATTTTGAAAAAATACAACCTCCCACATTACTAAACCTTCCTTCCGTTTAGAAAAAATACAACCTCCCAAATCACTAACCCTTTCTTCCATTTTGAAAAAATACAAACTCCCAAATCACTAATCCTTTCTTCCATTTTGAAAAAATACAACCTCCCCAATTACTAACCCTTTCTTCCATTTAGAAAATATACAACCTCCCAAATCACTAAACCTTTCTTCCATTTTGAAAAAATACAACCTCCCCAATTACTAACCCTTTCTTCCATTTTGAAAAAATACAACCTCTCAAATCACTAACCCTTTCTTCCATTTAAAAAAATATAACCTCCACGATTACTAAAGCCCTTTCTTCCATTTTGAAAAAATACAACCTCCCCAATCACTAACACTTTCTTCCATTTAGAAAAATATAAACTCTCCAATTTCTAACCCTTTCTTCCATTTTGAAAAATACAACCTCCCCAATTACTAAAGCCCTTTCTTCCATATTGAAAAAAATACAACCTCCCCAATTACTAACCCTTTCTTCTATTTAGAAAAAATACAACCTCCCAAATCACTAACCCTTTCTTCCATTTTGAAAAAATACAACCTCCCAAATCACTAACCCTTTCATCCATTTTGAAAAAATACAACCTCCCCAGTCACTAACCCTTTCTTCCATTATAAAAAAATACAACGTCCCCAATTACTAAACCTTCCTTCCGTTTAGAAAAAAAATTACCTCCCAAATCACTAACCCTTTCTTCCATTTTGAAAAAATACAACCTCCCCAATTACTAAAGCCCTTTCTTCCACATTGAAAAAAATACAACCTCCCCAATTACTAACCCTTTCTTCCATTTCGAAAAAATACAACCTCCCAAATCACTAAACCTTTCTTCCATTTTGAAAAAATACAACCTCCCACATTACTAAACCTTCCTTCCGTTTAGAAAAAATACAACCTCCCAAATCACTAACCCTTTCTTCCATTTTGAAAAAATACAAACTCCCAAATCACTAATCCTTTCTTCCATTTTGAAAAAATACAACCTCCCCAATTACTAAAGCCCTTTCTTCCATATTGAAAAAAATACAACCTCCCCAATTACTAACCCTTTCTTCCATTTAGAAAAAATACAACCTCCCCAATTACTAAACCTTCCTTCCGTTTAGAAAAAATACAACCTCCCAAATCACTCATCCTTTCTTCCATTTTGAAAAAATACAACCTCCCCAATTACTAACCCTTCCTTCCGTTTAGAAAAAATACAACTCCCAAATCACTAACCCTTTCTTCCATTTTGAAAAAATACAACCTCCCAAATCACTAACCCTTTCTTCCATTTAGAAAAAATATAACCTCCCCGATTTCTAAAGCCCTTTCTTCCATTTTGAAAAAATACAACCTCCCCAATCACTAACACTTTCTTCCATTTTGAAAAAATATAAACTCTCTAATTTCTAACCCTTTCTTCCATTTAGAAAAAATACAACCTCCCCAATCACTAACCCTTTCTTCCATTTTGAAAAAATACAACCTCCCCAATTACTAAAGCCCTTTCTTCCATATTGAAAAAAATACAACCTCCCCAATTACTAACCCTTTCTTCCATTTTGAAAAAATACAACCTCCCCAATTACTAAACCTTCCTTCCGTTTAGAAAAAATACTACCTCCCAAATCACTAACCCTTTCTTCCATTTTGAAAAAATACAACCTCCCCAATCACTAACCCTTTCTTCCATTTTGAAAAAATACAACCTCCCCAATTACTAAAGCCCTTTCTTCCATATTGAAAAAAATACAACCTCCCCAATTACTAACCCTTTCTTCCATTTTGAAAAATACAACCTCCCCAATTACTAAACCTTCCTTCCGTTTAGAAAAAATACTACCTCCCAAATCACTAACCCTTTCTTCCATTTTGAAAAAATACAACCTCCCCAATCACTTACCCTTTCTGCCTTTTTGAAAAAATACAACCTCCCCAATTACTAAAGCCCTTTCTTCCATATTGAAAAAAATACAACCTCCCCAATTACTAACCCATTCTTCCATTTAGAAAAAATACAACCTCCCCAATCACTAACCCTTTCTTCCATTTTGAAAAAATACAACCTCCCCAATTACTAAAGCCCTTTCTTCCATATTGAAAAAAATACAACCTCCCCAATTACTAACCCTTTCTTCCATTTTGAAAAAATACAACCTCCCCAATTACTAACCCTTTCTTCCATTTTGAAAAAATACAACCTCCCCAATTACTAAAGCCCTTTCTTCCATATTGAAAAAAATACAACCTCCCCAATCACTAACCCATTCTTCCATTTTGAAAAAAGACAACCTCCCCAACTACCTCATCCCTATATTGTTTTTTGTTGTTGTTGTTTTTAGGGGGAATGGATCAGCTTAATATTGCAGATAGATTGTATCATCTATCAATGTAATTGTCTGCATCACTTCCAATTCCCCATGTTTTTTTAATTTTTTAAATTATTTTATATCCCTATATTTATTTATTTTGCTCTTTTGCACCCCAGTATCTCTATTTGCACATCATCTCTTGCACATCTAGCATTCCAGTGTTAATACTAATTGTATTTATTTTGCACTATAGCCTAATTATTTCCTTACCTCCAGAACATGCTACATTTGCACACACTGTATATATATTTTCTGTTGTATTTTTTTTTTTACTTCACTAACCTTTCTTGCATTTTGCTACATCCTTAGCTGTAGAGTGCTCTTGTAAGCAAATTATATCATGCTTTTTTTAAATTTAGGTAAATACCTCTTTTCATTTACAGTAATTTGCAGGGTCATTACAGTAGTAACTAGCAATGCCTACTCCTGACACACTCATCTAATATTTGTAAATTTCAATGAAACAAAGCCACTTGGTAACAAATCAGAAAATAGCAAGTTGTCAGAGATACTGCAGCTCCCGTTCCCATCCCGAACAGGGCTGGTATAACTACTGATATACTGATAACTGACAGATGTCATTAAGGAGTTGGCCCTCACCTAATACTTCTGAAGGAGTTGGCCCTCACCTCATACTTCTGAAGGAGTTGGCCCTCACCTCATACTTCTGAAGGAGTTGGCCCTCACCTCATACTTCTGAAGGAGTTGGCCCTCACCTCATACTTCTGAAGGAGTTGGCCCGCACCTCATACTTCTGAAGGAGTTGGCCCTCACCTCATACTTCTGAAGGAGTTGGCCCTCACCTCATGCTTTGCTTAGTTTGATTCGTCACCCTGGTGAAACAGGGCCATTAAACTTCAGTTCAATGTGTCATTATTTATCTAGACAGAAGATATTTACGTGTTTGTGGGTGGAGAGAACATTCACACCCTGCAGACTAAGAGTTTATGACCAGTTATTTTAAAGATCTTGCATGATATGTGACCTTCGTTGTTGTATTTGAGGGACATGTTTCTCTAAGCTCCAAACTTACTCTGGGTGGGGATTGATATACTGATAATTGCCTATGTCATTAAGCAGTTGAGTAAACTGTCACTATAAATCTGTCATTGCACATATTTGACATATTTTGGCTGGGCCTTGGGAGGATCGGACAGTAACACTTGATCCAATACATTTTAAGAGTGTTTTAAATGAGTCTGTGCTCGCCAAGTAGTTTTATCACCACAGACAGGAGTTTGCCTGAGACACCCAACGCCTTGGCTCACGTCAGGATTTGTTACACGATACCCATACAGCTAACAGCCAGTTAAAATCTAAAACGAAATGTGAAAATGTTAATTAATGTCACATGCTGTGGCATGGATCCACTAAACAGCCGAGCTCTGCTAATTTTCCAGATCACATATCTTGCTGCAGATCTATTATGGGGCCAATGTCAGCAATGTGAGGACATCCTGGTCCACTAATAAGGTCAAAATAATGTGCTGGCCTGCATAAGATCTCTCTGTGGTCCACAGTATAGATGATGAGGTCTTCACTTTTCAGCATGCAGTGTGAAGTCAATGGAGGGCTAAATGTAAAATTAATGTCATACATTTACAAGGATTTACACTTGGATCAAATGGGCAGCTGGTGCGTTTTTCAGCAAGCTTTACAAATCTTTTTTTGAGAACCTTGTGGTCAACTAATAAGGTCAGAAGAATATGCTGTCCAGTACCGGATCTCGCTGTGGCTTTACAGATTTCAGCAAGCTTTGTTCTGCTGCCATTTCAGCCGTGCACCAGAGGATATGATGACTATATATGAAACAGACTTACACCTGATATAGTAATTAAATGGACCAGTAAATTATCTGCTTCTTTTTTGGAAAGCTTTATTTTTAGACTCTCAAATGTAAAGACAACACAGATTGTAGGAAGACACAGTCAAGGACAAGAAAAGTAAAGTCCATAACAGAGAGCATCAATAAAACTGTGAATCTCACACCCTCCCTTCATCTGCAGCTGTTGGAACACAAGCTTCTGGGGGAGCAGGGGACTGGTCTTAGCCAAGCCTTAGGAAGAGTCAGGACAAGTGACAGCCTAATCCACCAGATGGCCCGACACCAATGATCAATGTTGAGAAGTGAAACACTTGACATCCCGTCACACATTTGGACGACTGATTTAACACTAGAAGTGTTGACTCCATTTTTGACTCAATTTAAATAAAAAATAAATAACAAATCATGACCCCCTCCATCCTTGACTTTTCCTAAATAAGTATATTTAAGGCCAGGCACCAAAAGCTGAAATTACAGTTTTGCATCTACTTATCAATTTTGAGATGTTTTTGTATTTAGGTTGATTAATATTAGTATTTTCAAAAAGTAAAAATAAAAACCTCAAAAAATTAATGTTGTATACAGCGTTTTGCATGAATTCCGACTCTTTCAACAAATCAATATATGAAATCTAATCGGCAAAATGTTGTTTAACCCGTTCAAGTTTGGTTTCTGTGCAATCCTCAGACACAAAATGTAAACCTCAAAAAAATCAATGAAAATATATATTTTCGTTAGCTTATCATAATACCATCATCAAAATATCATGAATTGTAACCACTTTTAAATGGACATCCATGATGTCAAAGCTCACTACATTGAATCACACATCATTTAACCTTTAAAAGTCTAAGCTGTTTTGAAGTGTGTGTCCTGTATCTAGGAGATATAGGAAGGCTCTGGACTCTAAAACTGCCTCCCTACTTCCATTCATTTGTCAGACGAGTCCCTTGACACTTGTGGGGGTCGTTGAGAATAAAGGAGAACACCATGGTGTTTGTTAACCACTCTATTGTTCCTATAACCACTCTATTGTCCCTCTAACCACTCTATTGTCCCTCTAACCACTCTATTGTTCCTCTAACCACTCTATTGTCCCTCTAACCACTCTATTGTTCCTCTAACCACTCTATTGTTCCTCTAACCACTCTATTGTCCCTCTAACCACTCTATTGTTCCTCTAACCACTCTATTGTCCCTCTAACCACTCTATTGTCCCTCTAACCACTCTATTGTTCCTCTAACCACTCTATTGTTCCTCTAACCACTCTATTGTTCCTCTAACCACTCTATTGTTCCTCTAACCACTCTATTGTTCCTATAACCACTCTATTGTCCCTCTATTCACTCTATTGTCCCTCTAACCACTCTATTGTTCCTATAACCACTCTATTGTCCCTCTATTCACTCTATTGTCCCTCTAACCACTCTATTGTTCCTTTAACCACTCTATTGTCCCTCTAACCACTCTATTGTTCCTCTAACCACTCTATTGTTCCTCTAACCACTCTATTGTTCCTCTAACCACTCTATTGTTCCTCTAACCACTCTATTGTTCCCTCTAACCACTCTATTGTTCCTCTAACCACTCTATTGTCCCTCTAACCACTCTATTGTTCCTCTAACCACTCTATTGTTCCTCTAACCACTCTATTGTTCCTCTAATCCTCTAACCACTCTATTGTCCCTCTAACCACTCTATTGTTCCTCTAACCACTCTATTGTCCCTCTAACCACTCTATTGTCCCTCTAACCACTCTATTGTCCCTCTAACCACTCTATTGTTCCTCTAACCACTCTATTGTTCCTCTAACCACTCTATTGTTCCTCTAACCACTCTATTGTTCCTCTAACCACTCTATTGTTCCTCTAACCACTCTATTGTTCCTATAACCACTCTATTGTTCCTCTAATCCTCTAACCACTCTTTGTCCCTCTAACCACTCTATTGTTCCTCTAATCCTCTAACCACTCTATTGTCCCTCTAACCACTCTATTGTTCCTCTAACCACTCTATTGTTCCTCTAACCACTCTATTGTTCCTCTAACCACTCTATTGTTCCTCTAATCCTCTAACCACTCTATTGTCCCTCTAACCACTCTATTGTTCCTCTAATCCTCTAACCACTCTATTGTTCCTCTAACCACTCTATTGTTCCTCTAACCACTCTATTGTCCCTCTAACCACTCTATTGTCCCTCTAACCACTCTATTGTTCCTATAACCACTCTATTGTTCCTCTAACCACTCTATTGTTCCTATAACCACTCTATTGTTCCTCTAACCACTCTATTGTTCCTCTAACCACTCTATTGTTCCTCTAATCCTCTAACCACTCTATTGTCCCTCTAACCACTCTATTGTTCCTCTAATCCTCTAACCACTCTATTGTTCCTCTAACCACTCTATTGTTCCTATAACCACTCTATTGTTCCTCTAACCACTCTATTGTTCCTCTAATCCTCTAACCACTCTATTGTCCCTCTAACCACTCTATTGTTCCTCTAATCCTCTAACCACTCTATTGTTCCTCTAACCACTCTATTGTTCCTCTAACCACTCTATTGTTCCTCTAACCACTCTATTGTCCCTCTAACCACTCTATTGTTCCTCTAACCACTCTATTGTTCCTATAACCACTCTATTGTCCCTCTAACCACTCTATTGTTCCTCTAACCACTCTATTGTTCCTCTAACCACTCTATTGTTCCTCTAACCACTCTATTGTTCCTCTAACCACTCTATTGTTCCAATAACCACTCTATTGTTCCTCTAACCACTCTATTGTTCCTCTAACCACTCTATTGTCCCTCTAACCACTCTATTGTTCCTCTAACCACTCTATTGTCCCTCTAACCACTCTATTGTTCCTCTAATCCTCTAACCACTCTATTGTCCCTCTAACCACTCTATTGTCCCTCTAACCACTCTATTGTTCCTCTAACCACTCTATTGTTCCTCTAACCACTCTATTGTTCCTCTAACCACTCTATTGTCCCTCTAACCACTCTATTGTTCCTCTAACCACTCTATTGTTCCTCTAACCACTCTATTGTTCCTCTAACCACTCTATTGTTCCTCTAACCACTCTATTGTCCCTCTAACCACTCTATTGTTCCTCTAACCACTCTATTGTTCCTCTAACCACTCTATTGTTCCTCTAACCACTCTATTGTTCCTCTAACCACTCTATTGTTCCTCTAACCACTCTATTGTTCCTCTAACCACTCTATTGTTCCTCTAACCACTCTATTGTCCCTCTAACCACTCTATTGTTCCCTCTAACCACTCTATTGTTCCTCTAACCACTCTATTGTTCCCTCTAACCACTCTATTGTTCCTCTAACCACTCTATTGTTCCTCTAACCACTCTATTGTCCCTCTAACCACTCTATTGTTCCTCTAACCACTCTATTGTTCCTCTAACCACTCTATTGTCCCTCTAACCACTCTATTGTTCCTCTAACCACTCTATTGTTCCTCTAACCACTCTATTGTTCCTCTAACCACTCTATTGTTCCTCTAACCACTCTATTGTTCCTATAACCACTCTATTGTTCATCTAACCACTCTATTGTTCCTATAACCACTCTATTGTTCCTCTAACCACTCTATTGTTCCTCTAACCACTCTATTGTTCCTCTAACCACTCTATTGTTCCTCTAATCCTCTAACCACTCTATTGTCCCTCTAACCACTCTATTGTTCCTCTAATCCTCTAACCACTCTATTGTCCCTCTAACCACTCTATTGTTCCTATAACCACTCTATTGTTCCTCTAACCACTCGATTGTTCCTATAACCACTCTATTGTTCCTCTAATCCTCTAACCACTCTTTGTCCCTCTAACCACTCTATTGTTCCTCTAACCACTCTATTGTTCCTCTAACCACTCTATTGTTCCTCTAACCACTCTATTGTCCCTCTAACCACTCTATTGTTCCTCTAACCACTCTATTGTTCCTCTAACCACTCTATTGTTCCTCTAACCACTCTATTGTTCCTCTAATCCTAACCACTCTATTGTCCCTCTAACCACTCTATTGTTCCTCTAATCCTCTAACCACTCTATTGTCCCTCTAACCACTCTATTGTTCCTCTAACCACTCTATTGTCCCTCTAACCACTCTATTGTTCCTCTAACCACTCTATTGTTCCTATAACCACTCTATTGTTCCCTCTAACCACTCTATTGTTCCTCTAACCACTCTATTGTTCCTCTAATCCTCTAACCACTCTATTGTCCCTCTAACCACTCTATTGTTCCTCTAACCACTCTATTGTTCCTCTAACCACTCTATTGTTCCCTCTAACCACTCTATTGTCCCTCTAACCACTCTATTGTCCCTCTAACCACTCTATTGTTCCTCTAACCACTCTATTGTTCCTCTAACCACTCTATTGTTCCTATAACCACTCTATTGTTCCTCTAACCACTCTATTGTTCCTATAACCACTCTATTGTTCCTCTAATCCTCTAACCACTCTATTGTCCCTCTAACCACTCTATTGTTCCTCTAATCCTCTAACCACTCTATTGTCCCTCTAACCACTCTATTGTTCCTCTAACCACTCTATTGTTCCTCTAACCACTCTATTGTTCCTCTAACCACTCTATTGTCCCTCTAACCACTCTATTGTTCCTCTAATCCTCTAACCACTCTATTGTCCCTCTAACCACTCTATTGTTCCTCTAACCACTCTATTGTTCCTCTAACCACTCTATTGTTCCCTCTAACCACTCTATTGTTCCTCTAACCACTCTATTGTCCCTCTAACCACTCTATTGTCCCTCTAACCACTCTATTGTTCCTCTAACCACTCTATTGTTCCTCTAACCACTCTATTGTTCCTCTAACCACTCTATTGTTCCTCTAACCACTCTATTGTTCCTCTAACCACTCTATTGTTCCTCTAACCACTCTATTGTTCCTCTAACCACTCTATTGTTCCTCTAACCACTCTATTGTTCCTCTAACCACTCTATTGTCCATCTAACCACTCTATTGTTCCTCTAATCCTCTAACCACTCTATTGTCCCTCTAACCACTCTATTGTCCCTCTAACCACTCTATTGTTCCTCTAATCCTCTAACCACTCTATTGTTCCTATAACCACTCTATTGTCCCTCTAACCACTCTATTGTTCCTCTAACCACTCTATTGTTCCTCTAACCACTCTATTGTTCCTCTAACCACTCTATTGTTCCTCTAACCACTCTATTGTTCCTCTAATCCTCTAACCACTCTATTGTTCCTCTAACCACTCTATTGTTCCTCTAACCACTCTATTGTCCCTCTAATCCTCTAACCACTCTATTGTTCCTATAACCACTCTATTGTTCCTCTAACCACTCTATTGTTCCTCTAACCACTCTATTGTCCCTCTAACCACTCTATTGTTCCTCTAATCTCTAACCACTCTATTGTCCCTCTAACCACTCTATTGTTCCTCTAACCACTCTATTGTTCCTCTAACCACTCTATTGTTCCTCTAACCACTCTATTGTCCCTCTAACCACTCTATTGTTCCTATAACCACTCTATTGTTCCTCTAACCACTCTATTGTTCCTCTAACCACTCTATTGTCCCTCTAACCACTCTATTGTTCCCTCTAACCACTCTATTGTTCCTCTAACCACTCTATTGTTCCTCTAATCCTCTAACCACTCTATTGTCCCTCTAACCACTCTATTGTCCCTCTAACCACTCTATTGTTCCTCTAATCCTCTAACCACTCTATTGTTCCTATAACCACTCTATTGTTCCTCTAACCACTCTATTGTTCCTATAACCACTCTATTGTTCCTCTAACCACTCTATTGTTCCTCTAACCACTCTATTGTCCCTCTAACCACTCTATTGTTCCTCTAATCCTCTAACCACTCTATTGTCCCTCTAACCACTCTATTGTTCCTCTAACCACTCTATTGTTCCCTCTAACCACTCTATTGTTCCTCTAACCACTCTATTGTTCCTCTAACCACTCTATTGTTCCTCTAACCACTCTATTGTCCCTCTAACCACTCTATTGTTCCTCTAATCTCTAACCACTCTATTGTCCTCTAACCACTCTATTGTTCCTCTAACCACTCTATTGTTCCTCTAACCACTCTATTGTTCCTCTAACCACTCTATTGTTCCTCTAACCACTCTATTGTTCCTATAACCACTCTATTGTTCCTCTAACCACTCTATTGTCCCTCTAACCACTCTATTGTTCCTCTAACCACTCTATTGTTCCTCTAACCACTCTATTGTTCCCTCTAACCACTCTATTGTTCCCTCTAACCACTCTATTGTTCCTCTAACCACTCTATTGTTCCTCTAACCACTCTATTGTTCCTCTAACCACTCTATTGTTCCTCTAACCACTCTATTGTTCCTATAACCACTATTGTTCCCTCTAACCACTCTATTGTTCCTCTAACCACTCTATTGTTCCTCTAACCACTCTATTGTTCCTCTAACCACTCTATTGTTCCTCTAACCACTCTATTGTTCCTCTAACCACTCTATTGTTCCTCTAACCACTCTATTGTCCCTCTAACCACTCTATTGTTCCTCTAATCCTCTAACCACTCTATTGTCCCTCTAACCACTCTATTGTTCCTCTAACCACTCTATTGTTCCTCTAACCACTCTATTGTCCCTCTAACCACTCTATTGTTCCTCTAACCACTCTATTGTCCCTCTAACCACTCTATTGTTCCTCTAATCCTCTAACCACTCTATTGTCCCTCTAACCACTCTATTGTTCCTCTAACCACTCTATTGTTCCCCTCTAACCACTCTATTGTTCCTCTAACCACTCTATTGTCCCTCTAACCACTCTATTGTTCCTCTAACCACTCTATTGTTCCTCTAACCACTCTATTGTTCCTCTAACCACTCTATTGTTCCTCTAACCACTCTATTGTTCCTCTAATCCTCTAACCACTCTATTGTCCCTCTAACCACTCTATTGTTCCTCTAACCACTCCATTGTCCCTCTAATCCTCTAACCACTCTATTGTTCCAATAACCACTCTATTGTTCCTCTAACCACTCTATTGTTCCTCTAACCACTCTATTGTCCATCTAACCACTCTATTGTTCCTCTAATCCTCTAACCACTCTATTGTCCCTCTAACCACTCTATTGTTCCTCTAACCACTCCATTGTTCCTATAACCACTCCATTGTTCCTATAACCACTCTATTGTCCCTCTAACCACTCTATTGTTCCTATAACCACTCTATTGTTCCTATAACCACTATTTACCCTCTAACCACTCTATTGTTCCTCTAACCACTCTATTGTTCCTCTAACCACTCTATTGTCCCTCTAACCACTCTATTGTTCCTCTAACCACTCTATTGTTCCTCTAACCACTCTATTGTTCCTCTAACCACTCTATTGTTCCTCTAACCACTCTATTGTTCCTATAACCACTATTTTCCCTCTAACCACTCTATTGTTCCTCTAACCACTCTATTGTTCCTCTAACCACTCTATTGTTCCTCTAACCACTCTATTGTTCCTCTAACCACTCTATTGTCCCTCTAACCACTCTATTGTCCCTCTAACCACTCTATTGTTCCCTCTAACCACTCTATTGTTCCTCTAACCACTCTATTGTTCCTCTAACCACTCTATTGTTCCTCTAACCACTCTATTGTCCCTCTAATCCTCTAACCACTCTATTGTCCCTCTAACCACTCTATTGTTCCTCTAACCACTCTATTGTTCCTCTAACCACTCTATTGTTCCTCTAACCACTCTATTGTTCCTCTAACCACTCTATTGTCCCTCTAACCACTCTATTGTCCCTCTAACCACTCTATTGTCCCTCTAATCCTCTAACCACTCTATTGTTCCTCTAACCACTCTATTGTCCCTCTAACCACTCTATTGTTCCTCTAACCACTCTATTGTTCCTCTAACCACTCTATTGTTCCTCTAACCACTCTATTGTTCCTATAACCACTCTATTGTCCCTCTAACCACTCTATTGTTCCTCTAATCCTCTAACCACTCTATTGTTCCCTCTAACCACTCTATTGTTCCTCTAACCACTCTATTGTTCCTCTAACCACTCTATTGTTCCTCTAACCACTCTATTGTTCCTCTAACCACTCTATTGTTCCTATAACCACTCTATTGTCCCTCTAACCACTCTATTGTTCCTCTAACCACTCTATTGTTCCTCTAACCACTCTATTGTCCCTCTAACCACTCTATTGTTCCTCTAACCACTCTATTGTTCCTCTAACCACTCTATTGTTCCTCTAACCACTCTATTGTCCCTCTAACCACTCTATTGTTCCCTCTAACCACTCTATTGTTCCTCTAACCACTCTATTGTTCCTCTAACCACTCTATTGTTCCCTCTAACCACTCTATTGTTCCCTCTAACCACTCTATTGTTCCCTCTAACCACTCTATTGTTCCTCTAACCACTCGATTGTCCCTCTAACCACTCTATTGTTCCTCTAACCACTCTATTGTCCCTCTAACCACTCTATTGTTCCTCTAACCACTCTATTGTCCCTCTAACCACTCTATTGTCCCTCTAACCACTCTATTGTTCCTCTAACCACTCTATTGTTCCTCTAACCACTCTATTGTTCCTCTAACCACTCTATTGTTCCTCTAACCACTCTATTGTTCCTCTAACCACTCTATTGTTCCTCTAACCACTCTATTGTCCCTCTAACCACTCTATTGTTCCTCTAACCACTCTATTGTTCCTCTAACCACTCTATTGTCCCTCTAACCACTCTATTGTCCCTCTAACCACTCTATTGTCCCTCTAACCACTCTATTGTTCCTTTAACCACTCTATTGTTCCTCTAACCACTCTATTGTTCCTCTAACCACTCTATTGTTCCTCTAACCACTCTATTGTTCCTCTAACCACTCTATTGTCCCTCTAACCACTCTATTGTCCCTCTAACCACTCTATTGTTCCTCTAACCACTCTATTGTTCCTCTAACCACTCTATTGTTCCTCTAACCACTCTATTGTTCCTCTAACTACTCTATTGTTCCCTCTAACCACTCTATTGTTCCTCTAACCACTCTATTGTTCCTCTAACCACTCTATTGTTCCTCTAACCACTCTATTGTTCCTCTAACCACTCTATTGTTCCTCTAACCACTCTATTGTCCCTCTAACCACTCTATTGTTCCTCTAACCACTCTATTGTCCCTCTAACCACTCTATTGTTCCTCTAACCACTCTATTGTTCCTCTAACCACTCTATTGTTCCTCTAACCACTCTATTGTTCCTCTAACCACTCTATTGTTCCTCTAACCACTCTATTGTCCCTCTAACCACTCTATTGTTCCTCTAACCACTCTATTGTCCCTCTAACCACTCTATTGTTCCTCTAACCACTCTATTGTTCCTCTAACCACTCTATTGTTCCTCTAATCCTCTAACCACTCCATTGTTCCTATAACCACTCTATTGTCCCTCTAACCACTCTATTGTTCCTATAACCACTCTATTGTTCCTCTAACCACTCTATTGTTCCTCTAACCACTCTATTGTCCATCTAACCACTCTATTGTTCCTCTAATCCTCTAACCACTCTATTGTCCCTCTAACCACTCTATTGTTCCTCTAACCACTCTATTGTTCCTCTAATCCTCTAACCACTCTATTGTCCCTCTAACCACTCTATTGTTCCTCTAACCACTCTATTGTTCCTCTAACCACTCTATTGTCCCTCTAACCACTCTATTGTTCCTCTAACCACTCTATTGTTCCTCTAACCACTCTATTGTCCCTCTAACCACTCTATTGTTCCTCTAACCACTCTATTGTTCCTCTAACCACTCTATTGTCCCTCTAACCACTCTATTGTTCCTCTAACCACTCTATTGTCCCTCTAACCACTCTATTGTTCCTATAACCACTCTATTGTCCCTCTAACCACTCTATTGTCCCTCTAACCACTCTATTGTTCCTCTAACCACTCTATTGTTCCTCTAACCACTCTATTGTTCCTCTAACCACTCTATTGTCCCTCTAACCACTCTATTGTTCCTCTAACCACTCTATTGTTCCTCTAACCACTCTATTTTCCCTCTAACCACTCTATTGTTCCTCTAACCACTCTATTGTTCCTCTAACCACTCTATTGTTCCTATAACCACTCTATTGTTCCCTCTAACCACTCTATTGTTCCTATAACCACTATATTGTCCCTCTAACCACTCTATTGTTCCTCTAACCACTCTATTGTCCTCTAACCACTCTATTGTTCCTCTAATCCTCTAACCACTCTATTGTCCCTTCTAACCACTCTATTGTCCATCTAACCACTCTATTGTTCCTCTAATTCTAACCACTCTATTGTACCCTCTAACCACTCTATTGTCCCTCTAACCACTCTATTGTTCCTCTAACCACTCTATTGTTCCTCTAACCACTCTATTGTTCCTCTAACCACTCTATTGTTCTCCATCTAACCACTCTATTGTTCCCTCTAACCACTCTATTGTCCCTTCTAACCACTCTATTGTCCCTCTAACCACTCTATTGTTCCTCTAATCCTCTAACCACTCTATTGTTCCTCTAACCACTCTATTGTTCCTCTAACCACTCTATTGTTCCTCTAACCACTCTATTGTCCCTCTAACCACTCTATTGTTCCTCTAACCACTCTATTGTTCCTCTAACCACTCTATTGTCCCTCTAACCACTCTATTGTTCCTCTAACCACTCTATTGTTCCTCTAACCACTCTATTGTCCCTCTAACCACTCTATTGTTCCTCTAACCACTCTATTGTTCCCTCTAACCACTCTATTGTTCCTATAACCACTCTATTGTTCCTCTAACCACTCTATTGTCCCTCTAACCACTCTATTGTTCCTCTAACCACTCTATTGTCCCTCTAACCACTCTATTGTTCCTCTAACCACTCTATTGTCCTCTAACCACTCTATTGTTCCTATAACCACTATTGTCCCTCTAACCACTCTATTGTCCCTCTAACCACTCTATTGTTCCTCTAACCACTCTATTGTTCCTCTAACCACTCTATTGTTCCTATAACCACTCTATTGTCCCTCTAACCACTCTATTGTTCCTATAACCACTATATTGTCCCTCTAACCACTCTATTGTTCCTCTAACCACTCTATTGTCCATCTAACCACTCTATTGTTCCTCTAATCCTCTAACCACTCTATTGTCCTTCTAACCACTCTATTGTCCATCTAACCACTCTATTGTTCCTCTAATCCTCTAACCACTCTATTGTCCCTCTAACCACTCTATTGTTCCTCTAACCACTCTATTGTTCCTCTAACCACTCTATTGTTCCTCTAACCACTCTATTGTTCCTCTAACCACTCTATTGTCCCTCTAATCATCTAACCACTCTATTGTCCCTCTAACCACTCTATTGTCCCTCTAACCACTCTATTGTTCCTCTAACCACTCTATTGTCTCTCTAACCACTCTATTGTTCCTCTAACCACTCTATTGTTCCTCTAACAACTCTATTGTTCCTCTAACCACTCTATTGTTCCTCTAACCACTCTATTGTCCATCTAACCACTCTATTGTTCCTCTAATCCTCTAACCACTCTATTGTCCCTCTAACCACTCTATTGTCCCTCTAACCACTCTATTGTCCCTCTAACCACTCTATTGTCCATCTAACCACTCTATTGTTCCTCTAATCCTCTAACCACTCTATTGTCCCTCTAACCACTCTATTGTCCATCTAACCACTCTATTGTTCCTCTAATCCTCTAACCACTCTATTGTCCCTCTAACCACTCTATTGTCCCTCTAACCACTCTATTGTCCCTCTAACCCCTATATTGTTCATCTAACCACTCTATTGTCCCTCTAACCACTCTATTGTCCCTCTAACCACTCTATTGTCCCTCTAACCACTCTATTGTTCCTCTAATCCTCTAACCACTCTATTGTTCCTCTAACCACTCTATTGTCCCTCTAACCACTCTATTGTTCCTCTAACCACTCTATTGTTCCTCTAATCCTCTAACCACTCTATTGTTCCTCTAACCACTCTATTGTTCATCTAACCACTCTATTGTTCCCTCTAACCACTCTATTGTCCCTCTAACCCACTCTATTGTTCATCTAACCACTCTATTGTTCCTCTAACCACTCTATTGTTCCCTCTAACCACTCTATTGTTCCTATAACCACTCTATTGTTCCCTCTAACCACTCTATTGTCCCTCTAACCACTCTATTGTTCCTATAACCACTCTATTGTTCCTCTAACCACTCTATTGTTCCTCTAATCCTCTAACCCCTCTATTGTCCCTCTAACCACTCTATTGTTCCTATAACCACTCTATTGTCCCTCTAACCACTCTATTGTTCCTCTAACCACACTATTGTCCCTCTAACCACTCTATTGTCCCTCTAACCACTCTATTGTCCCTCTAACCACTCTATTGTCCCTCTAACCACTCTATTGTTCCTATAACCACTCTATTGTCCCTCTAACCACTCTATTGTTCCTCTAACCACTCTATTGTTCCTCTAACCACTCTATTGTCCCTCTAACCACTCTATTGTTCCTCTAACCACTCTATTGTTCCTCTAACCACTCTATTGTTCCTCTAACCACTCTATTGTCCCTCTAACCACTCTATTGTTCCTATAACCACTCTATTGTTCCTCTAACCACTCTATTGTCCCTCTAACCACTCTATTGTTCCTCTAACCACTCTATTGTTCCTCTAACCACTCTATTGTTCCTATAACCACTCTATTGTCCCTCTAACCACTCTATTGTTCCTATAACCACTATATTGTTCCTCTAACCACTCTATTGTTCCTCTAACCACTCTATTGTCCCTCTAACCACTCTATTGTTCCTCTAATCCTCTAACCACTCTATTGTCCCTCTAACCACTCTATTGTCCCTCTAACCACTCTATTGTTCCTCTAACCACTCTATTGTTCCTCTAACCACTCTATTGTCCCTCTAACCACTCTATTGTTCCTCTAACCACTCTATTGTTCCTCTAACCACTCTATTGTTCCTCTAACCACTCTATTGTTCCTCTAATCATCTAACCACTCTATTGTCCCTCTAACCACTCTATTGTCCCTCTAACCACTCTATTGTTCCTCTAACCACTCTATTGTCCCTCTAACCACTCTATTGTCCCTCTAACCACTCTATTGTTCCTCTAACCACTCTATTGTTCCTCTAACCACTCTATTGTTCCTCTAACCACTCTATTGTCCATCTAACCACTCTATTGTTCCTCTAATCCTCTAACCACTCTATTGTCCCTCTAACCACTCTATTGTTCCTCTAACCACTCTATTGTCCCTCTAACCACTCTATTGTCCATCTAACCACTCTATTGTTCCTCTAATCCTCTAACCACTCTATTGTCCCTCTAACCACTCTATTGTCCCTCTAACCACTCTATTGTCCCTCTAACCACTCTATTGTTCCTCTAACCACTCTATTGTTCCTCTAACCACTCTATTGTTCCCTCTAACCACTCTATTGTCCCTCTAACCACTCTATTGTTCCTCTAATCCTCTAACCACTCTATTGTTCCTCTAACCACTCTATTGTCCCTCTAACCACTCTATTGTCCCTCTAACCACTCTATTGTTCCTCTAATCCTCTAACCACTCTATTGTTCCTCTAACCACTCTATTGTTCATCTAACCACTCTATTGTCCCTCTAACCACTCTATTGTCCCTCTAACCCCTATATTGTTCATCTAACCACTCTATTGTTCCTCTAACCACTCTATTGTCCCTCTAACCACTCTATTGTTCCTCTAACCACTCTATTGTTCCTCTAACCACTCTATTGTCCCTCTAACCACTCTATTGTTCCTATAACCACTCTATTGTTCCTCTAACCACTCTATTGTTCCTCTAATCCTCTAACCCCTCTATTGTCCCTCTAACCACTCTATTGTTCCTCTAACCACTCTATTGTCCCTCTAACCACTCTATTGTTCCTCTAACCACTCTATTGTTCCCTCTAACCACTCTATTGTCCCTCTAACCACTCTATTGTTCCTCTAACCACTCTATTGTTCCTCTAACCACTCTATTGTTCCTCTAACCACTCTATTGTTCCTCTAACCACTCTATTGTCCCTCTAACCCCTCTATTGTCCCTCTAACCACTCTATTGTTCCTCTAATCCTCTAACCACTCTATTGTCCCTCTAACCACTCTATTGTCCCTCTAACCACTCTATTGTTCCTCTAACCACTCTATTGTCCCTCTAACCACTCTATTGTCCCTCTAACCACTCTATTGTTCCTCTAACCACTCTATTGTTCCTCTAACCACTCTATTGTTCCTCTAACCACTCTATTGTTCCTCTAACCACTCTATTGTTCCTCTAACCACTCTATTGTCCCTCTAACCACTCTATTGTCCCTCTAACCACTCTATTGTCCCTCTAACCACTCTATTGTCCCTCTAACCACTCTATTGTTCCTCTAACCACTCTATTGTTCCTCTAACCACTCTATTGTCCCTCTAACCACTCTATTGTTCCTCTAACCACTCTATTGTTCCTCTAACCACTCTATTGTCCCTCTAACCACTCTATTGTCCCTCTAACCACTCTATTGTCCCTCTAACCACTCTATTGTTCCTCTAACCACTCTATTGTTCCTCTAACCACTCTATTGTCCCTCTAACCACTCTATTGTCCCTCTAACCACTATATTGAAGTTCAACAGCAGGTTGAAACTGAGTGGAAAACATGGTCGCTTTGGATGTTGTTTCAAAGCCTAAGTAACGAAATGGACAGTGCTTTCTAAGGTGATGATTAATTCAAAACACCCATACTCAAGCTTAGAGTTCATACTTACGCCTATATATGTGCCCAAGCCCGAAACCCCCCCTACCCCCGAATTAAAATAACGATTGTGTCATTACATAAAACATAGCCTACTGCATATTACTCATGGCAGAAAAACATAAAAAAATGGATTGAAGATGTGTTTGGTACATAATTGGTCTAACTTATACTCCAAATTTAAACACATTCTAGTAATTATCTTTGAGTGTGGCCGGTATTATTATGCATACTGATGGACTGGTTACCTTATGCTATTCTCCAAACGTTCTATTCATGAATCTGGTAGTGAAATAACCGGAGTAGCCGATCTGGCATGAGTGAAACACAAACAGGCGGGAAAACGCTCTGCCTCCATTCGCTATTCCAGAGCATACGGATGAAGCCTCCATTCTCTATTCCAGAGCATACGGATGAAGCCTCCATTCGCTATTCCAGAGCATACGGATGAAGCCTCCATTCTCTATTCCAGAGCATACGGATGACGCCTCCATTCGCTATTCCAGAGCATACGGATGAAGCCTCCATTCTCTATTCCAGAGCATACGGATGAAGCCTCCATTCTCTATTCCAGAGCATACGGATGACGCCTCCATTCTCTATTCCAGAGCATACGGATGACGCCTCCATTCTCTATTCCAGAGCATACGGATGACGCCTCCATTCGCTATTCCAGAGCATACGGATGAAGCCTCCATTCTCTATTCCAGAGCATACAGATGAAGCCTCCATTCGCTATTCCAGAGCATACGGATGAAGCCTCCATTCTCTATTCCAGAGCATACGGATGAAGCCTCCATTCGCTATTCCAGAGCATACGGATGAAGCCTCCATTCTCTATTCCAGAGCTTACGGATGAAGCCTCCATTCTCTATTCCAGAGCTTACGGATGACGCCTCCATTCTCTATTCCAGAATATACGGATGACGCCTCCATTCGCTATTCCAGAGCATACGGATGAAGCCTCCATTCTCTATTCCAGAGCATACGGATGACGCCTCCATTCTCTATTCCAGAATATACGGATGACGCCTCTATTCGCTATTCCAGAGCATACGGATGAAGCCTCCATTCGCTATTCCAGAGCATACGGATGAAGCCTCCATTCTCTATTCCAGAGCATACGGATGAAGCCTCCATTCGCTATTCCAGAGCATACGGATGAAGCCTCCATTCTCTATTCCAGAGCATACGGATGAAGCCTCCATTCTCTATTCCAGAGCATACGGATGAAGCCTCCATTCTCTATTCCAGAGCATACGGATGAAGCCTCTATTCGCTATTCTAGAGCATACGGATGACGCCTCCATTCTCTATTCCAGAGCATACGGATGAAGCCTCTATTCGCTATTCCAGAGCATACGGATGATGCCTCAATTCGCTATTCCAGAGCATACGGATGAAGCCTCTATTCGCTATTCCAGAGCATACGGATGAAGCCTCTATTCGCTATTCCAGAGCATACGGATGAAGCCTCTATTCGCTATTCTAGAGCATACGGATGACGCCTCCATTCTCTATTCCAGAGCATACGGATGAAGCCTCTATTCGCTATTCCAGAGCATACGGATGATGCCTCAATTCGCTATTCCAGAGCATACGGATGAAGCCTCTATTCGCTATTCCAGAGCATACGGATGAAGCCTCTATTCGCTATTCCAGAGCATACGGATGATGCCTCAATTCGCTATTCCAGAGCATACGGATGAAGCCTCTATTCGCTATTCCAGAGCATACGGATGAAGCCTCTATTCGCTATTCCAGAGCATACGGATGAAGCCTCTATTCGCTATTCTAGAGCATACGGATGACGCCTCCATTCTCTATTCCAGAGCATACCGATGAAGCCTCTATTCGCTATTCCAGAGCATACGGATGATGCCTCAATTCGCTATTCCAGAGCATACGGATGAAGCCTCTATTCGCTATTCCAGAGCATACGGATGAAGCCTCTATTCGCTATTCCAGAGCATACGGATGAAGCCTCTATTCGCTATTCCAGAGCATACTGATGACGCCTTCATTCGCTATTCCAGAGCATACGGATGAAGCCTCTATTCGCTATTCCAGAGCATACGGATGAAGCCTCTATTCGCTATTCCAGAGCATACGGATGACGCCTCCATTCGCTATTCCTATTCCTATTAATATGACTTTGATTGTGATGACCATGGAGGGGCATGCGTTCACATTCCCACATTTTAAAGCTTTACGTTAAGGGACCCCTATTCCCCATCCATAGGTGTAACTACTACCTTCGCCATTACTTCAGACAGTGTCCTGACTTTTTGAAAAGAATGTTAGACAGTTTTGATGTACTTATTATTTTAGACATAAAACCTAATCTTATTCAGGGAGTGTCAGTGTAATGCGGTGGGTCAATATGTATGACGCCTCCATTCGCTATTCCAGAGCATACATATGACTTGTATTTTTTCCTGCCAATTTATAATGGGCCATTCTAAATCGAAACAAATTTTACATATTAGTAAAGACAAAATTAAATTCAAAATATGATCTGATCACTTGATGAGAGAACAACTGTGCAGCCTGAGGCAAGGAACAGAGAGCAAGCTTTTTTTGCAACTTTCTCAAAGCATCAATAGCCAATAGTCGCATCATGCCTAACCCTAACCCTAACCCTAACCCTAACCATAACCCTAACCCTAACCCTAAACCCTAACCCTAACCCTAACCCTAACCCTAACCCTAACCCTAACCCATATACACCGAACAAAAATATAAACGCAACATGTAAAGTGTTGGTCCTATGTTTCATGAGCTGAAATAAAGATCACCGACATTTTCCATACACACAAAAAGCTTATTTCTCTCAAATTTGGTCCACAAATTTGTTTACATCCCTGTTAGTGAGCATTTCTCCTTTGCCAAAATAATCCATCCACCTGACAGGTGTGGCATATCAAGAAGCTGATTAAAAAGCATGATCATTACACAGGTGCACCTTGTGCTGGGGACAATAAAAGGCCACTCTAAAATGTGCAGTTTTGTCACACAACACAATGCCACAGATGTCTTAAGTATTGAGGGAGCGTGCAATTGGCATGCTGACCAGAGCTTTTGCCAGATAATTGAATATTCATTTCTCTACCATAAATCAATGTTGTTTTAGAGAATTTGTCAGTACGTCCAACTGGCCTAACAACCGCAGAGCATGTGTATGGCGTCATTACATTTAAATGTTAAGTCATTTAGCAGACGCTCTTATCCAGAGCGACTTACAGTTAGTGAGTGCATACATTTTTCATACTGGGCGATCAGTTTACTGTCAACGTTGTGAACAGAGGGCCCATGGTGGCGGTGGGGTTATGGTATGGGCAGGCAGAAGCTACGGACAATGAACACAATTGCATTTTATCGATAGCAATTTCAATGCACAGAGATACCGTGATGAGATCCTGAGGCCCATTGTCATGCCATTCATCGCCACCATCACCTCATGTTTGGGACTCCCATAGGGTGGCGCACAATTGGCCCAGCATCGTCCGGGTTTGGCCAGGGTATGACGTCATTGTAAATAAGAATTTGTTCTTAACTGACTTGCCTACTTAAATAAAGGCTAAATAAAATAAAGTAAATAAATAAATGTTTCAGCATGATAATGCACAGCCCCATGTCGCAAGGATCTGTACACAATTCCTGGAAGCTGAAAATGGCCAGTTCTTCCATGGATACTCACCAGACATGTCACCCATTGAAAATGTTTGGGATGCTTTGGATCGACGTGTACGACAGCGTGTTCCTGGTGCCGCCAATATTCAGCAACTTCGCACAGCCACTGCAGAGGAGTGGGACAACATTCCACAGGACACCACCAACAGCCTGATTGACATGAGGTCACACCAGATACTGGCTGGTTTTCTAATCCAAGCCTACTTTTTCTTAAAGGTATCTGTGACCAACAGATGCATATCTGTATTCCCAGTCATGTGAAATCCATAGATTAGGGCCTAATTTATTTATTTCAATTAACTGATTTCCTTATATGAACTGTAACTCAGTAAAATCTTTGATTTGTTGCATTTATATTTTTGTTCAGTACCTCCCGAGTGGCGCAGTGGTCTATATGTACCCTAACCTAACCTACCTAACCAACCTAACCTAACCCTAACCTAGCCTAGCACCTACCTGCTTCTCTGGCCTATCCTATTTTCTTCTTCCTCCTACTTCTTTTCTTCTTCTTTTTTCTATTTTTCCTTCACCTGCCTGCCTAGCCTGGCCTGCCTATTCCTGCCTGCCTCCGCCTTCTCCTGGCCTGGCCCTCCTGCCTCTTTCCTGGCCTGGCTGCCTCCTGGCCTAGGCCTGGCCTGGGCCCTGGCCTGGCCTGGCCTGGCCTGGCCTGGCCCTGCCTGGCCTGGCCTGGCCCCTGGCTGGCCCCTCTGGCCTGACCTGGCCTGCGCCTGGCCTGGCCTGGCCCTGGCCTGGCCTGGCCTGGCCTGGGCCCTGGCCTGGCCTGGCCCTGCCTGCCTGCCTGGCCTAGGCCTGGCCTGGCCTGGCCTGGGCCTGGCCTGGCCTGCCTGGCTCCTGGCCTCCTGCCCTCCTGCCTCTGGCCTGGCCTGGCCTGCCTGGCCTGGCTCTCTGCCTGCCTTGTGTCCTGGCCGCCTGCCTGACTGTCCTTTGTTGCCACTGCCTATCTGCCTCCTGTGGCCTGCCTGGGGGCCTGGCCTGGCCTGGCCTGGCCTGCCCTGGCCTGGCCTGACCTGGCCTGGCCTGACCTTGCACCTTGCTAGCCTGGCCTGGCCTGGCCCTGACCTGGCCTCCTGGCCTGGCCTGGCCTGGTGGTGGTCTCTGCCTCTGATGCCTGCCTCCCTCCTGTCCTTTCCTGGCTGCCTCCTGGCCCTGGCCTGGCCTGCTGAGCCCTGCTGGCCTGACTCTGGCCTGGCCTGCCTCCTCCTGCCTGGTGGCCGTTCTCCCCTAACCTGGCCTAGACCCTAACCCTAACCCCTAACCTAAACCTAACCCTGACCTCTAACCTAACCTAACCCTAACCTGACCCTAACCCTAACCCTAAACCTAACCCTAACCTAACCTAACCCTAACCCTAACCCTAACCCTAACCTAACCTAACCTGGCCTAACCTAACCTAACTAACCCTAACCTGGCCTAACCCTAACCTGCCTAACCCTACCCTAACTCTAACCCTGACCTAACCTGACCTGACCTGACCTGACCTAACCCTGACCTGGCCTGCCTGACCTGGCCTAACCTGGCCTAACCTGGCCTAACCCTGACCTGGCCTAACCTGGCCCTAGCCTAACCTGGCCTACCTTACCCCCCTGACCTGACCTAACCCCTAACCCTAACCCTGACCCCTAACCCTAACCCTAACCCTAACCCCTAACCCCTAACCCTAACCCTCTAAGGCAGGTATAGAACCTGTTTCAAATTATCACTTTTACGCTCAACATAGCCACTTCATATGCGCACTTCTTCCCGAAACTGAAAATATTATTTATATTTTACTATTTTAGTTCAGTTATATTCTTCTTACTATAAAATCATATGATATAAAATAATGGCACAGAACTTATCAGCATATCTTGTCAGCTAAATGAACAAGCCTACAGCCTATGGCATGGAGCATAGCCAGATAACATACAGTCGGCCAACTCATATTCTTCTTCTGAAATACATTTTCTTTATAACATGTTTCTTTAGACCTGCCTAAAATAAATAAAGGATTTATTGTGATGGTGTATATTAAATTGATTTATTTAACTTTTTTAAATGTTCCAAAGGCGTGCATCAGAGGCTAGTATGGGAGGCCAGGAGATGCTAAACGTGTTTATGCTAATTAATGGTTAATTACCGTGAGACCGGCAGTCATTTGCATGACAATAACAGGCTGACAAAATGTCATGGCCGCCACAGCCCTAGTCATATCCTCTGGTGCACGGCTGAAATGGCAGCAGACCTGCCAACAGAGCAAAGCTTGCTGAAATCTGTAAAGCCACAGAGAGATCCGGTACTGGACAGCATGTTCTTCTGACCTTATTAGTTGACCACAAGGTTCTCAAAAAAAGATTTGTAAAGCTTGCTGAAAAACGCACCAGCTGCCCATTTGATCCAAGTGTAAATCCTTGTAAATGTATGACATGAATTTTACATTTAGCCCTCCATTGACTTCACACTGCATGCTGAAAAGTGAAGACCTCATCATCTATTCTGTGGACCACAGAGAGATCTTATGCAGGCCAGCACATTATTTTGACCTTATTAGTGGACCAGGATGTCCTCACATTGCTGACATTGGCCCCATTATAGATCTGCAGCAAGATATGTGATCTGGAAAATTAGCAGAGCTCGGCTGTTTAGTGGATCCATGCCACAGCATGTGACATTAATTAACATTTTCACATTTAGTTTTAGATTTTAACTGGCTGTTAGCTGTATGGGTATCGTGTAACACATCCTGACATGAGCCAAGGCATTGGGTGTCTCAGGCAAACTCCTGTCTGTGGTGATAAAACTACTTGGCGAGCACAGATTTAAAACACTCTTAAAATGTATTGGATCAAGTGTTACTGTCCGATCCTCCCAAGGCCCTGCCAAAATATGTCAAATATGTGCAATGACAGATTTATAGTGACAGTTTACTCAACTGCTTAATGACATAGGCAATTATCAGTATATCAATCCCCACCCAGAGTAAGTTTGGAGCTTAGAGAAACATGTCCCTCAAATACAACAACGAAGGTCACATATCATGCAAGATCTTTAAAATAACTGGTCATAAACTCTTAGTCTGCAGGGTGTGAATGTTCTCTCCACCCACAAACACGTAAATATCTTCTGTCTAGATAAATAATTACACATTGAACTGAAGTTTAATGACCCTGTTTCACCATGGTGACAAATCAAACTAAGCAAAGCATGAGGTGAGGGCCAACTCCTTCAGAAGTATGAGGTGAGGGCCAACTCCTTCAGAAGTATAATGTGAGGGCCAACTCCTTCAGAAGTATGAGGTGAGGGCCAACTCCTTCAGAAGTATGAGGTGAGGGCCAACTCCTTCAGATGTATGAGGTGAGGAGACAGTTCAGATGTGTTTACAAGCAAAATACTTTAAAAAAAATAGGTTGTTGATAAGGATTAATTAAACTAAAATGCACCCAAATGAGGTCAAATTAGCAGAGGGTAACTTCTGTACAGATCAAGTTTGGAACATAGAGAAACATGTCCCTCAAATATAAAAACATATATATCATGCAAGTGCCTTGTACATTAAAATAACTTGAATGTCATAAACTCTTAGTTCCAGCCTCCTGCTCAACTAGTGCATCCATCATTTCCCCCCTATGGGTCTTCTTGTACTGATGTGCTGGGTGGACACTGCATCTGAAACAAACAGGGTGTACTCATTGAGGTGAAATGTTCTGAACATTGCTGAAAGACATGTATTGAATAGAGCTGTCACGATTCCCTATTCTACACTCTCAGAAAAAAAAGGTACGGTTAGGGTAAAATATTGTTCCCTGGAGTACAAAACTCTCAAAATACAAATAATGTACATTCACATGGTACAGCTCTGTAACTTTTAGGGTACATGTGTGGATAAAGAATTTATTATGAATATAAAAAGGTACAATCATCACACTCTCAAAAAGGTGGAGGTACATTTCTGTTTCCCAAGCTACAAACATATTTTGTGTACCCTCAATACTCACCGTAAGATACAATTGATTGATTAATCTTATGCTACACTTAGATAAATAACACATTTATCTAAACTAATCCAGTCATTTAATTAGATTTATTGCACCCGTTACTGAAATGATTGTTCCAGTTAAAATGGCTTAGGTAGCCAATCAAATTTTCAATAAATCACATTTTATTACAAAGCCATTTTTACATCAGCAGATGCCACAAAGTGCTATACAGAAAGTCTCCTAACCCTGACAGTCATTCTGAATGCAAGTTGTGGCTGGATTAGCAATTACTCATCACTTTGCAAGCCAGCATAATGTGACTTGCAGGTCTGATTTGGCCTGTAAACCATGAGTTTCATGCCACTGCATTTCTGCAACATTATTTTGTTGAAATTTAATTTGATCTTTGAGAAATTAAACTAATTGATTGCACCCAAATTGTCTCTTTTCATTTATAGGGTTCACATATTAGATAAATATAGTACCCAACATCCGATTTGGACCAAACTTCTTCCTACCATAAAAAAAAAAAAAAAAAGCCACCCACGGAATCCCTCCGCACCCCACGCCAATCCCCACGGAATCCCTCCGCACCCCACGCCAATCCCCACGGAATCCCTCCGCACCCCACGGAATCCCTCCGCACTCACGCCAATCCCCACGGAATCCCTCCGCACCCACGCCAATCCCCACGGAATCCCTCCGCACCCACGCCAATCCCCACGGAATCCCTCCGCACCCCACGCCAATCCCCACGGAATCCCTCCGCACCCCACGCCAATCCCCACGGAATCCCTCCGCACCCCACGCCAATCCCCACGGAATCCCTCCGCACCCCACGCCAATCCCCACGGAATCCCTCCGCACCCCACGCCAATCCCCACGGAATCCCTCCGCACCCCACGCCAATCCCCACGGAATCCCTCCGCACCCACGCCAATCCCCACGGAATCCCTCCGCACCCACGCCAATCCCCACGGAATCCCTCCGCACCCACGCCAATCCCCACGGAATCCCTCCGCACCCCACGCCAATCCCCACGGAATCCCTACGCACCCCACGCCAATCCCCACGGAATCCCTCCGCACCCCACGCCAATCCCCACGGAATCCCTCCGCACCACGCCAATCCCCACGGAATCCCTCCGCACCCCACGCCAATCCCCACGGAATCCCTCCGCACCCCACGCCAATCCCCACGGAATCCCTCCGCACTTTACGCCAATCCCCACGGAATCCCTCCGCACCCCACGCCAATCCCCACGGAATCCCTCCGCACCCCACGCCAATCCCCACGGAATCCCTCCGCACCCCACGCCAATCCCCACGGAATCCCTCCGCACTCACGCCAATCCCCACAGAATCCCCTCCGCACTCTACGCCAATCCCCACGGAATCCCTCCGCACCCCACGCCAATCCCCACGGAATCCCTCCGCACCCCGCCAATCCCCACGGAATCCCTCCGCACTCCCACGCCAATCCCCACGGAATCCCTCCGCACCCCACGCCAATCCCCACGGAATCCCTCCGCACCCCACGCCAATCCCCACGGAATCCCTCCGCACCCCACGCCAATCCCACTAAAACAACCAGTATACAGTATCAGCTCATGTCTGACAGTCGGATGGAGCCCACCCATTTATACATTTCGCTGGACTCCTGTATTTATTAAATGGATCACAACATTTTCTTTGCAACTTTGGGTAGAAAACCAATAGCTTTTGCTCATGATAAAAATAAATATTGTGGTCAATTGTGTGGTGAAGCCAATCCTCCATGAAAGCAATTCAGTTTGTCCTTCTCTTAGCAACCTAATGCTTCAACCCAACTCTACTTGAATAGTCCAACACGTGGCAGCTCTCTGAGAGGGTCCATCCCTATCCTCCGTATGGTGCAATTCTAATATGAAGACTTTTCCTACAAGCCCAAAACCTTAATGGAGTGACTAAAATGTAGTGACAACCCTAATAAAACAAAACAATTAGAAACCAAAACATCTCTATATAATTGGTGACATTTACCATTAAAACCAACCCAATACCATTACCCTTTACAGTGTGTGTTTGGGACTTTTACCATTAAAGACCATTAGAGACCAAAACATTGAAACCATTAGAACTGCTGTAGCCTAATGGCTTCCTTGTTCGCCAGGAATAGTCTAACTAATCCAGACCTTTTTTAAGGGAATAAACCCAGAGGGGCCGTTTCCTGGACACTAATTAAGCCTAAGAGAAGGACAAACTGAATTGCTTTCGTGGAGCACTGGCTTCAATTGTGAGAATGACCACACAATTTAATTTATCATGAACAAAAGCTATTGGTTTTCTACCTAAAGTGGCAAAGAAAATGTTGTGATCCATTTAATAAACACAAGAGACCCGCAAAATCTCTAAAAGGGTGTGGTGGCAGTAGTAGGAACAGCGACATCTAGTGGGCAAATGTGGTTTTTCACCCTAATTTATGATAAAGAGTGGGACTTCAATGACTAATTTCTCTGAACAGAGAAACCCCCATCACCAGATTCAGAGGGACTACAATACAAAGGATGAAGAAGCAATACTCCAAGCAGCAGCTCCATACTACTTTGTCAGACATAGAGAACTGATACCAAATACTGGTTGTTGGAGTGGGATTGGGGTGGGGTTGTGGAGGGTCCGTGGGTTGCTTTTGATAATGTTATTGGATTCCTCAGGTTTTACTCATTGTTAAGAAGAATTATGGTCCAAATCGGATGATCGGTACTATATTTATTCAAGATTATATGAATCCTATAAATTAAAATGGCCAATTTGCGTGAATTCAATTAGCTTAATTTCTCAGATCAAATTATATTTCAACAAAAAATTATGTTTCAGGAATCATAATCAGTTTCTAACTACAGAAGCGATTTCAGCACAACCTGAGATGGTAGGTGTCGAAATCCTCTTTCTTTTGCTTTTTGAGGAGGAACGGCCCATCAAACTTTTTTTTAAAGTGCATTTAAACACAACACAGTTTACATTAAAACAATAAAATGAAAAAAATAAAAGTAAACAGGAAGCAGTAAAAATATTGAATAAAAGACAGAGGATGTCTAAAACCATCACTGATTAAAAGCTAAAAGGGTGGGTTTTTAAAAGGGATTTAAAACCTCAATGGTCCTTCTAACCTCCTTGGCATTGAGACGTTGAAGGCTGTGAATGAATAACTTGATCAATCACATGCTGATGGTGGCTCATTCACAAGTTGATCTTTAGAAAGATAACAATTGCAATATAATGGAATCTGTTACTTTATTGTAATTATGTCCGTTTTACTGAAGCCAGCTCAGCTGATAAGCGGTTTCCTTTAAAGTGTAATACAAGTCTGAGGCAGCTACAGTTGTAGTCGGAAGTTTACATACACCTGTATCTCTGATTTTCACAATTCCTGAAATTTAATCCTAGTAAAAATTCCCTGTTTTAGGTCAGTTAGGATCACCACTTTATTTTAAGAATGCGAAATGTCAGAATAATAGTAGAGAGAATTATTTATTTCAGCTTTTATTTATTTCATCACATTCCCAGTGGGTCAGAAGTTTACATACACTCAATTAGTATTTGGTAGCATTGCCTTTAAATTGTTTTACTTGGGTCAAACGTTTCGGGTAGCCTTCCACAAGCTTCCCACAATAAGTTGGGTGATCCGCGCTGTGCACCAGTAGTTCAAACAGACAGCTCGGTGCATTCAACATGTCAATACCTCTCACAAATACAAGTAGTGATAAAGTCAATCTCTCCTCCACTTTGAGCCAGGAGAGATTGACATGCATATTAGTAATGTTAGCTCTCTGTGTACATCCAAGGGCCAGCCGTCCTGCCCTGTTCTGAGCCAATTACAATTTTCCTAAGTACCTCTTTGTGGCACCTGACCACACGACTGAACAGTAGTCCAGGTGCGACAAAACTAGGGCCTGTAGGACCTGCCTTGTTGATAGTGCTGTTAAGAAGGCAGAGCAGTGCTTTATTATGGACAGACTTCTCCCCATCTTAGCTACTGTTGTATCAATATGTTTTGATCATGACAGTTTACAATCCAGGGTTACTCCAAGCAGTTTAGTCACCTCAACTTGCTCAATTTCCACATTATTCATTACAAGATTTAGTTGAGGTTTAGGGTTTAGTGAATGATTTGTCCCAAATACAATGCTTTTAGTTTTGGAAATATTTAGGACTAACCTATTCCTTGCCACCCATTCTGAAACTAACTGCAGATCTTTGTTAAGTGTTGCCGTCATTTCAGTCGCTGTAGTAGCTGACGTGTATAGTGTTGAGTCATCCGCATACATAGACACACTGGCTTTACTCAAAGCCAGTGGCATGTCATTAGTAAAGATTGAAAAAATTAAGGGGCCTAGACAGCTGCCCTGGGGAATTCCTGATTCTATCTGGATTATATTGGATAGGCTTCCATTAAACAACACCCTCTGTGTTCTGTTAGACAGGTAACTCTTTATCCACAATATAGCAGGGGGTGTAAAGCCATAACACATACGTTTTTCCATCAGCAGACTATTATCGATAATGTCAAAAGCAACACTGAAGTCTAACAAAACAGCCCCCACAATATTTTATTCAACAATTCCTCTCAGCCAATCATCAGTCATTGGTGTAAGTGCTGTGCTTGTTGAATATCCTTCCCTATAAGCGTGCTGAAAGTCTGTTGTCAATTTGTTTACTGTAAAATAGCATTGTATCTGGTCAAACACAATTTTTTCCAAAAGTCCACTAAGGGTTGGTAACAGGCTGATTGGTCGGCTATTTGAGCCAGTAAAGGGGGCTTTACTATTCTTAGGTAGGGGAATTACTTTTGCTTCCTTCCAGGCCTGAGGGCAGACACTTTCTAGTAGGTTGAAAAGTAGAGGGACGATCTCTCCAGGGAGCTTGAGGAGATCAGCCAGAAATCTAATTGTATTGTTCACGTACACAGTTTAGCAGGTATGATCTGTGCCATAGCTAGCCAACATGCATGAAATGCTGTAGTATGAATCTGCAGGTAGCTAAAGCTAATATATTAGCTTCAATATTAGCTAGCTAGCTAACATTAGGCTATAACGAGCAATGCAAATGGGTTTCTGAGATACAAATAATATTACTACAATCAGTTTGTATTGCTAGTAGTATGGGTTAGGATTGTGGTTCATTGTTTAGCTAGCTAGCTACATGCCTAAAAAGACTCCAGTTGGCCAGATGATTACATGACCCATCAAGTTAACCTGGTGTGTCTGGGGGTGATGAATAACATGTGAAAAAATAAGAAACCCGCACACTGCTCTTGATAGTATCACTGCTCTTTATTAAGCTTTACTTATCGGCCACAAGGCCTTCGTCAAAGCCCCTCGCCATGTGATTTATCATAGTAGCAGGCAGCAGCAATCTAAATGATCAGACTGAAAACATGCAAGGAAAACTGATCGGGTGAAATTATGAAGCGAGTGGATGGAGAAATACAGCTTCAATCTATTCAATCAGAGCAGCGGGATCAACGTACAGCTTGCCCATGTCTTTATAGACAGGCAAACTAGCCAGCTGAGTTATTTAGACTGACTCAGACAGGCAAACTAGCCAGTTGAGTTATTTAGACTGACTCAGACAGGCAAACTAGCCAGCTGAGTTATTTAGACTGACTCAGACAGGCAAACTAGCCAGCTGAGTTATTTAGACTGACTCAGACAGGCAAACTAGCCAGTTGAGTTATTTAGACTGACTCAGACAGGCAAACTAGCCAGCTGAGTTATTTAGACTGACTCAGACAGGCAAACTAGCCAGTTGAGTTATTTAGACTGACTCAGACAGTACAGAACGGTTTGGAAGCACTGTGACTGACTCAGACAGTACAGAACGGTTTGGAAGCACTGTGACTGACTCAGACAGTACAGAACGGTTTGGAAGCACTGTGACTGACTCACACAGTACAGAACGGTTTGGAAGCACTGTGACTGACTCAGACAGTACAGAACGGTTTGGAAGCACTGTGACTGACTCAGACAGTACAGAACGGTTTGGAAGCACTGTGACTGACTCAGACAGTACAGAACGGTTTGGAAGCACTGTGACTGACTCAGACAGTACAGAACGGTTTGGAAGCACTGTGACTGACACATGAAAAACATGCTCGCTGGCACCGGGAAAAACTTTTTTCCTATCACAGATAATTACAAAAAAATACTTGGATCATAATCGTATGCAGAAAATTGCCCATATCCGTTAGATACTCGTTTTGTCCGACTACTCAGCACACCCCTAGTGTCTGGGTAAGCATCATCCAATAATTATAAAATATTTATACAATATTTTTTTTGGGACACTTTCTATTTTTGATATTGCTACTATGCAAGTAACCATTTCACTGTACTGTTTACACTTTCTGTGTCCTGTGCACGTGACAAATAAACATATATTTTATTTGATATAGTGTGTTTACCAGAGACGGTAATGTGAAGAACAACATGACCTGCACCAAAGTCTGATTAGGATATAGGCCAAGGACCAGATAGTGTATTTGTACCTGGAGTTTATCCTTATTGTAGGCTACTATTTTCACCACTTTTACTCTTGAAATATTTGGTTGTTTACTACACTACTCACTCTGTTTAGCACATGGCCTCACATGTGAATCCTTAAAGAGATGGGTGGGGCTAAAGCTTAAGAGGGTGTGAACGATGCTGAATGGGTGTAGACAAAGAAGAGCTCTCCAGTAGGTACAAAAACATTCAAGGGTCATTTTCTCAAAAGTCGGGTTACAAGTTTATCAACTTTCAAAGCAGAATTACTTTCCCATTGTTCCTCAACTGTAGTGTATGATATACCATTTTCTAGCTCTGAGTCTCTACTTTTATCCAATGTAAAAAAACACCATTTCAAATTTTGCTACATTAGACCAAATCGAGCCGGTCGGTCACGTGAGTTGTTGCCAGTGGTGTAAAATACTTAAGTAAAAATACTTGAAAGTACTTCAGTAGTTTTTTGGGGTATCTGTACTTTACTATTTATATTTTGGACAACTTTTACTTCACTATATTCCTAAAGAAAAAAAAATGCTTTTTACTCCATACATTTTCCCTGACACCCAAAAGAACTCGTTACATTTTGAAAGGTTAGCAGGACAGAAATATTGTCAAATTCACACACTTATCAAGACAACATCCCTGGTCATCCCTACTGCCTCTGATCTGGCGGACTCACTAAACACACTTGCTTCGTTTGTAAATTATGTCTGAGTGTGCACCTGGCTATCCGTAAGTTAAATAAAAAACTAGAAAATTGTGCCATCTGGTTTGCCTAATATAAGGAATTTGAAATTATTTATAATTTTACTTTTACTTTTGATACTTAAGCATATTTTTGAAATTACATTTACTTTTGATACTTAAGTATATTTAAAACCAAATATCTTTAGACTTTTACTCAAGTAGTATTTTCCTGGGTGACTTTTACATTTACTTGAGTCATTTTCTAATAAGATATCTTTACTTTTACTCAAGTATGACAACTGGGTACTTTTTCCACCACGGGTTGTTGCTGATGTGTCTTGGCCTCCTCCAGCTCCTCTGTGCGCTGAATGGCATCAGTTTCATACTTAGTCCTCCACTAAGCCACCTCGCTGTTGGCCTTGGACATGCCGCGTTGCAGCTCTGCCTTGGCCTCCTAAAGCTCCTCTGTGCACTGAATGGCATCAGTTTCATACTTAGTCCTCCACTAAGCCACCTCGCTGTTGGCCTTGGACATGCCGCGTTGCAGCTCTGCCTTGGCCTCCTAAAGCTCCTCTGTGCACTGAATGGCATCAGTTTCATACTTAGTCCTCCACTAAGCCACCTCGCTGTTGGCCTTGGACATGCCGCGTTGCAGCTCTGCCTTGGCCTCCTAAAGCTTCTCTGTGCGCTGAATGGCATCAGTTTCATACTTAGTCCTCCACTAAGCCACCTCGCTGTTGGCCTTGGACATGCCGCGTTGCAGCTCTGCCTTGGCCTCCTAAAGCTTCTCTGTGCGCTGAATGGCATCAGTTTCATACTTAGTCCTCCACTAAGCCACCTCGCTGTTGGCCTTGGACATGCCGCGTTGCAGCTCTGCCTTGGCCTCCTAAAGCTCCTCTGTGCACTGAATGGCATCAGTTTCATACTTAGTCCTCCACTAAGCCACCTCGCTGTTGGCCTTGGACATGCCGCGTTGCAGCTCTGCCTTGGCCTCCTAAAGCTCCTCTGTGCGCTGAATGGCATCAGTTTCATACTTAGTCCTCCACTAAGCCACCTCGCTGTTGGCCTTGGACATGCCGCGTTGCAGCTCTGCCTTGGCCTCCTAAAGCTCCTCTGTGCACTGAATGGCATCAGTTTCATACTTAGTCCTCCACTAAGCCACCTCGCTGTTGGCCTTGGACATGCCGCGTTGCAGCTCTGCCTTGGCCTCCTAAAGCTCCTCTGTGCACTGAATGGCATCAGTTTCATACTTAGTCCTCCACTAAGCCACCTCGCTGTTGGCCTTGGACATGCCGCGTTGCAGCTCTGCCTTGGCCTCCTAAAGCTCCTCTGTGCACTGAATGGCATCAGTTTCATACTTAGTCCTCCACTGAGCCACCTTGTTGTTGGCCTTGGACATGCCGCGTTGCAGCTCTGCCTTGGCCTCCTAAAGCTTCTCTGTGCGCTGAATGGCATCAGTTTCATACTTAGTCCTCCACTAAGCCACCTCGCTGTTGGCCTTGGACATGCCGCGTTGCAGCTCTGCCTTGGCCTCCTAAAGCTTCTCTGTGCGCTGAATGGCATCAGTTTCATACTTAGTCCTCCACTAAGCCACCTCGCTGTTGGCCTTGGACATGCAGCGTTGCAGCTCTGCCTTGGCCTCCTAAAGCTTCTCTGTGCGCTGAATGGCATCAGTTTCATACTTAGTCCTCCACTAAGCCACCTCGCTGTTGGCCTTGGACATGCAGCGTTGCAGCTCTGCCTTGGCCTCCTAAAGCTTCTCTGTGCGCTGAATGGCATCAGTTTCATACTTAGTCCTCCACTAAGCCACCTCGCTGTTGGCCTTGGACATGCCGCGTTGCAGCTCTGCCTTGGCCTCCTAAAGCATCTCTGTGCGCTGAATGGCATCAGTTTCATACTTAGTCCTCCACTAAGCCACCTCGCTGTTGGCCTTGGACATGCCGCGTTGCAGCTCTGCCTTGGCCTCCTAAAGCTCCTCTGTGCACTGAATGGCATCAGTTTCATACTTAGTCCTCCACTGAGCCACCTTGTTGTTGGCCTTGGACATGCCGCGTTGCAGCTCTGCCTTGGCCTCCTAAAGCTCCTCTGTGCACTGAATGGCATCAGTTTCATACTTAGTCCTCCACTAAGCCACCTCGCTGTTGGCCTTGGACATGCCGCGTTGCAGCTCTGCCTTGGCCTCCTAAAGCTTCTCTGTGCGCTGAATGGCATCAGTTTCATACTTAGTCCTCCACTAAGCCACCTCGCTGTTGGCCTTGGACATGCCGCGTTGCAGCTCTGCCTTGGCCTCCTAAAGCTTCTCTGTGCGCTGAATGGCATCAGTTTCATACTTAGTCCTCCACTAAGCCACCTCGCTGTTGGCCTTGGACATGCCGCGTTGCAGCTCTGCCTTGGCCTCCTAAAGCTTCTCTGTGCGCTGAATGGCATCAGTTTCATACTTAGTCCTCCACTAAGCCACCTCGCTGTTGGCCTTGGACATGCCGCTTGCAGCTCTGCCTTGGCCTCCTAAAGCTTCTCTGTGCGCTGAATGGCATCAGTTTCATACTTAGTCCTCCACTAAGCCACCTCGCTGTTGGCCTTGGACATGCCGCGTTGCAGCTCTGCCTTGGCCTCCTAAAGCTTCTCTGTGCGCTGAATGGCATCAGTTTCATACTTAGTCCTCCACTAAGCCACCTCGCTGTTGGCCTTGGACATGCCGCGTTGCAGCTCTGCCTTGGCCTCCTAAAGCTTCTCTGTGCGCTGAATGGCATCAGTTTCATACTTAGTCCTCCACTAAGCCACCTCGCTGTTGGCCTTGGACATGCCGCGTTGCAGCTCTGCCTTGGCCTCCTAAAGCTTCTCTGTGCGCTGAATGGCATCAGTTTCATACTTAGTCCTCCACTAAGCCACCTCGCTGTTGGCCTTGGACATGCCGCGTTGCAGCTCTGCCTTGGCCTCCTAAAGCTCCTCTGTGCACTGAATGGCATCAGTTTCATACTTAGTCCTCCACTAAGCCACCTCGCTGTTGGCCTTGGACATGCCGCGTTGCAGCTCTGCCTTGGCCTCCTAAAGCTTCTCTGTGCGCTGAATGGCATCAGTTTCATACTTAGTCCTCCACTAAGCCACCTCGCTGTTGGCCTTGGACATGCCGCGTTGCAGCTCTGCCTTGGCCTCCTAAAGCTTCTCTGTGCGCTGAATGGCATCAGTTTCATACTTAGTCCTCCACTGAGCCACCTCGCTGTTGGCCTTGGACATGCCGCGTTGCAGCTCTGCCTTGGCCTCCTAAAGCTTCTCTGTGCGCTGAATGGCATCAGTTTCATACTTAGTCCTCCACTAAGCCACCTCGCTGTTGGCCTTGGACATGCCGCGTTGCAGCTCTGCCTTGGCCTCCTAAAGCTTCTCTGTGCGCTGAATGGCATCAGTTTCATACTTAGTCCTCCACTAAGCCACCTCGCTGTTGGCCTTGGACATGCAGCGTTGCAGCTCTGCCTTGGCCTCCTAAAGCTTCTCTGTGCGCTGAATGGCATCAGTTTCATACTTAGTCCTCCACTAAGCCACCTCGCTGTTGGCCTTGGACATGCAGCGTTGCAGCTCTGCCTTGGCCTCCTAAAGCTTCTCTGTGCGCTGAATGGCATCAGTTTCATACTTAGTCCTCCACTAAGCCACCTCGCTGTTGGCCTTGGACATGCCGCGTTGCAGCTCTGCCTTGGCCTCCTAAAGCATCTCTGTGCGCTGAATGGCATCAGTTTCATACTTAGTCCTCCACTAAGCCACCTCGCTGTTGGCCTTGGACATGCCGCGTTGCAGCTCTGCCTTGGCCTCCTAAAGCTCCTCTGTGCACTGAATGGCATCAGTTTCATACTTAGTCCTCCACTGAGCCACCTTGTTGTTGGCCTTGGACATGCCGCGTTGCAGCTCTGCCTTGGCCTCCTAAAGCTCCTCTGTGCACTGAATGGCATCAGTTTCATACTTAGTCCTCCACTAAGCCACCTCGCTGTTGGCCTTGGACATGCCGCGTTGCAGCTCTGCCTTGGCCTCCTAAAGCTTCTCTGTGCGCTGAATGGCATCAGTTTCATACTTAGTCCTCCACTAAGCCACCTCGCTGTTGGCCTTGGACATGCCGCGTTGCAGCTCTGCCTTGGCCTCCTAAAGCTTCTCTGTGCGCTGAATGGCATCAGTTTCATACTTAGTCCTCCACTAAGCCACCTCGCTGTTGGCCTTGGACATGCCGCGTTGCAGCTCTGCCTTGGCCTCCTAAAGCTTCTCTGTGCGCTGAATGGCATCAGTTTCATACTTAGTCCTCCACTAAGCCACCTCGCTGTTGGCCTTGGACATGCCGCGTTGCAGCTCTGCCTTGGCCTCCTAAAGCTTCTCTGTGCGCTGAATGGCATCAGTTTCATACTTAGTCCTCCACTAAGCCACCTCGCTGTTGGCCTTGGACATGCCGCGTTGCAGCTCTGCCTTGGCCTCCTAAAGCTTCTCTGTGCGCTGAATGGCATCAGTTTCATACTTAGTCCTCCACTAAGCCACCTCGCTGTTGGCCTTGGACATGCCGCGTTGCAGCTCTGCCTTGGCCTCCTAAAGCTTCTCTGTGCGCTGAATGGCATCAGTTTCATACTTAGTCCTCCACTAAGCCACCTCGCTGTTGGCCTTGGACATGCCGCGTTGCAGCTCTGCCTTGGCCTCCTAAAGCTCCTCTGTGCACTGAATGGCATCAGTTTCATACTTAGTCCTCCACTAAGCCACCTCGCTGTTGGCCTTGGACATGCCGCGTTGCAGCTCTGCCTTGGCCTCCTAAAGCTTCTCTGTGCGCTGAATGGCATCAGTTTCATACTTAGTCCTCCACTAAGCCACCTCGCTGTTGGCCTTGGACATGCCGCGTTGCAGCTCTGCCTTGGCCTCCTAAAGCTTCTCTGTGCGCTGAATGGCATCAGTTTCATACTTAGTCCTCCACTGAGCCACCTCGCTGTTGGCCTTGGACATGCCGCGTTGCAGCTCTGCCTTGGCCTCCTAAAGCTTCTCTGTGCGCTGAATGGCATCAGTTTCATACTTAGTCCTCCACTAAGCCACCTCGCTGTTGGCCTTGGACATGCCGCGTTGCAGCTCTGCCTTGGCCTCCTAAAGCTCCTCTGTGCGCTGAATGGCATCAGTTTCATACTTAGTCCTCCACTAAGCCACCTCGCTGTTGGCCTTGGACATGCCGCGTTGCAGCTCTGCCTTGGCCTCCTAAAGCTCCTCTGTGCACTGAATGGCATCAGTTTCATACTTAGTCCTCCACTAAGCCACCTCGCTGTTGGCCTTGGACATGCCGCGTTGCAGCTCTGCCTTGGCCTCCTAAAGCTTCTCTGTGCGCTGAATGGCATCAGTTTCATACTTAGTCCTCCACAAAGCCACCTCGCTGTTGGCCTTGGACATGCCGCGTGCAGCTCTGCCTTGGCCTCCTAAAGCTCCTCTGTGCACTGAATGGCATCAGTTTCATACTTAGTCCTCCACTGAGCCACCTTGTTGTTGGCCTTGGACATGCCGCGTTGCAGCTCTGCCTTGGCCTCCTAAAGCTCCTCTGTGCACTGAATGGCATCAGTTTCATACTTAGTCCTCCACTAAGCCACCTCGCTGTTGGCCTTGGACATGCCGCGTTGCAGCTCTGCCTTGGCCTCCTAAAGCTTCTCTGTGCGCTGAATGGCATCAGTTTCATACTTAGTCCTCCACTGAGCCACCTTGTTGTTGGCCTTGGACATGCCGCATTGCAGCTCTGCCTTGGCCTCCTAAAGCTTCTCTGTGCGCTGAATGGCATCAGTTTCATACTTAGTCCTCCACTAAGCCACCTCGCTGTTGGCCTTGGACATGCCGCGTTGCAGCTCTGCCTTGGCCTCCTAAAGCTCCTCTGTGCACTGAATGGCATCAGTTTCATACTTAGTCCTCCACTGAGCCACCTTGTTGTTGGCCTTGGACATGCCGCGTTGCAGCTCTGCCTTGGCCTCCTAAAGCTCCTCTGTGCACTGAATGGCATCAGTTTCATACTTAGTCCTCCACTAAGCCACCTCGCTGTTGGCCTTGGACATGCCGCGTTGCAGCTCTGCCTTGGCCTCCTAAAGCTCCTCTGTGCACTGAATGGCATCAGTTTCATACTTAGTCCTCCACTAAGCCACCTCGCTGTTGGCCTTGGACATGCCGCGTTGCAGCTCTGCCTTGGCCTCCTAAAGCTTCTCTGTGCGCTGAATGGCATCAGTTTCATACTTAGTCCTCCACTAAGCCACCTCGCTGTTGGCCTTGGACATGCCGCGTTGCAGCTCTGCCTTGGCCTCCTAAAGCTTCTCTGTGCGCTGAATGGCATCAGTTTCATACTTAGTCCTCCACTAAGCCACCTCGCTGTTGGCCTTGGACATGCCGCGTTGCAGCTCTGCCTTGGCCTCCTAAAGCTTCTCTGTGCGCTGAATGGCATCAGTTTCATACTTAGTCCTCCACTAAGCCACCTCGCTGTTGGCCTTGGACATGCCGCGTTGCAGCTCTGCCTTGGCCTCCTAAAGCTCCTCTGTGCACTGAATGGCATCAGTTTCATACTTAGTCCTCCACTGAGCCACCTTGTTGTTGGCCTTGGACATGCCGCGTTGCAGCTCTGCCTTGGCCTCCTAAAGCTCCTCTGTGCACTGAATGGCATCAGTTTCATACTTAGTCCTCCACTAAGCCACCTCGCTGTTGGCCTTGGACATGCCGCGTTGCAGCTCTGCCTTGGCCTCCTAAAGCTTCTCTGTGCGCTGAATGGCATCAGTTTCATACTTAGTCCTCCACTAAGCCACCTCGCTGTTGGCCTTGGACATGCCGCGTTGCAGCTCTGCCTTGGCCTCCTAAAGCTTCTCTGTGCGCTGAATGGCATCAGTTTCATACTTAGTCCTCCACTAAGCCACCTCGCTTTTGGCCTTGGACATGCCGCGTTGCAGCTCTGCCTTGGCCTCCTAAAGCTTCTCTGTGCGCTGAATGGCATCAGTTTCATACTTAGTCCTCCACTAAGCCACCTCGCTGTTGGCCTTGGACATGCCGCGTTGCAGCTCTGCCTTGGCCTCCTAAAGCTTCTCTGTGCGCTGAATGGCATCAGTTTCATACTTAGTCCTCCACTAAGCCACCTCGCTGTTGGCCTTGGACATGCCGCGTTGCAGCTCTGCCTTGGCCTCCTAAAGCTTCTCTGTGCGCTGAATGGCATCAGTTTCATACTTAGTCCTCCACTAAGCCACCTCGCTGTTGGCCTTGGACATGCCGCGTTGCAGCTCTGCCTTGGCCTCCTAAAGCTTCTCTGTGCGCTGAATGGCATCAGTTTCATACTTAGTCCTCCACTAAGCCACCTCGCTGTTGGCCTTGGACATGCCGCGTTGCAGCTCTGCCTTGGCCTCCTAAAGCTCCTCTGTGCGCTGAATGGCATCAGTTTCATACTTAGTCCTCCACTGAGCCACCTCGCTGTTGGCCTTGGACATGCCGCGTTGCAGCTCTGCCTTGGCCTCCTAAAGCTTCTCTGTGCGCTGAATGGCATCAGTTTCATACTTAGTCCTCCACTAAGCCACCTCGCTGTTGGCCTTGGACATGCCGCGTTGCAGCTCTGCCTTGGCCTCCTAAAGCTCCTCTGTGCACTGAATGGCATCAGTTTCATACTTAGTCCTCCACTAAGCCACCTCGCTGTTGGCCTTGGACATGCCGCGTTGCAGCTCTGCCTTGGCCTCCTAAAGCTCCTCTGTGCACTGAATGGCATCAGTTTCATACTTAGTCCTCCACTGAGCCACCTTGTTGTTGGCCTTGGACATGCCGCGTTGCAGCTCTGCCTTGGCCTCCTAAAGCTCCTCTGTGCACTGAATGGCATCAGTTTCATACTTAGTCCTCCACTGAGCCACCTCGCTGTTGGCCTTGGACATGCCGCGTTGCAGCTCTGCCTTGGCCTCCTAAAGCTCCTCTGTGCACTGAATGGCATCAGTTTCATACTTAGTCCTCCACTAAGCCACCTCGCTGTTGGCCTTGGACAGCCGCGTTGCAGCTCTGCCTTGGCCTCCTAAAGCTCCTCTGTGCACTGAATGGCATCAGTTTCATACTTAGTCCTCCACTAAGCCACCTCGCTGTTTGCCTTGGACATGCCGCGTTGCAGCTCTGCCTTGGCCTCCTAAAGCTCCTCTGTGCACTGAATGGCATCAGTTTCATACTTAGTCCTCCACTAAGCCACCTCGCTGTTGGCCTTGGACATGCCGCGTTGCAGCTCTGCCTTGGCCTCCTAAAGCTCCTCTGTGCGCTGAATGGCATCAGTTTCATACTTAGTCCTCCACTGAGCCACCTTGTTGTTGGCCTTGGACATGCCGCGTTGCAGCTCTGCCTTGGCCTCCTAAAGCTCCTCTGTGCACTGAATGGCATCAGTTTCATACTTAGTCCTCCACTAAGCCACCTCGCTGTTGGCCTTGGACATGCCGCGTTGCAGCTCTGCCTTGGCCTCCTAAAGCTCCTCTGTGCGCTGAATGGCATCAGTTTCATACTTAGTCCTCCACTGAGCCACCTTGTTGTTGGCCTTGGACATGCCGCGTTGCAGCTCTGCTTTGGCCTCCTGCTCCTCCTCAAACTGCTCCCTCAGGAGGTCACCGTCATGGCGGGCAGACTGGACACCATGGGCCAGTGCGTTTTTAGCCTGTGAGAGAGAAAGGGGAAAACAGAGAGATTAGAGAGATAGTAAAACAAATGAAAGTAGAAGTGTCTGAGGGTGGCGTAGTCACCGCCTATATGTAGATATTTCTCTAAACTCTGTGGTTGGTGGAGTCCATATTGGGTCCCTTACCTTGACCTCCTCCTCAATCTGCCTCTTCAGCTCCTCCACCTGCTGGGTGAAGGCCTGTTTGCCTCTGGTTAGCTGAGACACCAGGGCTTCCTTCTCCTCCAGCTGACGGCCAAACTCACCTGCAGAGATAGAGGGACATCTTGTTAATGGGGTCTCTGTCTCTAAGATTGAAAATGTATTTTGAGGTATTGTAGGGCAATGTTAGGTGGTGAACAGTTCAGTAGAAACTATGTTATAATATATGTCATTTATCAGATGCTTTTATCCAAATATTTTAATGTGGACTGGACTTGAAGCCCTCAACACATTATATTGTGTACTACATTTGCATTTACATTTTAGTCATTTAGCAGACACTCTTATCCAGAGCGACTTACAGATAGTGAATACATGTTTTTATTATTTAAAAAAAAAAAAAATTATACTCTGGAGTCTGGCCCTCTGCCCACTGATGTCGTTGACCTGGCGAAGATTCTCATCATTCTTAGTCTTGATCTCACTTAGCTGGTCCTCAAGAGTACGGCACATACTTAGATCCTGTACAGTCCCTGGAGTCCTTAGATCCTGTACAGTCCCTGGAGTCCTTAGATCCTGTACAGTCCCTGGAGTCCTTAGATCCTGTACAGTCCCTGGAGTCCTTAGATCCTGTACAGTCCCTGGAGTCCTTAGATCCTGTACAGTCCCTGGAGTCCTTAGATCCTGTACAGTCCCTGGAGTCCTTAGATCCTGTACAGTCCCTGGAGTCCTTAGATCCTGTACAGTCCCTGGAGTCCTTAGATCCTGTACAGTCCCTGGAGTCCTTAGATCCTGTACAGTCCCTGGAGTCCTTAGATCCTGTACAGTCCCTGGAGTCCTTAGATCCTGTACAGTCCCTGGAGTCCTTAGATCCTGTACAGTCCCTGGAGTCCTTAGATCCTGTACAGTCCCTGGAGTCCTTAGATCCTGTACAGTCCCTGGAGTCCTTAGATCCTGTACAGTCCCTGGAGTCCTTAGATCCTGTACAGTCCCTGGAGTCCTTAGATCCTGTACAGTCCCTGGAGTCCTTAGATCCTGTACAGTCCCTGGAGTCCTTAGATCCTGTACAGTCCCTGGAGTCCTTAGATCCTGTACAGTCCCTGGAGTCCTTAGATCCTGTACAGTCCCTGGAGTCCTTAGATCCTGTACAGTCCCTGGAGTCCTTAGATCCTGTACAGTCCCTGGAGTCCTTAGATCCTGTACAGTCCCTGGAGTCCTTAGATCCTGTACAGTCCCTGAGTCCTTAGATCCTGTACAGTCCCTGGAGTCCTTAGATCCTGTACAGTCCCTGGAGTCCTTAGATCCTGTACAGTCCCTGGAGTCCTTAGATCCTGTACAGTCCCTGGAGTCCTTAGATCCTGTACAGTCCCTGGAGTTCCTTGATCTTCTTCTGCAGCTGAGCTCCCAGAGACTGCTCATCCTCAATCTTGCTGAGGAGCTAGGTGGTCTCAAAGTCCTTCCTAAGAAACACAAACACATTGATTGCAGAGTTGGTTTTGGTTTCGATAGTTTAAAGACAGAGAATCATACCATTCACTTTGCTTTTAAAAAGCACATGCAAATGCTAATTCATAATTACAAGAATTAGTCAAACAACCATTATGTTGATCAATGTATTAGGTACAGTGAGGCAAAAAAAGTATTTGATCCCCTGCTGATTTTGTACGTTTGCCCAGTGACAAAGAAATGATCAGTCTATAATTTTAATGGTACATTTATTTGAACAGTGAAAGACAGAATAACAACAAAATAATCCAGAAAAATGTATGTCAAAAATGTTATAAATTGATTTGCATTTTAATGAGGGAAATAAGTATTTGACCCCTCTGCAAAACATGACTTAGTACTTGGTGGCAAAACCCTTGTTGGCAATCACAGAGGTCAGACGTTTCTTGTAGTTGGCCACCAGGTTTGCACACATCTCAGGAGAGATTTTGTCCCACTCCTCTTTGCAGATCTTCTTCAAGTCATTAAGGTTTCGAGGCTGACGTTTGGCAACTCGAACCTTCAGCTCCCTCCACAGATTTGCTATGGGATTAAGGTCTGGAGACTGGCTAGGCCACTCCAGGACCTTAATGTGTTTCTTCTTGAGCCACTCCTTTGTTTCCTTGGCCGTGTGTTTTGGGTCATTGTCATGCTGGAATACCCATCCACGACCCATTTTCAATGCCCTGGCTGAGGGAAGGAGGTTCTCACCCAAGATTTGACGGTACATGGCCCCGTCCATCGTCCCTTTGATGCGGTGAAGTTGTCCTGTCCCCTTAGCAGAAAAACACCCCCAAAGCATAATGTCACCACCTCCATGTTTGACGGTGGGGATGGTGTTCTTGGGGTCATAGGCAGCATTCCTCCTCCTCCAAACACGGCGAGTTGAGTTGATGCCAAAGAGCTCAATTTTGGTCTCATCTGACCACAACACTTTCACCCAGTTCTCCTTTGAATCATTCAGATGTTCATTGGCAAACTTCAGACGGGCATGTACAGTGCTATGAAAAAGTATTTGCCCCCTTTCTAATTTTCTCTACTTTTGCATATTTGTGATACTGAATGTTATCAGATCTTCAACCAAAACCTAATATTAGATAAAGGGAACATAAGTGAACAAATAACACAACAATTACATATTTATTTCATAAACAAAGTTATGCAATACCCAATTCCCCTGTGTGAAAAAGTAATTGCCCCCTTACACTCAATAACTGGTTGTGCCACCTTTAGCTGCAATGACTCCAACCAAATGCTTCCTGTAGTTGTTGATCAGTCTCTCACGTCGCTGTGGAGGAATTTTGGCCCACTCTTCCATGCAGAACTGCTTTAACTCAGTGACGTGTGGGTTTTCAAGCATGAACTGCTCGTTTCAAGTCCTGCCACAACATCTCAATTGGGATTAGGTCTGGACTTTGACTAGGCCATTCCAAAACTTCCAATTTGTTGCTTTTTAGTATTTTTCATGTAGACTTGATTGTGTGTTTTGGATCATTGTCTTGCTGCATGACCCAGCTGCGCTTCAGCTTCAGCTCACAGACGGATGGCCTGACATTCTCCTGTAGAATTCTCTGATACAGAGCAGAATTCATGGTTCCTTCTATTAAGGCAAGTTGTCCAGGTCCTGAGGCAGCAAAGCATCCCCAAACCATCACACCACCACCACCATGCTTGACCTTTGGTATGATGTTCTTACTGTGGAATGCAGAGTTTGGTTTTCACCAGGCATAATGGGACCCATCTCGTCCCATTACAGTGTTGGTAGTTGAGGTAATATGTACATGTAGGTAGGGGTAAAAGTGACTAGACAATCAGGATAGATAATAAACAGAGTAGCAGCAGTGTTGGTAGTTGAGGTAATATGTATATGTAGGTAGGGGTAAAAGTGACTAGACAATCAGGATAGATAATAAACAGAGTAGCAGCAGTGTTGGTAGTTGAGGTAATATGTACATGTAGGTAGGGGTAAAAGTGACTAGTCAATCAGGATAGATAATAAACAGAGTAGCAGCAGTGTTGGTAGTTGAGGTAATATGTACATGTAGGTAGGGGTAAAAGTGACTAGTCAATCAGGATAGATAATAAACAGAGTAGCAGCAGTGTTGGTAGTTGAGGTAATATGTACATGTAGGTAGGGGTAAAAGTGACTAGACAATCAGGATAGATAATAAACAGAGTAGCAGCAGTGTTGGTAGTTGAGGTAATATGTACATGTAGGTAGGGGTAAAAGTGACTAGTCAATCAGGATAGATAATAAACAGAGTAGCAGCAGTGTATGTGGAGAGTGTGAAAGTGTGTGTCTGTGTCTGTCTGCTTGCATGTGTCTCTGTGTGTGTATCATGTGTGTGTAAATGTACTCTTATGAAGGTTGTTGCTCACTCACAGATGCGTTTTGGAGTGCCAGGTCATTCTTCTCCTGCAGCAGGGTCACCATCTTCTCCTCCAACTCCTTCTTCTTGGCCAGAGCCTTGGCCAGGTCTGTCTGCATCTTCTCATAGTTCTCCTTCATGTTGGCCATTTCCTTCTCAGTCTCAGCACTCTTCAGTAGGGGCTTGATCTTGAAGTACACCTTCATCCATGGCCAGGTTTTTACATTCATGAATGAGCGGATGTTGTACTGGATGGAGTAGACGGCATCTCTGGTCAACAGAAAGGATAAAGTGGTATGGTGACTGACAAGCTACATTCTGCGAGAGGAAGAACAACAAAACTGTATACAGCTGAGGAAGGCGGCAAGGGAAAGGTAACCTCTCTTAAATTCATAGACAGCGCTCTATATTCAAGGATTTACAGGTCATGCTAAGCTCATGAGGCATTTCATATTCTTCAAGAATCAATGGGTAAATATAACACATTTAAATGACAATTGAACAGCTTGCCAAATCCTAAACTGCAGCTTTAATAGAACATTATAAGACGTACTTTCTCATTGTGAACAACTCACAGCATATACAGTATGGAATCATAATTCATTACATACAAGTGGTTGACAGGAAGCTTTGCCAAGATGTCTGCTATTCCTCACCTCCTCTCCATCATCTTGGTGAACTCTCTCCTCATGAGGAATCCACGGCTGAGAGCCTGGACCATGCCGATATAGGATACATTTTTCACCAGGTAAGTTGACTGAGAACACATTCTCATTTCCAGCAACAACCTGGGGAATAGTTACAGGGGAGAGGAATGAACCAATTGGAAAGGGGATGATTAGGTGGTCAGATTGGAGATGGAGACCGGGGGTTAATAACACCCGCGCTCTTACGTTACATGCCATGGGATTTTCAATGTCCACAGAGAGTCAGGACACCCGTTTAACTGCCCTGGCGCATTGGGATCTCCTCAGAGCAGAGGGAAGAGCGCCCTCTACTGGCCTTCCAACACCACTTCCAGCAGCATCTGGTCTTCCATCCAGGACCAACCCTGCTTAGCTTCAGATGCAAGCCAGCAGTGGGAAGCAGGGTGTTATGCTGCTGGACAACAGCATCTGCTAAATGACACAAATGTAAATGTGTGTGTACCTCTGCTTGAAGTCAGCGTAGATGATTCTGCTGGGGAAGCCCTTCCTGCAGATCCTGATACCCTCCAGTACACCGTTACACCTGAGCTGGTGGATAACCAGGAAGTTCTCCATCAGACCTGGAAAAACAAACCAAGTCTCTTTTAATACTCAGAAACTGCTTCAAGATTGTGCTCGTTAAGATTACTGATAACATTTAACTCAATATTTCTTGTACCTGGAGTCTTTGACTCGTTGGGGATCAGGCAGCGCACAAAGTGAGGATGAGTGCTCCTCAAGTTGGTCATCAGCTTGCCCAAGTTCTCCTGTAAGAGGGTTACAAACCATGTTTTCATTAGTAATTTATGATAATCAATGCACCTTTTGAAGGACTGAAAATACACATGTCAAAAGCTCACCCTGAACTGGGAAAATACAGTCTGCATGGAACCACCCTTCTTCTTGCCTCCTTTCTTGCTTGTATCTGTTCAAATGGGGAAAAGTAAGAGATCATTATAAACTAAACGATCTCGGGTTAACTTCACATTTATCTTAAAGGTCCAATGCAGACGTTTTTATCTCAATATCAAATCATTTCTGGGTAACAATTAAGTACCTTACCGTGATTGTTTTCAATTAAAATGGGAAGAACTAGCTGTTATTGGCAGAGAGGTTTGGAACGATATTTCTTATTGGTTTATTAACTAATTTACCGCCTGGTGATGTCACCAGGCACGTCCAAAACTCCATCCCACCAAAGGGCATTATCATAATTTTTTGAATTTCACAGTATTATTCCTCATAGTGTGGAAATATATAGAAAACACAGGAAAATTAAGTTTTTGACTGCACTAGGCATTTAATGCAAATGCTGCCAATAAGATCGATTGTACTAGTAAATTAACCCAGTGAATAACCCAGAGAAATGGTGATACATTCCAAGACTTTAAATCGTCAATCAGCAGTTTAAACAATAACTAAGCAGTTCCCCGCCCCCCGTTTCGGTAAAAAGCTGAAGATGGATGCAAGAACTTAAAATTCATAATGCTTTGGATGCAATGACTGACCATCCATGATATAACAATTATAGTTTTAACCATGTTTTTAGGCTATACAGTGTTTGTTTACATTTACATTTAACAATTTATTATTTTAGCACAGGGTTTCCCAAAGTCGGTCCTGGAAGCCTCTCCAACATAATCCAGATAGAGTCAGGCATTCCCCAGGGCAGCTGTCTAGGCCCCTTACTTTTTAAAACTTGACTAATGATGCCACTGGCACTGAGTAAAGCCTGTGTGTCTATGTATGCTGATGACTCAACACTATACAGTCGTGGTCAAAAGTTTTGAGAATGACACCAGTATTGGTCTTCACAAAGTTTGCTGCTTCAGTGTTTTTAGATATTTTTGTCAGATGTTACTATGGTATACTGAAGTATAATTACAAGCATTCCATAAGTGTCAAAGGCTTTTATTGACAATTACATTACGTTTATGCAAAGAGTCAATATTTGCAGTGTTGACCCTTTTTTTTTCAAGACCTCTGCAATCCGCCCTGGCATGCTGTCAATTAACTTCTGGGCCACATCCTGACTGATGGCAGCCCATTCTTGCATAATCAATGCTTGGAGTTTGTCAGAATTTGTGGGTTTTTGTTTGTCCACCCGCCTCTAAAGGATTGACCACAAGTTCTCAATGGGATTAAGGTCTGAGGAGTTTCCTGGCCATGGACCCAAAATGTAGATGTTTTGTTCCCCAAGCCACTTAGTTATCACTTTTGCCTTATGGCAAGGTGCTCCATCATTCTGGAAAAGGCATTGTTCGTCAACAAACTGTTCTTGGATGGTTGGGAGAAGTTGCTCTCGGAGGATGTGTTGGTACCATTCTTTATTCATGGCTGTGTTCTTAGGCAAAATTGTGAGTGAGCCCACTCCCTTGGCTGAGAAGCAACCCCACACGGATGGTCTCAGGATGCTTTACTGTTGGCATGACACAGGACTGATGGTAGCGCTCACCTTGTTTTCTCCGGACAAGCTTTTTTCAGTATGCCCCATACAATCGGAAAGGGGATTCATCAGAGAAAATGACTTTACCCCAGTCCTCAGCAGTCCAATCCCTGTACCTTTTGCAGAATATCAGTCTGTCCCTGATGTTTTTCCTGGAGAGAAGTGGCTTCCTCGCTGCCCTTCTTGACACCAGGCCATCCTCCAAAAGTCTTCGCCTCACTGTGCGTGCAGATGCACTCACACCTGCCTGCTGCCATTCCTGAGCAAGCTCTGCACTGGTGGTGCCCCGATCCCGCAGCTGAATCAACTTTAGGAGACGGTCCTGGCGCTTGCTGGACTTTCTTGGGCGCCCTGAAGCCTTCTTCACAACAATTGAACCTCTCTCCTTGAAGTTCTTGATGATCCGATAAATGGTTGATTTAGGTGCAATCTTACTAGCAGCAATATCCATGCCTGTGAAGCCCTTTTTGTGCAAAGCAATGATGACGGCATGTGTTTCCTTGCAGGTAACCATGGTTAACAGAGGAAGAACAATGATTTCAAGCACCACCCTTCTTTTAAAGCTTCCAGTCTGTTATTCTAACTCAATCAGCATGACAGAGTGATCTCCAGCCTTGTCCTCATCAATACTCTCACCTGTGTTAACGAGATAATCACTGACATGATGTCAGCTGGTCCTTTTGTGGCAGGGCTGAAATGAAGTGGACATGTTTTTTGGGGATTAAGTTCATTTTCATGGCAAAGAGGGACTTTGCAATTCATCTGATCACTCTTCATAACATTCTGGAGTATATGCATATTGCCATCATAAAAACTGAGGCAGCAGACTTTGTGAAAATTAATATTTGTGTCATTCTCAAAACTTTTGACCAAGACTGTACACATCAGCTACCACATCAAGTGAAATCACTGCAACACTTAACAAAGAGCTGCAGTTAGTTTCAGAATGGGTGGAAATAAATAAGTTAGTCCTAAATATTTCAGAAACTAATAAAATTGTATTTGGGACAAAACATTCAGTAAACCATAAACCTCAACTAAATCGTGTAATGTATAATGTGTAAATTGAGCAAGCTGAGGAGACTAAACTGCTTGGTGTAACCTTGGATTGTAAACTGTCATGGTCAAAACATATTGATGCAACAGTAGCTAAGATGGGGAGAGGTCTGTCCATAATAAAGCGCTGCTCTGCGTTCTTGACACCGCTATCAACAAAACAAGTACTACAGGACCTAGTTTTGTCGCACCTGGACTAATGTTCAGTAGTGTGGTCAGATCACCAAACTGTTCTTGGATGGTTGGGAGACTACTGCCCAGTCATATGGCCAAATGCCACAAAGAAGGACATAGGCAAATTACAATTGGCTCAGAACAGAGGAGCACAGCTGGCCCTTAGATGTACACGGAGAGACAGCATTGATAATATGCATGTCAATCGCTCAGGGTGGAGAGATTGACTGCTTCACTGCTTGCCTTTGTGACTGGTATTGACATGTTGAAATCACAAGTTGTCTGTTTTAGCAACTGGCACACAGCTCAGACATGCATACATACCCCACAATACATGCCACCAGAGGTCTCTTCACAGTCCCCAAATCCAGAAGAGACTATGGGAGGTGCACAGTACTACATAGAGCCATGACTACATGGAACTCTATTCCACATCAGGTATATCAGTCAAGGAGTAAGATCTGATTTAAAAAACAGTCTGTAGGCTACAGAAAACCCACATAGGCTACTACCTATTTCTACTATGCTGCCCTCATCAATCTGCTGCACTAGTCGGATGTCTCCCTAATGGGAGGGCCGCCATGTCTGTGTTATAAACAACATTAGCGTGAGGCGGTTTGCCTTCAAAATAAAAGTCCCCCATTGAAAAAACTGGATGCAAACAGATAATGCAAAGCAATGTATGAATGGTTTTACTAATTCAATAAAGGTCAATAATGAGCGAATTTGACAAAACAATCAGTTGAAATCGCACTGTAGATGTATAGACTTCAGAAGGGTGGACAAAACATTAGGAAATTCCTATGACATAGACTGACCAGGTGAATCCAGGTTAAAGCTATGATCCCTTATTGATGTCACTTGTTAAATCCACTTCAATCAGTGTAGATGAAGGGGAGGAGACAAGTTAAAGAATGCTTACTTACAAGCCCTTAACCAACAATGCAGTTAAGAAAAATAAGAGTTAAGAAAATATTTACTAATTAAACGAACATAAAAATAAAATAAAAAAGTAACACAATAAAATAACAATAATGAGGCTATATACAGGGGGTACCGGTACTGAGTCAAGTGCCTTTGAACCGGGTATGGTAGTAGGTGCCAAGCGCACCAGTTTGAGTGTGTCAAGAACTGCAACCCTGCTAAGTTTTTCACTCTCAACAGTTTAATTTAATTTACATTTTAGTCATTTAGCAGACACTCTTATCCAGAGCGACTTACAGTTAGTGCATTCATCTTAAGATAGCTAGGTGGAACAACCACATATCACAGGCATAGTCAGTACCTTTTCCCTTAATAACGTCAGAAAAGTCAGAGCTAGTAAGAAAAAAAAAAAGTGCTAGTTCCCGAAAGGCATTTCTTTTTTCTTTTTTGGGGGGGTGGGGGGGGCTGTGGTGCTGTGGGATTATTTAGGATACTATTTGAAGAGGTAGGGTTTCAGATGTTTTCGGAAGATGGGCAGGGACTCTGCTATCCTAGCTTCAGGGGGGAAGCTGGTTCCACCATTGGGGTGCCAGGACAGAGAAGAGCTTGGACTGGGCTGAGGGGGAGCTGCCCTCCCGTAGGGGTGGGAGGGCCAAGAGATCAGAGGTGACAGAATGTGTATCAAGAATGGTCCACCACCCAAAGGACATCCAGCCAACTTCACACAACTATTGGAGTCAACATGGGCCAACATCCCTGTGGAACGCGTTCGACACCTTGTAGAGTCCATGCCCCGACGACTTGAGGCTGTTCCGAGGGCAATAGGGGGTGCAACTCAATATTAGGAAGATGTTCCTAATGTTTTGTACAGTCAGTATATTGCAATGTACAGCCCTACTCAGTCACTTTATTAAGTTGAATGAATTAATGAATTAATATGTTAGCTAGCTACAACCATCTCACTCACTTTATTAGGTTGAATGACAGAGCAGAAACAAGCTGCTTATGGGCTAGCCATTGATCATGACCATTACATTACACTTCACATTGAACATGCAACGGTTTTGGAAGCATAAGGAACTTATCTTTCATATCAGCAATAAATAATTTTCAAAAAACCAAAAGGTTAAATAGATTCACACCTTGATAGGGTTATGGTTAGTTTTCCCACACGGCCATATCTCCATTTTACAGCGCTTGTTTATGGAAAACAGACAAGAGGCGACCACCTGTGCTAATTAGCTATCTAGCATGCTCCGAACACGTGTGTAAACATAAACAGTTGATTGTCAGACTCAGTAGACACTAGCTAGCTAAGTTAGTCTGTCTGAACGTCAACAGCTAACTTACTAGCTAGCTAGCTAGCAAACTAAGTTAGTCTGTCTGAACGTCAACAGCTAACTTACTAGCTAGCTAGCTAGCAAACTAATACGACATTCTGTGCAGTAACCAGGGCATAAAATTAACATCTGCCACCCACCAAATGCGGATCAACAGGTAAGAATGTCTATTTCACCAGCCACATTGGCGGGTGGTCAATTCACAGGGTTCTACAGTACGAGCATTACATTCGCAAATAAAAATAGTCAAAAGTCAAGTACGAGCACGTGAGTTAGGGTTAGAAAAATGCTGCAGTAGCTGTTTTCAAAGTATTTCTTCTGTTTTGTTTCATAGCTGCTAATTGCACAAAGAAATACAAATCCTATATCCCACCTCGCGCAGCAGCACTGGCTGGAAGGGTGAAGTGCTGATAGATTCATTTCTGGAGGCTGCAAACATTTAAATGGCCTAATTTACTCGGAAGTCGAACGTTTCTTGGTTATTTATACTGAACAAAAATATAAACGCAACATGTAAAGTGTTTGTCCCATATTTCATGAGCTGAAATAAAAGATCCCAGAAATGTTCCATACGCACAAAAAGCTTATTTCTCTCAAGCGTATTTCTCTCAAATTTGGTGCACAACTTTGTTTACATCCCTGTTAGTGAGCATTTCTCCTTTGCCAAGATAATCCATCCACCTGACAGGTGTGGCATATCAAGAAGCTCATTAAACAGCATGATCATTACACAGGTGCAGCTTGTGCTGGGGACAATAAAAGGCCAATCTAAAATGTGCAGTTTTGTCACACAACACAATGCCACAAATGTCTCAAGTTTTAAGGGGAGCGTGCAATTGGCATGCTGACTGCAGGAATGTCCACCAGACCTGTTGTCAGAGAATTTAATCTTCATTTCTCTACCATAAGCCGCCTCCAACGTAGTTTTAGAGAATTTGGCAGTACGTCCAATTGGCCTCACAACTGCAGACCACATGTAACCATGCCAGCCCAGGACCTCCACATCCGGCTTCTTCACCTGCGGGATGATCTGAGACGAGCCACCCAAACAGCTGATGAAACTGTGGGTTTGCACAACCAAATCATTTTTGCACAAACTGTCAGAAACCATCTCAGGGAAGCTCATCTGTGTGCTCATTGTCCTCACCAGGGTCTTGACCTGACTGCAGTTCGGCGACGTAACCAACTTCAGTGGGCAAATGCTCACCTCCGATGGCCACTAGCACGCTGGAGAAGTGTACTCTTCACGGATGAATTCCGGTTTCAACCGTACTGGGCAGATGGCATCGTGTGGGCAAGTGGTTTGCTGATGTCAATGTTGTGAACAGAGTGCCCCATGGTGGCGGTCGGGTTATGGTATCGGCAGCCATAAGCTACGGACAACGAATACAATTGCATTTTATCGGTGGCAATTTGAATCCACAGAGATACTGTGACGAGATCCTGGGGCCCATTGTCGTGCCATTCATCAGCCCCATGTTGCAAGGATATGTACACAATTATTGGAAGCTGAAAATGTCCCAGTTCTTCCATGGCCTGCATACTCACCAGACATGTCACCCATTGAGCATGTTTGGGATGCTCTGGATCAACGTGTACGACAGCGTGTTCCTGGTGCCGCCAATATCCATCCACTTCGCACAGTCATTGAAGAGGAGTGGGACAAGGCCCCTACTTTTTTTTTTTTTTTATGGTATCTGTGACCAACAGATGCATATCTGTATTCCCAGTCATGTGAAATCCATAGATTAGGGCCTAATTAATTTATATTAATTGACAGATATATGAACTGTAACTCAGTCAAATCTTTGAAATTGTTGCATGTTGCATTTATGTTTGTTCAGTGTATATTGTTTTGTTCACAAGCGCTGTTGTTTTTCAATGTTAGTTTGAGTCTGCTGCTTCAACGGATACAGAAGAGATGCCCTAGTCGAGTGGCATCGTTACCAAGGTAACCTCTTGCCCTGAACATTTGGTCTCATACTTTGATTAAAAGACTCTGAGTAACCAAAAAGTTAATGAAATTGAGTAATATACCAAAATACTTCTTATTAATATATTTCTTGTTTTAGAAACATTACAAAGCATGGTCATCTGTTTTTTGTGTTTTTTGACTGGTATACAATCTGAGTGTCTGGTAGAGATTTTTTAAAATCAAAAAGTACATTTTAGGCCCTGGCACTAACCAACAACTCTCATAAACAAACTATTCACGTTTAAACAATATATGTATCTAGATATGTCTAGCTACTTTGATAAGTTATCGTTGCTAATAATGGACCAAATGGTCTGTCTGCTTGTGATAACGTTACCTACCTATCTAACTAGCTAGCTGCTGTGTGCATCTCGTAGCTAACGATGTTACACTAGCCAGAAATAGCACCACATAACCCGCAGCGTCGCTGGAATTACAGTATTCATTTGGACATTCATTACTGAAAGTCGTGAATTTCATGAGCTACCTGAAGTTCTTTCATCCCAACACTCCCTCGATTCTGCTTACCCATCATATGACACTCTAGGTCGCACAATATTGACGTCAGAAGCTTCTTCTTCTGTGGTGTTCATTGAGTTTGTCAACCAACTTTAATGGCTCATTACCGCCACCTACTTGACTGCAGTATACACCAGAGCCAAGGGAGGTCAAAGGCTGAGTTTATTTTCTAAACACGGATGATAACATCATGTATTTACTCACTTACTCACACACACGTTTTTTTAAAACTAAACTAATGCTGTTAATCAGGTGGTGGTTCTACTGAGTTCTGTTGACGAGGTTTGATCAGTGATCAGGGTAGATCAGTGTGGCCAACATTGTTATCAGAGTACATCTCCTAGATACGTCCAATCAGTAGGAGAAAGGTCCTGATACGGAGAGAGCAGCCTGTCTATCTTCTATACGTGAGCTTACTCAGCTGTTTAGGTCCAACAGACCTTTGGATTAGGAGGAAGGGTGTGCTGGAGAGCAAAGGACTGTTGGCGTCACAGAGGACAGAGAGGGAACGATTGGTAATGTACTCTCTAGTTTAACTGAATGGTAATGTACTCTCTAGTTTAACTGATTGATAATGTACTGGTAATGTACTATAGTTTAACTGGCTGGTAATGTACTCTATAGTTTAACTGATTGATAATGTACTGGTAATGTACTATAGTTTAACTGACTGGTAATGTACTGGTAATGTACTATAGTTTAACTGGCTGGTAATGTACTCTCTAGTTTAACTGGCTGGTAATGTACTGGTAATGTACTCTCTAGTTTAACTGGCTGGTAATGTACTGGTAATGTACTCTCTAGTTTAACTGGCTGGTAATGTACTCTCTAGTTTAACTGGCTGGTAATGTACTGGTAATGTACTCTCTAGTTTAACTGGCTGGTAATGTACTCTATAGTTTAACTGATTGATAATGTACTGGTAATGTACTATAGTTTAACTGACTGGTAATGTACTCTATAGTTTAACTGATTAATAATGTACTGGTCACGTACTCTCTGGTTTAACTCACTGGTAATATACTTTCCAGTTTAACTGCCTGGTAATGTACTGGTAATGTACTCTATAGTTTAACTGGCTGGTAATGTACTGGTAATGTACTCTATAGTTTAACTGATTGATAATGTACTGGTCACGTACTCTCTGGTTTAACTCACTGGTAATATACTGGTAATATACTTTCCAGTTTAACTGCCAGGTAATGTACTGGTAATGTACTCTCTAGTTTAATTGGCTGGTAATGTACTCTCTAGTTTAATTGGCTGGTAATGTACTCTCTAGTTTAACTGATTGATAATGTACTGGTAATTTGCTCACTAGTTTAACTGACTGGTAATGTACTGGTAAGAGTAATGTATTGGTAATGTACTATAGTTTAACTGGCTGGTAATGTCTTGGTAATGTACTACAGTTTAACTGGCTGGTAAGGTACTGGTAATGTACTCTCTAGTTTAACTGATTGGTAATGTACTCTCTACTTTAAATGGCTGGTAATGTACTGGTAATGTACTCTCTAGTTTAACTGATTGGTAATGTACTGGTAATGTACTCTCTAGTTTAACTGATTGGTAATGTACTCTCTAGTTTAAATGGCTGGTAATGTACTGGTAATGTACTCTCTAGTTTAACTGATTGGTAATGTACTGGTAATGTACTCTCTAGTTTAACTGATTGGTAATGTACTCTCTAGTTTAAATGGCTGGTAATGTACTGGTAATGTACTCTCTAGTTTAACTGATTGGTAATGTACTGGTAATGTACTCTCTAGTTTAACTGATTGGTAATGTACTCTCTAGTTTACCTGGCTGGTAATGTACTGGTAATGTACTCTCTAGTTTAAATGGCTGGTAATGTACTGGTAATGTACTCTCTAGTTTAAATGGCTGGTAATGTACTGGTAATGTACTCTCTAGTTTAACTGGCTGGTAATGTACTGGTAATGTACTCTCTAGTTTAACTGGCTGGTAATGTACTGGTAATGTACTGGTAATGTACTCTCTAGTTTAACTGGCTGGTAATGTACTGGTAATGTACTCTCTAGTTTAACTGACTGGTAATGTACTGGTAATGTACTCTCTAGTTTAACTGGCTGGTAATGTACTGGTAATGTACTCTCTAGTTTAACTGGCTGGTAATGTACTCTCTAGTTTAACTGATTGGTAATGTACTCTCTAGTTTACCTGGCTGGTAATGTACTGGTAATGTACTCTATAGTTTAACTGCTGGTAATGTACTCTCTAGTTTAACTGGCTGGTAATGTACTGGTAATACAATAGTTGATGATTACATTTCTCTAAAACAGGCTATAGGCTACATGTGCACCACCAAGTCAGAACAGTAGGCTAAATTATGAGGGGGAAAGGGACCAAATTATTAGGGTGAGGCACATGGGCTACTAACAGCTTACTGCACAACATACACTTAGTATTACTTTCACCCAAGGGGCTTGAATTTTCGAGCTCAATCCTTAGATTTGGCGGTGACGTAGTGTCCCCATGAGTGACAGAACACTGAGCCAATCACAGCGCAACAAGAGAACATTACCAACCCCTACGCTCTGTATGTTCCGCTGGCTGCCCCACCACCACAGAAAGCTCTGAGCTAGGCTGAAACACCACCACAGAAAGCACTGAGCTAGGCTGAAACACCACCACAGAAAGCACTGAGCTAGGCTGAAACACCACCACAGAAAGCACTGAGCTAGGCTGAAACACCACCACAGAAAGCACTGAGCTAGGCTGAAACACCACCACAGAAAGCACTGAGCTAGGCTGAAACACCACCACAGAAAGCACTGAGCTAGGCTGCCGCACCACCACAGAAAGCACTGAGCTAGGCTGAAACACCACCACAGAAAGCACTGAGCTAGGCTGAAACACCACCACAGAAAGCACTGAGCCTAGGCTGAAACACCACCACAGAAAGCACTGAGCTAGGCTGCCCCACCACCACAGAAAGCACTGAGCTAGGCTGAAACACCACCACAGAAAGCACTGAGCTAGGCTGAAACACCACCACAGAAAGCACTGAGCTGGCTGCCCCACCACCACAGAAAGCACTGAGCTAGGCTGAAACACCACCACAGAAAGCACTGAGCTAGGCTGAAACACCACCACAGAAAGCACTGAGCTAGGCTGAAACACCACCACATAAAGCACTGAGCTGGCTGCCCCACCACCACAGAAAGCACTGAGCTGGCTGCCCCACCACCACAGAAAGCACTGAGCTAGGCTGAAACACCACCACAGAAAGCACTGAGCTGGCTGCCCCACCACCACAGAAAGCACTGAGCTGGCTGCCCCACCACCACAGAAAGCACTGAGCTAGGCTGAAACACCACCACAGAAAGCACTGAGCTGGGCTGAAACACCACCACAGAAAGCACTGAGCTGGGCTGAAACACCACCACAGAAAGCACTGAGCTGGCTGCCCCACTACCACAGAAAGCACTGAGCTAGGCTGAAACACCACCACAGAAAGCACTGAGCTGGCTGCCCCACCACCACAGAAAGCACTGAGCTAGGCTGAAACACCACCGCAGAAAGCACTGAGCTGGCTGCCCCACCACCACAGAAAGCACTGAGCTAGGCTGAAACACCACCACAGAAAGCACTGAGCTGGCTGCCCCACCACCACAGAAAGCACTGAGCTGGCTGCCCCACCACCACAGAAAGCACTGAGCTAGGCTGAAACACCACCACAGAAAGCACTGAGCTGGCTGCCCCACCACCACAGAAAGCACTGAGCTGGCTGCCCCACCACCACAGAAAGCACTGAGCTAGGCTGAAACACCACCACAGAAAGCACTGAGCTGGGCTGAAACACCACCACAGAAAGCACTGAGCTGGGCTGAAACACCACCACAGAAAGCACTGAGCAGGCTGCCCCACCACCACAGAAAGCACTGAGCTGGCTGCCCCACCACCACAGAAAGCACTGAGCTAGGCTGAAACACCACCACAGAAAGCACTGAGCTGGCTGCCCCACCACCACAGAAAGCACTGAGCTAGGCTGAAACACCACCACAGAAAGCACTGAGCTGGCTGCCCCACCACCACAGAAAGCACTGAGCTGGCTGCCCCACCACCACAGAAAGCACTGAGCTAGGCTGAAACACCACCAGAGAAAGCACTGAGCTGGGCTGAAACACCACCACAGAAAGCACTGAGCTAGGCTGAAACACCACAACAGAAAGCACTGAGCTGGCTGCCCCACCACCACAGAAAGCACTGAGCTGGCTGCCCCACCACCACAGAAAGCACTGAGCTGGCTGCCCCACCACCACAGAAAGCATTGAGCTGGCTGCCCCACCACCACAGAAAGCTCTGAGCTAGGCTGAAACACCACCACAGAAAGCACTGAGCTGGCTGCCCCACCACCACAGAAAGCACTGAGCTAGGCTGAAACACCACCACAGAAAGCACTGAGCTGGCTGAAACACCACCACAGAAAGCACTGAGCTGGCTGCCCCACCACCACAGAAAGCACTGAGCTGGCTGAAACACCACCACAGAAAGCACTGAGCTAGGCTGAAACACCACCACAGAAAGCACTGAGCTAGGCTGAAACACCAACACAGAAAGCACTGAGCTAGGCTGAAACACCACCACAGAAAGCTCTGAGCTAGGCTGAAACACCACCACAGAAAGCACTGAGCTAGGCTGAAACACCACCACAGAAAGCACTGAGCTAGGCTGAAACACCACCACAGAAAGCACTGAGCTAGGCTGAAACACCACCACAGAAAGCACTGAGCTAGGCTGAAACACCACCACAAAAAGCACTGAGCTGGCTGCCCGACCACCACAGAAAGCACTGAGCTAGGCTGAAACACCACCACAGAAAGCACTGAGCTAGGCTGAAACACCACCACAGAAAGCACTGAGCTAGGCTGAAACACCACCACAAAAAGCACTGAGCTAGGCTGAAACACCACCACAGAAAGCACTGAGCTAGGCTGAAACACCACCACAGAAAGCACTGAGCTAGGCTGAAACACCACCACAGAAAGCACTGAGCTAGGCTGAAACACCACCACAGAAAGCACTGAGCTAGGGCTGAAACACCACCACAGAAAGCACTGAGCTAGGCTGAAACACCACCACAAAAGCACTGAGCTAGGCTGAAACACCACCACAGAAAGCACTGAGCTAGGCTGAAACACCACCACAGAAAGCACTGAGCTGGCTGCCCCACCACCACAGAAAGCACTGAGCTAGGCTGAAACACCACCACAGAAAGCACTGAGCTAGGCTGAAACACCACCACAAAAAGCACTGAGCTAGGCTGAAACACCACCACAGAAAGCACTGAGCTAGGCTGAAACACCACCACAGAAAGCACTGAGCTAGGCTGAAACACCACCACAGAAAGCACTGAGCTGGCTGCCCCACCACCACAGAAAGCACTGAGCTAGGCTGAAACACCTGCATTTTGGAGCTGCCTTACTCAAGAAAGCAAAAAAAGAGAACAAGTGTGTATGCGGCAATTAACTCAAAGATATATATTAATTGTATTACATTGTTTGCAAACTGATATGTGACACGTATTAATGCCAAAATAACATGCAAAACAGGCACCATTTGCATTTTCCTGCTGAGGAGGAAAACTTTCTGCAATAAAAGCATGATCGAAATAAGATGCCATATCTGTATGTACAAAAAGTGCTGTAATTTCTAAACGGTTCACCGATATAGATTAAAATACCCTCAAATGAAAGCTGACAGGCTGTACTTTAACCTCAAAGTAATTGTATCATTTCAAATCCACAGTGCTAGTGTACAGAGTCAAAACAAATGTGTCACTTTCTAATAGTTTTGGACCTCAGTGTGACCTCACTATAACGCTATTGTAGGACCTAAAGAAACATTTCAAATCAAATCAAATGTTATTGGTCCATACAGATATTTAGCAGATGTTATTGATCACATACACATATTTAGCAGATGTTATTGATCACATACACATATTTAGCAGATGTTATAGATCACATACACATATTTAGCAGATGTTATTGATCACATACACATATTTAACAGATGTTATTGGTCCATACACATATTTAGCAGATGTTATTGGTCCATACACATATTTAGCAGATGTTATTGAACCATATACATATTTAGCAGATGTTTTTGGTCCATACACATATTTAGCAGATGATATTGGTCACATATTTAGCAGATGTTATTGGTCCATACACATATTTAACAGATGTTATTGGTCACATATTTAGCAGATGTTATTGGTCCATACACATATTTAGCAGATGTTATTGATCCATACACATATTTAACAGATGTTATTGGTCCATACACATATTTAACATATGTTATTGATCCATACACATATTTAGCAGATGTTATTGGTCCATACACATATTTAGCAGATGTTATTGATCCATACACATATTTAGCAGATGTTATTGGTCCAAATACATATTTAACAGATGTTATTGGTCACATATTTAGCAGATGTTATTGGTCCATACACATATTTAGCAGATGTTATTGATCCATACACATATTTAGCAGATGTTATTGGTCCAAATACATATTTAACAGATGTTATTGGTCACATATTTAGCAGATGTTATTGGTCCATACACATATTTAGCAGATGTTATTGGTCCAAATACATATTTAACAGATGTTATTGGTCCCATATTTAGCAGATGTTATTGGTCCATACACATATTTAGCAGATGTTATTGATCCATACACATATTTAGCAGAAGTTATTGGTCCATACACATATTTAGCAGATGTTATTGGTCCATACACATATTTAGCAGATGTTATTGGTCACATATTTAACAGATGTTATTGGTCACATATTTAGCAGATGTTATTCGTGCATACACATATTTAACAGATGTTATTGATCCATACACATATTTAGCAGATGTTATTGGTCCATACACATATTTAACAGATGTTATTGGTCACATATTTAGCAGATGTTATTGATCCATACACAAATTTAACAGATGTTATTGGTCACATATTTAGCAGATGTTATTGGTCCATACACATATTTAGCAGATGTTATTGGTCCAAATAAATATTTAACAGATGTTATTGGTCACATATTTAGCAGATGTTATTGGTCCATACACATATTTAGCAGATGTTATTGATCCATACACATATTTAGCAGATGTTATTGGTCCATACACATATTTAGCAGATGTTATTGGTCCATACACATATTTAGCAGATGTTATTTGTCACATATTTAACAGATGTTATTGGTCACATATTTAGCAGATGTTATTCGTCCATACACATATTTAACAGATGTTATTGATCCATACACATATTTAGCAGATGTTATTCGTCCATACACATATTTAACAGATGTTATTGATCCATACACATATTTAGCAGATGTTATTGATCCATACACATATTTAGCAGATGTTATTCGTCCATACACATATTTAGCAGATGTTATTGATCCATACACATATTTAGCAGATGTTATTGATCCATACACATATTTAACAGATGTTATTGGTCCATACACATATTTAGCAGATGTTATTGATCCATACACATATTTAGCAGATGTTATTGGTCACATATTTAACAGATGTTATTGATCAATACACATATTTAACAGATGTTATTGGTCCATACACATATTTAACAAATGTTATTGATCCATACACATATTTAACAGATGTTATTGGTCCATACACATATTTAGCAGATGTTATTGATCCATACACATATTTAGCAGATGTTATTGGTCCAAATACATATTTAGCAGATGTTATTGATCACATATTTAGCAGATGTTATTGGTCCATACACATATTTAGCAGATGTTATTGGTCCAAATACATATTTAACAGATGTTATTGGTCACATATTTAGCAGATGTTATTGGTCCATACACATATTTAGCAGATGTTATTGATCCATACACATATTTAGCAGATGTTATTGGTCCATACACATATTTAGCAGATGTTATTGGTCCATACACATATTTAGCAGATGTTATTGGTCACATATTTAACAGATGTTATTGGTCACATATTTAGCAGATGTTATTCGTCCATACACATATTTAACAGATGTTATTGATCCATACACATATTTAGCAGATGTTATTCGTCCATACACATATTTAACAGATGTTATTGATCCATACACATATTTAGCAGATGTTATTGATCCATAGACATATTTAGCAGATGTTATTCGTCCATACACATATTTAGCAGATGTTATTGATCCATACACATATTTAGCAGATGTTATTGATCCATACACATATTTAACAGATGTTATTGGTCCATACACATATTTAGCAGATGTTATTGATCCATACACATATTTAGCAGATGTTATTGGTCACATATTTAACAGATGTTATTGATCCATACACATATTTAACAGATGTTATTGGTCCATACACATATTTAACAAATATTATTGATCCATACACATATTTAACAGATGTTATTGGTCCATACACATATTTAGCAGATGTTATTGATCCATACACATATTTAGCAGATGTTATTGGTCCAAATACATATTTAGCAGATGTTATTGATCACATATTTAGCAGATGTTATTGGTCCATACACATATTTAGCAGATGTTATTGGTCCAAATACATATTTAACAGATGTTATTGGTCACATATTTAGCAGATGTTATTGGTCCATACACATATTTAGCAGATGTTATTGGTCCAAATACATATTTAACAGATGTTATTGGTCACATATTTAGCAGATGTTATTGGTCCATACACATATTTAGCAGATGTTATTGATCCATACACATATTTAGCAGATGTTATTCGTCCATACACATATTTAGCAGATGTTATTTATCCATACACATATTTAACAGATGTTATTGAACCATATACATATTTAACAGATGTTATTGATCCATACACATATTTAACAGATGTTATTGGTCTATACACATATTTAGCAGATGTTATTGATCACATACACATATTTAGCAGATGTTATTGATCACATACACATATTTAGCAGATGTTATTGATCACATACACATATTTAGCAGATGTTATTGATCACATACACATATTTAACAGATGTTATTGGTCCATACACATATTTAGCAGATGTTATTGAACCATACACATATTTAGCAGATGTTATTGGTCCAAATACATATTTAACAGATGTTATTGGTCCATACATATATTTAGCAGATGTTATTGGTCCAAATACATATTTAACAGATGTTATTGGTCCATACACATATTTAGCAGATGTTATTGGTCCATACACATATTTTGCAGATGTTATTGGGCCATACATATATTTAGCAGATGTTATTGGTCCAAATACATATTTAGCAGATGTTATTGGTCCATACATATATTTAGCAGATGTTATTGGTCCAAATACATATTTAACAGATGTTATTGGTCCATACACATATTTAGCAGATGTTTTTGGTCCATACATATATTTAGCAGATGTTATTGGTCCAAATACATATTTAGCAGATGTTATTGGTCCATACATATATTTAGCAGATGTTATTCGTCCAAATACATATTTAACAGATGTTATTGGTCCATACACATATTTAGCAGATGTTATTGGTCCATACACATATTTAGCAATGTTATTGATCCATACACATATTTAACAGATGTTATTGGTCCATACACATATTTAACATATGTTATTGATCCATACACATATTTAGCAGATGTTATTGGTCCATACACATATTTAACAGATGTTATTGGTCCATACACATATTTAGCAGATGTTATTGGTCCATACACATATTTAGCAGATGTTATTGGTCCAAATACATATTTAACAGATGTCATTGGTCACATATTTAGCAGATGTTATTGGTCCATACACATATTTAGCAGATGTTATTGATCCATACACATATTTAGCAGATGTTATTGGTCCAAATACATACTTAACAGATGTTATTGGTCACATATTTAGCAGATGTTATTGGTCCATACACATATTTAGCAGATGTTATTGGTCCAAATACATATTTAACAGATGTTATTGGTCACATATTTAGCAGATGTTATTGGTCCATACACATATTTAGCAGATGTTATTGGTCCATACACATATTTAGCAGATGTTATTGATCCATACACATATTTAGCAGATGTTATTGGTCCATACACATATTTAGCAGATGTTATTGGTCCATACACATATTTAGCAGTTGTTATTGGTCCAAATACATATTTAACAGATGTTATTGGTCACATATTTAGCAGATGTTATTGGTCCATACACATATTTAGCAGATGTTATTGATCCATACACATATTTAGCAGATGTTATTGGTCCAAATACATATTTAACAGATGTTATTGGTCACATATTTAGCAGATGTTATTGGTCCATACACATATTTAGCAGATGTTATTGGTCCAAATACATATTTAACAGATGTTGTTGGTCACATATTTAGCAGATGTTATTGGTCCATACACATATTTAGCAGATGTTATTGGTCCATACACATATTTAGCAGATGTTATTCGTCCATACACATATTTAACAGATGTTATTGATCCATACACATATTTAACAGATGTTATTGGTCCATACACATATTTAACAAATGTTATTGATCCATACACATATTTAACAGATGTTATTGGTCCATACACATATTTAACAGATGTTATTGGTCCATACACATACAGTGGGGAAAAAAAGTATTTAGTCAGCCACCAATTGTGCAAGTTCTCCCACTTAAAAAGATGAGAGAGGCCTGTAATTTTCATCATAGGTACACGTCAACTATGACAGACAAATTGAGAAAAAAATTCCAGAAAATCACATTGTAGGATTTTTAATGAATTTATTTGCAAATTATGGTGGAAAATAAGTATTTGGTCACCTACAAACAAGCAAGATTTCTGGCTCTCACAGACCTGTAACTTCTTCTTTAAGAGGCTCCTCTGTCCTCCACTCGTTACCTGTATTAATGGCACCTGTTTGAACTTGTTATCAGTATAAAAGACACCTGTCCACAACCTCAAACAGTCACACTCCAAACTCCACTATGGCCAAGACCAAAGAGCTGTCAAAGGACACCAGAAACAAAATTGTAGACCTGCACCAGGCTGGGAAGACTGAATCTGCAATAGGTAAGCAGCTTGGTTTGAAGAAATCAACTGTGGGAGCAATTATTAGGAAATGGAAGACATACAAGACCACTGATAATCTCCCTCGATCTGGGGCTCCACGCAAGATCTCACCCCGTGGGGTCAAAATGATCACAAGAACGGTGAGCAAAAATCCCAGAACCACACGGGGGACCTAGTGAATGACCTGCAGAGAGCTGGGACCAAAGTAACAAAGCCTACCATCAGTAACACACTACGCCGCCGGGGACTCAAATCCTGCAGTGCGAGACGTGTCCCCCTGCTTAAGCCAGTACAGGTCCAGGCCCGTCTGAAGTTTGCTAGAGTGCATTTGGATGATCCAGAAGAGGATTGGGAGAATGTCATATGGTCAGATGAAGCCAAAATATAAATTTTTGGTAAAAACTCAACTCGTCGTGTTTGGAGGACAAAGAATGCTGAGTTGCATCCAAAGAACACCATACCTACTGTGAAGCATGGGAGTGGAAACATCATGCTTTGGGGCTGTTTTTCTGCAAAGGGACCAGGACGACTGATCCGTGTAAAGGAAAGAATAAATGGGGCCATGTATCGTGAGATTTTGAGTGAAAACCTCCTTCCATCAGCAAGGGCATTGAAGATGAAACGTGGCTGGGTCTTTCAGCATGACAATGATCCCAAACACACCGCCCGGGCAACGAAGGAGTGGCTTCGTAAGATGCATTTCAAGGTCCTGGAGTGGCCTAGCCAGTCTCCAGATCTCAACCCCATAGAAAATCTTTGAGTTGAAAGTCCGTGTTGCCCAGCGACAGCCCCAAAACATCACTGCTCTAGAGGAGATCTGCATGGAGGAATGGGCCAAAATACCAGCAACAGTGTGTGAAAACCTTGTGAAGACTTACAGAAAATGTTTGACCTGTGTCATTGCCAACAAAGGGTATATAACAAAGTATTGAGAAACTTTTGTTATTGACCAAATACTTATTTTCCACCATAATTTGCAAATAAATTAATTAAAAATCCTACAATGTGATTTTCTGGATTTTCTTTTCTCATTTTGTCTGTCATAGTTGACGTGTACCTATGATAAAAATTACAGGCCTCTCTCATCTTTTTAAGTGGGAGAACTTGCACAATTGGTGGCTGACTAAATACTTTTTTTCCCCTCTGTATTTAACAGATGTTATTGGTCCATACACATATTTAACAGATGTTATTGATCCATACACATATTTAGCAGATGTTATTGATCCATACACATATTTAGCAGATGTTATTGGTCCATACACATATTTAGCAGATGTTATTGATCCATACACATATTTAACAGATGTTATTGGTCCATACACATATTTAACAGATGTTATTGGTCCATACACATATTTAACAGATGTTATTGGTCCATACACATATTTAACAGATGTTATTGGTCCATACACATATTTAACAGATGTTATTGGTCCATACACATATTTAACAGATGTTATTGGTCCATACAAATATTGAGCAGATGTTATTGATCACATACACATATTTAGCAGATGTTATTGATCACATACACATATTTAACAGATGTTATTGGTCCATACACATATTTAGCAGATGTTATTGATCACATACACATATTTAGCAGATGTTATTGATCACATACACATATTTAACAGATGTTATTGGTCACATATTTAGCAGATGTTATTCGTCCATACACATATTTAACAGATGTTATTGATCCATACACATATTTAACAGATGTTATTGGTCCATACACATATTTAGCAGATGTTATTGATCACATACACATATTTAGCAGATGTTATTGATCACATACACATATTTAGCCGATGTTATTGATCACATACACATATTTAGCAGATGTTATTGATCACATACACATATTTAACAGATGTTATTGGTCCATACAAATATTTAGCAGATGTTATTGAACCATACATATATTTAGCAGATGTTATTGGTCCAAATACATATTTAACAGATGTTATTTGTCCATACACATATTTAGTAGATGTTATTGGTCCATACACATATTTATCAGATGTTATTGGTCCATACATATATTTAGCAGATGTTATTGGTCCAAATACATATTTAGCAGATGTTATTGGTCCATACACATATTTAACAGATGTTATTGATCCATACACATATTTAACAGATGTTATTGGTCCATACACATATTTAACACATGTTATTGATCCATACACATATTTAACAGATGTTATTGGTCCATACACATATTTAACAGATGTTATTGGTCCATACACATATTTAGCAGATGTTATTGGTCCATACACATATTTAGCAGATGTTATTGATCACATACACATATTTAGCAGATGTTATTGGTCCATACACATATTTAGCAGATGTTATTGATCACATACACATATTTAGCAGATGTAATTCGTCCATACACATATTTAACAGATGTTATTGATCCATACACATATTTAACAGATGTTATTGGTCCATACACATATTTAACAAATGTTATTGATCCATACACTATTTAACAGATGTTATTGGTCCATACACATATTTAACAGATGTTATTGGTCCATACACATATTTAACAGATGTTATTGGTCCATACACATATTTAACAGATGTTATTGATCCATACACATATTTAGCAGATGTTATTGATCCATACACATATTTAGCAGATGTTATTGGTCCATACACATATTTAGCAGATGTTATTGATCCATACACATATTTAACAGATGTTATTGGTCCATACACATATTTAACAGATGTTATTGGTCCATACACATATTTAACAGATGTTATTGGTCCATACACATATTTAACAGATGTTATTGGTCCATACACATATTTAACAGATGTCATTGGTCCATACACATATTTAACAGATGTTATTGGTCCATACACATATTTAGCAGATGTTATTGATCACATACACATATTTAGCAGATGTTATTGATCACATACACATATTTAACAGATGTTATTGGTCCATACACATATTTAACAGATGTTATTGGTCCATACACATATTTAGCAGATGTTATTGATCACATACACATATTTAGCAGATGTTATTGATCACATACACATATTTAACAGATGTTATTGGTCACATATTTAGCAGATGTTATTCGTCCATACACATATTTAACAGATGTTATTGATCCATACACATATTTAACATATGTTATTGGTCCATACACATATTTAGCAGATGTTATTGATCACATACACATATTTAGCAGATGTTATTGATCACATACACATATTTAGCCGATGTTATTGATCACATACACATATTTAGCAGATGTTATTGATCACATACACATATTTAACAGATGTTATTGGTCCATACACATATTTAGCAGATGTTATTGAACCATACACATATTTAGCAGATGTTATTGGTCCAAATACATATTTAACAGATGTTATTGGTCCATACATATATTTAGCAGATGTTATTGGTCCAAATACATATTTAACAGATGTTATTTGTCCATACACATATTTAGCAGATGTTATTGGTCCATACACATATTTAGCAGATGTTATTGGTCCATACATATATTTAGCAGATGTTATTGGTCCAAATACATATTTAGCAGATGTTATTGGTCCATACATATATTTAGCAGATGTTATTGGTCCAAATACATATTTAACAGATGATATTGGTCCATACACATATTTAGCAGATGTTATTGGTCCATACATATATTTAGCAGATGTTATTGGTCCAAATACATATTTAGCAGATGTTATTGGTCCATACATATATTTAGCAGATGTTATTGGTCCAAATACATATTTAACAGATGTTATTGGTCCATACACATATTTAGCAGATGTTATTGGTCCATACACATATTTAGCAATGTTATTGATCCATACACATATTTAACAGATGTTATTGGTCCATACACATATTTAACATATGTTATTGATCCATACACATATTTAGCAGATGTTATTGGTCCATACACATATTTAACAGATGTTATTGGTCCATACACATATTTAGCAGATGTTATTGGTCCATACACATATTTAGCAGATGTTATTGGTCCAAATACATATTTAACAGATGTCATTGGTCACATATTTAGCAGATGTTATTGGTCCATACACATATTTAGCAGATGTTATTGATCCATACACATATTTAGCAGATGTTATTGGTCCAAATACATATTTAACAGATGTTATTGGTCACATATTTAGCAGATGTTATTGGTCCATACACATATTTAGCAGATGTTATTGGTCCAAATACATATTTAACAGATGTTATTGATCACATATTTAGCAGATGTCATTGGTCCATACACATATTTAGCAGATGTTATTGGTCCATACACATATTTAGCAGATGTTATTGATCCATACACATATTTAGCAGATGTTATTGGTCCATACACATATTTAGCAGATGTTATTGGTCCAAATACATATTTAACAGATGTTATTGGTCACATATTTAGCAGATGTTATTGGTCCATACACATATTTAGCAGATGTTATTGGTCCAAATACATATTTAACAGATGTTATTGGTCACATATTTAGCAGATGTTATTGGTCCATACACATATTTAGCAGATGTTATTGGTCCAAATACATATTTAACAGATGTTATTGGTCACATATTTAGCAGATGTTATTGGTCCATACACATATTTAGCAGATGTTATTGGTCCAAATACATATTTAACAGATGTTATTGGTCACATATTTAGCAGATGTTATTGGTCCATACACATATTTAGCAGATGTTATTGGTCCAAATACATATTTAACAGATGTTATTGATCACATATTTAGCAGATGTTATTGGTCCATACACATATTTAGCAGATGTTATTGGTCCATACACATATTTAGCAGATGTTATTGATCCATACACATATTTAGCAGATGTTATTGGTCCATACACATATTTAGCAGATGGTATTGGTCCATACACATATTTAGCAGATGTTATTGGTCCAAATACATATTTAACAGATGTTATTGGTCACATATTTAGCAGATGTTATTGGTCCATACACATATTTAGCAGATGTTATTGATCCATACACATATTTAGCAGATGTCATTGGTCCAAATACATATTTAACAGATGTTATTGGTCACATATTTAGCAGATGTTATTGGTCCATACACATATTTAGCAGATGTTATTGGTCCAAATACATATTTAACAGATGTTATTGGTCACATATTTAGCAGATGTTATTGGTCCATACACATATTTAGCAGATGTTATTGATCCATACACATATTTAGCAGATGTTATTGGTCCATACACATATTTAGCAGATGTTATTGATCCATACACATATTTAGCAGATGTTATTGGTCCATACACATATTTAGCAGATGTTATTCGTCCATACACATATTTAACAGATGTTATTGATCCATACACATATTTAACAGATGTTATTGGTCCATACACATATTTAACACATGTTATTGATCCATACACATATTTAACAGATGTTATTGGTCCATACACATATTTAACATTTGTTATTGGTCCATACACATATTTAGCAGATGTTATTGGTCCATACACATATTTAGCAGATGTTATTGATCACATACACATATTTAGCAGATGTTATTGGTCCATACACATATTTAGCAGATGTTATTGATAACATACACATATTTAGCAGATGTTATTTGTCCATACACATATTTAACAGATGTTGTTGATCCATACACATATTTAACAGATGTTATTGGTCCATACACATATTTAACAAATGTTATTGATCCATACACATATTTAACAGATGTTATTGGTCCATACACATATTTAACAGATGTTATTGGTCCATACACATATTTAACAGATGTTATTGGTCCATACACATATTTAACAGATGTTATTGATCCATACACATATTTAGCAGATGTTATTGATCCATACACATATTTAGCAGATGTTATTGGTCCATACACATATTTAGCAGATGTTATTGATCCATACACATATTTAACAGATGTTATTAGTCCATACACATATTTAACAGATGTTATTGGTCCATACACATATTTAACAGATGTTATTGGTCCATACACATATTTAACAGATGTTATTGGTCCATACACATATTTAACAGATGTTATTGGTCCATACACATATTTAACACATGTTATTGGTCCATACACATATTTAGCAGATGTTATTGATCACATACACATATTTAGCAGATGTTATTGATCACATACACATATTTAACAGATGTTATTGGTCCATACACATATTTAACAGATGTTATTGGTCCATACACATATTTAGCAGATGTTATTGATCACATACACATATTTAGCAGATGTTATTGATCACATACCCATATTTAACAGATGTTATTGGTCACATATTTAGCAGATGTTATTGGTCCATACACATATTTAACAGATGTTATTGGTCCATACACATATTTAACACATGTTATTGGTCCATACACATATTTAGCAGATGTTATTGATCACATACACATATTTAGCAGATGTTATTGATCACATACACATATTTAACAGATGTTATTGGTCCATACACATATTTAACAGATGTTATTGGTCCATACACATATTTAGCAGATGTTATTGATCACATACACATATTTAGCAGATGTTATTGATCACATACCCATATTTAACAGATGTTATTGGTCACATATTTAGCAGATGTTATTCGTCCATACACATATTTAACAGATGTTATTGATCCATACACATATTTAACAGATGTTATTGGTCCATACACATATTTAGCAGATGTTATGGGTCCATACACATATTTAACAGATGTTATTGGTCCAAATACATATTTAACAGATGTTATTGGTCCATACACATATTTAACAGATGTTATTGGTCACATATTTAGCAGATGTTATTGGTCCCTACACATATTTAGCAGATGTTATTGATCCATACACATATTTAGCAGATGTTATTGATCACATATTTAGCAGATGTTATTGGTCCATACACATATTTAACAGATGTTATTGGTCACATATTTAACAGATGTTATTGGTCACATATTTAGCAGATGTTATTGGTCCATACACATATTTAGCAGATGTTATTGGTCCATACACATATTTAACAGATGTTATTGGTCACATATTTAGCAGATGTTATTGTTCCATACACATATTTAACAGATGTTATTGATCCATACACATATTTAACAGATGTTATTGGTCCATACACATATTTAACAGATGTTATTGATCCATACACATATTTAGCAGATGTTATTGGTCCATACACATATTTAGCAGATGTTATTGGTCCATACACATATTTAGCAGATGTTATTGGTCCAAATACATATTTAACAGATGTTATTGGTCACATATTTAGCAGATGTTATTGGTCCATACACATATTTAGCAGATGTTATTGATCCATACACATATTTAGCAGATGTCATTGGTCCAAATACATATTTAACAGATGTTATTTGTCACATATTTAGCAGATGTTATTGGTCCATACACATATTTAGCAGATGTTATTGGTCCAAATACATATTTAACAGATGTTATTGGTCACATATTTAGCAGATGTTATTGGTCCATACACATATTTAGCAGATGTTATTGGTCCATACACATATTTAGCAGATGTTATTAATCCATACACATATTTAGCAGATGTTATTGGTCCATACACATATTTAGCAGATGTTATTGATCCATACACATATTTAGCAGATGTTATTGGTCCATACACATATTTAGCAGATGTTATTCGTCCATACACATATTTAACAGATGTTATTGATCCATACACATATTTAACAGATGTTATTGGTCCATACACATATTTAACACATGTTATTGATCCATACACATATTTAACAGATGTTATTGGTCCATACACATATTTAACAGATGTTATTGGTCCATACACATATTTAGTAGATGTTATTGGTCCATACACATATTTAGCAGATGTTATTGATCACATACACATATTTAGCAGATGTTATTGGTCCATACACATATTTAGCAGATGTTATTGATCACATACACATATTTAGCAGATGTTATTCGTCCATACACATATTTAACAGATGTTCTTGATCCATACACATATTTAACAGATGTTATTGGTCCATACACATATTTAACAAATGTTATTGATCCATACACATATTTAACAGATGTTATTGGTCCATACACATATTTAACAGATGTTATTTGTCCATACACATATTTAACAGATGTTATTGGTCCATACACATATTTAACAGATGTTATTGATCCATACACATATTTAGCAGATGTTATTGGTCCATACACATATTTAGCAGATGTTATTGATCCATACACATATTTAACAGATGTTATTGGTCCATACACATATTTAACAGATGTTATTGGTCCATACACATATTTAACAGATGTTATTTGTCCATACACATATTTAACAGATGTTATTGGTCCATACACATATTTAACTGATGTTATTGGTCCATACACATATTTAACAGATGTTATTGGTCCATACACATATTTAACAGATGTTATTGGTCCATACACATATTTAGCAGATGTTATTGATCACATACACATATTTAGCAGATGTTATTGATCACATACCCATATTTAACAGATGTTATTGGTCACATATTTAGCAGATGTTATTGGTCCATACACATATTTAGCAGATGTTATTGGTCCATACACATATTTAGCAGATGTTATTGATCCATACACATATTTAGCAGATGTTATTGGTCCATACACATATTTAGCAGATGTTATTGATCCATACACATATTTAGCAGATGTTATTGGTCCATACACATATTTAGCAGATGTTATTCGTCCATACACATATTTAACAGATGTTATTGATCCATACACATATTTAACAGATGTTATTGGTCCATACACATATTTAACACATGTTATTGATCCATACACATATTTAACAGATGTTATTGGTCCATACACATATTTAACAGATGTTATTGGTCCATACACATATTTAGTAGATGTTATTGGTCCATACACATATTTAGCAGATGTTATTGATCACATACACATATTTAGCAGATGTTATTGGTCCATACACATATTTAGCAGATGTTATTGATCACATACAAATATTTAGCAGATGTTATTAGTCCATACACATATTTAACAGATGTTCTTGATCCATACACATATTTAACAGATGTTATTGGTCCATACACATATTTAACAAATGTTATTGATCCATACACATATTTAACAGATGTTATTGGTCCATACACATATTTAACAGATGTTATTGGTCCATACACATATTTAACAGATGTTATTGGTCCATACACATATTTAACAGATGTTATTGATCCATACACATATTTAGCAGATGTTATTGGTCCATACACATATTTAGCAGATGTTATTGATCCATACACATATTTAACAGATGTTATTGGTCCATACACATATTTAACAGATGTTATTGGTCCATACACATATTTAACAGATGTTATTTGTCCATACACATATTTAACAGATGTTATTGGTCCATACACATATTTAACTGATGTTATTGGTCCATACACATATTTAACAGATGTTATTGGTCCATACACATATTTAACAGATGTTATTGGTCCATACACATATTTAGCAGATGTTATTGATCACATACACATATTTAGCAGATGTTATTGATCACATACCCATATTTAACAGATGTTATTGGTCACATATTTAGCAGATGTTATTCGTCCATACACATATTTAACAGATGTTATTGATCCATACACATATTTAACAGATGTTATTGGTCCATACACATATTTAGCAGATGTTATTGATCACATACACATATTTAGCAGATGTTATTGATCACATACACATATTTAACAGATGTTATTGGTCCATACACATATTTAACAGATGTTATTGGTCCATACACATATTTAGCAGATGTTATGGGTCCATACACATATTTAACAGATGTTATTGGTCCAAATACATATTTAACAGATGTTATTGGTCCATACACATATTTAACAGATGTTATTGGTCATATATTTAGCAGATGTTATTGGTCCATACACATACTTAGCAGATGTTATTGATCCATACACATATTTAGCAGATGTTATTGATCACATATTTAGCAGATGTTATTGGTCCATACACATATTTAACAGATGTTATTGGTCACATATTTAACAGATGTTATTGGTCACATATTTAGTAGATGTTATTGGTCCATACACATATTTAGCAGATGTTATTGGTCCATACACATATTTAACAGATGTTATTGGTCACATATTTAGCAGATGTTATTGTTCCATACACATATTTAACAGATGTTATTGATCCATACACATATTTAACAGATGTTATTGGTCCATACACATATTTAACAGATGTTATTGATCCATACACATATTTAGCAGATGTTATTGGTCCATACACATATTTAGCAGATGTTATTGGTCCATACACATATTTAGCAGATGTTATTGGTCCAAATACATATTTAACAGATGTTATTGGTCACATATTTAGCAGATGTTATTGGTCCATACACATATTTAGCAGATGTTATTGATCCATACACATATTTAGCAGATGTCATTGGTCCAAATACATATTTAACAGATGTTATTTGTCACATATTTAGCAGATGTTATTGGTCCATACACATATTTAGCAGATGTTATTGGTCCAAATACATATTTAACAGATGTTATTGGTCACATATTTAGCAGATGTTATTGGTCCATACACATATTTAGCAGATGTTATTGGTCCATACACATATTTAGCTGATGTTATTGATCCATACACATATTTAGCAGATGTTATTGGTCCATACACATATTTAGCAGATGTTATTGATCCATACACATATTTAGCAGATGTTATTGGTCCATACACATATTTAGCAGATGTTATTCGTCCATACACATATTTAACAGATGTTATTGATCCATACACATATTTAACATATGTTATTGGTCCATACACATATTTAACACATGTTATTGATCCATACACATATTTAACAGATGTTATTGGTCCATACACATATTTAACAGATGTTATTGGTCCATACACATATTTAGTAGATGTTATTGGTCCATACACATATTTAGCAGATGTTATTGATCACATACACATATTTAGCAGATGTTATTGGTCCATACACATATTTAGCAGATGTTATTGATCACATACACATATTTAGCAGATGTTATTCGTCCATACACATATTTAACAGATGTTATTGATCCATACACATATTTAACAGATGTTATTGGTCCATACACATATTTAACAAATGTTATTGATCCATACACATATTTAACAGATGTTATTGGTCCATACACATATTTAACAGATGTTATTGGTCCATACACATATTTAACAGATGTTATTGGTCCATACACATATTTAACAGATGTTATTGATCCATACACATATTTAGCAGATGTTATTGGTCCATACACATATTTAGCAGATGTTATTGATCCATACACATATTTAACAGATGTTATTGGTCCATACACATATTTAGCAGATGTTATTGATCACATACACATATTTAGCAGATGTTATTGATCACATACACATATTTAACAGATGTTATTGGTCCATACACATATTTAACAGATGTTATTGGTCCATACACATATTTAGCAGATGTTATGGGTCCATACACATATTTAACAGATGTTATTGGTCCAAATACATATTTAACAGATGTTATTGGTCCATACACATATTTAACAGATGTTATTGGTCATATATTTAGCAGATGTTATTGGTCCATACACATATTTAGCAGATGTTATTGATCCATACACATATTTAGCAGATGTTATTGATCACATATTTAGCAGATGTTATTGGTCCATACACATATTTAACAGATGTTATTGGTCACATATTTAACAGATGTTATTGGTCACATATTTAGCAGATGTTATTGGTCCATACACATATTTAGCAGATGTTATTGGTCCATACACATATTTAACAGATGTTATTGGTCACATATTTAGCAGATGTTATTGTTCCATACACATATTTAACAGATGTTATTGATCCATACACATATTTAACAGATGTTATTGGTCCATACACATATTTAACAGATGTTATTGATCCATACACATATTTAGCAGATGTTATTGGTCCATACACATATTTAGCAGATGTTATTGGTCCATACACATATTTAGCAGATGTTATTGGTCCAAATACATATTTAACAGATGTTATTGGTCACATATTTAGCAGATGTTATTGGTCCATACACATATTTAGCAGATGTTATTGATCCATACACATATTTAGCAGATGTCATTGGTCCAAATACATATTTAACAGATGTTATTTGTCACATATTTAGCAGATGTTATTGGTCCATACACATATTTAGCAGATGTTATTGGTCCAAATACATATTTAACAGATGTTATTGGTCACATATTTAGCAGATGTTATTGGTCCATACACATATTTAGCAGATGTTATTGGTCCATACACATATTTAGCTGATGTTATTGATCCATACACATATTTAGCAGATGTTATTGGTCCATACACATATTTAGCAGATGTTATTGATCCATACACATATTTAGCAGATGTTATTGGTCCATACACATATTTAGCAGATGTTATTCGTCCATACACATATTTAACAGATGTTATTGATCCATACACATATTTAACATATGTTATTGGTCCATACACATATTTAACACATGTTATTGATCCATACACATATTTAACAGATGTTATTGGTCCATACACATATTTAACAGATGTTATTGGTCCATACACATATTTAGTAGATGTTATTGGTCCATACACATATTTAGCAGATGTTATTGATCACATACACATATTTAGCAGATGTTATTGGTCCATACACATATTTAGCAGATGTTATTGATCACATACACATATTTAGCAGATGTTATTCGTCCATACACATATTTAACAGATGTTATTGATCCATACACATATTTAACAGATGTTATTGGTCCATACACATATTTAACAAATGTTATTGATCCATACACATATTTAACAGATGTTATTGGTCCATACACATATTTAACAGATGTTATTGGTCCATACACATATTTAACAGATGTTATTGGTCCATACACATATTTAACAGATGTTATTGATCCATACACATATTTAGCAGATGTTATTGGTCCATACACATATTTAGCAGATGTTATTGATCCATACACATATTTAACAGATGTTATTGGTCCATACACATATTTAACAGATGTTATTGGTCCATACACATATTTAACAGATGTTATTGGTCCATACACATATTTAACAGATGTTATTGGTCCATACACATATTTAACTGATGTTATTGGTCCATACACATATTTAACAGATGTTATTGGTCCATACACATATTTAACAGATGTTATTGGTCCATACACATATTTAGCAGATGTTATTGATCACATACACATATTTAGCAGATGTTATTGATCACATACACATATTTAACAGATGTTATTGGTCCATACACATATTTAACAGATGTTATTGGTCCATACACATATTTAGCAGATGTTATGGGTCCATACACATATTTAACAGATGTTATTGGTCCAAATACATATTTAACAGATGTTATTGGTCCATACACATATTTAACAGATGTTATTGGTCATATATTTAGCAGATGTTATTGGTCCATACACATATTTAGCAGATGTTATTGATCCATACACATATTTAGCAGATGTTATTGATCACATATTTAGCAGATGTTATTGGTCCATACACATATTTAACAGATGTTATTGGTCACATATTTAACAGATGTTATTGGTCACATATTTAGCAGATGTTATTGGTCCATACACATATTTAGCAGATGTTATTGGTCCATACACATATTTAACAGATGTTATTGATCCATACACATATTTAACAGATGTTATTGGTCCATACACATATTTAACAGATGTTATTGATCCATACACATATTTAGCAGATGTTATTGGTCCATACACATATTTAGCAGATGTTATTGGTCCATACACATATTTAGCAGATGTTATTGGTCCAAATACATATTTAACAGATGTTATTGGTCACATATTTAGCAGATGTTATTGGTCCATACACATATTTAGCAGATGTTATTGATCCATACACATATTTAGCAGATGTCATTGGTCCAAATACATATTTAACAGATGTTATTTGTCACATATTTAGCAGATGTTATTGGTCCATACACATATTTAGCAGATGTTATTGGTCCAAATACATATTTAACAGATGTTATTGGTCACATATTTAGCAGATGTTATTGGTCCATACACATATTTAGCAGATGTTATTGGTCCATACACATATTTAGCTGATGTTATTGATCCATACACATATTTAGCAGATGTTATTGGTCCATACACATATTTAGCAGATGTTATTGATCCATACACATATTTAGCAGATGTTATTGGTCCATACACATATTTAGCAGATGTTATTCGTCCATACACATATTTAACAGATGTTATTGATCCATACACATATTTAACATATGTTATTGGTCCATACACATATTTAACACATGTTATTGATCCATACACATATTTAACAGATGTTATTGGTCCATACACATATTTAACAGATGTTATTGGTCCATACACATATTTAGTAGATGTTATTGGTCCATACACATATTTAGCAGATGTTATTGATCACATACACATATTTAGCAGATGTTATTGGTCCATACACATATTTAGCAGATGTTATTGATCACATACACATATTTAGCAGATGTTATTCGTCCATACACATATTTAACAGATGTTATTGATCCATACACATATTTAACAGATGTTATTGGTCCATACACATATTTAACAAATGTTATTGATCCATACACATATTTAACAGATGTTATTGGTCCATACACATATTTAACAGATGTTATTGGTCCATACACATATTTAACAGATGTTATTGGTCCATACACATATTTAACAGATGTTATTGATCCATACACATATTTAGCAGATGTTATTGGTCCATACACATATTTAGCAGATGTTATTGATCCATACACATATTTAACAGATGTTATTGGTCCATACACATATTTAACAGATGTTATTGGTCCATACACATATTTAACAGATGTTATTGGTCCATACACATATTTAACAGATGTTATTGGTCCATACACATATTTAACTGATGTTATTGGTCCATACACATATTTAACAGATGTTATTGGTCCATACACATATTTAACAGATGTTATTGGTCCATACACATATTTAGCAGATGTTATTGATCACATACACATATTTAGCAGATGTTATTGATCACATACCCATATTTAACAAATGTTATTGGTCACATATTTAGCAGATGTTATTCGTCCATACACATATTTAACAGATGTTATTGATCCATACACATATTTAACAGATGTTATTGGTCCATACACATATTTAGCAGATGTTATTGATCACATACACATATTTAGCAGATGATATTGATCACATACACATATTTAACAGATGTTATTGGTCCATACACATATTTAACAGATGTTATTGGTCCATACACATATTTAGCAGATGTTATGGGTCCATACACATATTTAACAGATGTTATTGGTCCAAATACATATTTAACAGATGTTATTGGTCCATACACATATTTAACAGATGTTATTGGTCATATATTTAGCAGATGTTATTGGTCCATACACATATTTAGCAGATGTTATTGATCCATACACATATTTAGCAGATGTTATTGATCACATATTTAGCAGATGTTATTGGTCCATACACATATTTAACAGATGTTATTGGTCACATATTTAACAGATGTTATTGGTCACATATTTAGCAGATGTTATTGGTCCATACACATATTTAGCAGATGTTATTGGTCCATACACATATTTAACAGATGTTATTAGTCACATATTTAGCAGATGTTATTGTTCCATACACATATTTAACAGATGTTATTGATCCATACACATATTTAACAGATGTTATTGGTCCATACACATATTTAACAGATGTTATTGATCCATACACATATTTAGCAGATGTTATTGGTCCATACACATATTTAACAGATGTTATTGGTCCATACACATATTTAGCAGATGTTATTGGTCCATACACATATTTAACAGATGTTATTGGTCCATACACATATTTAGCAGATGTTATTGATCCATACACATATTTAGCATATGTTATTGGTCACATATTTAGCAGATGTTATTGGTCCATACACATATTTAGCAGATGTTATTGGTCCAAATACATATTTAACAGATGTTATTGGTCACATATTTAGCAGATGTTATTGGTCCATACACATATTTAGCAGATGTTATTGGTCCATACACATATTTAGCAGATGTTATTCGTCCATACACATATTTAACAGATGTTATTGATCCATACACATATTTAACAGATGTTATTGTTCCATACACATATTTAACAGATGTTATTGATCCATACACATATTTAGCAGATGTTATTGGTCCATACACATATTTAACAGATGTTATTTGTCACATATTTAGCAGATGTTATTGGTCCATACACATATTTAGCAGATGTTATTGGTCCAAATACATATTTAACAGATGTTATTGGTCACATATTTAGCAGATGTTATTGGTCCATACACATATTTAGCAGATGTTATTGGTCCATACACATATTTAGCTGATGTTATTGATCCATACACATATTTAGCAGATGTTATTGGTCCATACACATATTTAGCAGATGTTATTGATCCATACACATATTTAGCAGATGTTATTGGTCCATACACATATTTAGCAGATGTTATTCGTCCATACACATATTTAACAGATGTTATTGATCCATACACATATTTAACATATGTTATTGGTCCATACACATATTTAACACATGTTATTGATCCATACACATATTTAACAGATGTTATTGGTCCATACACATATTTAACAGATGTTATTGGTCCATACACATATTTAGTAGATGTTATTGGTCCATACACATATTTAGCAGATGTTATTGATCACATACACATATTTAGCAGATGTTATTGGTCCATACACATATTTAGCAGATGTTATTGATCACATACACATATTTAGCAGATGTTATTCGTCCATACACATATTTAACAGATGTTATTGATCCATACACATATTTAACAGATGTTATTGGTCCATACACATATTTAACAAATGTTATTGATCCATACACATATTTAACAGATGTTATTGGTCCATACACATATTTAACAGATGTTATTGGTCCATACACATATTTAACAGATGTTATTGGTCCATACACATATTTAACAGATGTTATTGATCCATACACATATTTAGCAGATGTTATTGGTCCATACACATATTTAGCAGATGTTATTGATCCATACACATATTTAACAGATGTTATTGGTCCATACACATATTTAACAGATGTTATTGGTCCATACACATATTTAACAGATGTTATTGGTCCATACACATATTTAACAGATGTTATTGGTCCATACACATATTTAACTGATGTTATTGGTCCATACACATATTTAACAGATGTTATTGGTCCATACACATATTTAACAGATGTTATTGGTCCATACACATATTTAGCAGATGTTATTGATCACATACACATATTTAGCAGATGTTATTGATCACATACCCATATTTAACAAATGTTATTGGTCACATATTTAGCAGATGTTATTCGTCCATACACATATTTAACAGATGTTATTGATCCATACACATATTTAACAGATGTTATTGGTCCATACACATATTTAGCAGATGTTATTGATCACATACACATATTTAGCAGATGATATTGATCACATACACATATTTAACAGATGTTATTGGTCCATACACATATTTAACAGATGTTATTGGTCCATACACATATTTAGCAGATGTTATGGGTCCATACACATATTTAACAGATGTTATTGGTCCAAATACATATTTAACAGATGTTATTGGTCCATACACATATTTAACAGATGTTATTGGTCATATATTTAGCAGATGTTATTGGTCCATACACATATTTAGCAGATGTTATTGATCCATACACATATTTAGCAGATGTTATTGATCACATATTTAGCAGATGTTATTGGTCCATACACATATTTAACAGATGTTATTGGTCACATATTTAACAGATGTTATTGGTCACATATTTAGCAGATGTTATTGGTCCATACACATATTTAGCAGATGTTATTGGTCCATACACATATTTAACAGATGTTATTGGTCACATATTTAGCAGATGTTATTGTTCCATACACATATTTAACAGATGTTATTGATCCATACACATATTTAACAGATGTTATTGGTCCATACACATATTTAACAGATGTTATTGATCCATACACATATTTAGCAGATGTTATTGGTCCATACACATATTTAACAGATGTTATTGGTCCATACACATATTTAGCAGATGTTATTGGTCCATACACATATTTAACAGATGTTATTGGTCCATACACATATTTAGCAGATGTTATTGATCCATACACATATTTAGCATATGTTATTGGTCACATATTTAGCAGATGTTATTGGTCCATACACATATTTAGCAGATGTTATTGGTCCAAATACATATTTAACAGATGTTATTGGTCACATATTTAGCAGATGTTATTGGTCCATACACATATTTAGCAGATGTTATTGGTCCATACACATATTTAGCAGATGTTATTCGTCCATACACATATTTAACAGATGTTATTGATCCATACACATATTTAACAGATGTTATTGGTCCATACACATATTTAACAGATGTTATTGATCCATACACATATTTAGCAGATGTTATTGGTCCATACACATATTTAACAGATGTTATTGGTCCATACACATATTTAGCAGATGTTATTGGTCCAAATACATATTTAACAGATGTTATTGGTCACATATTTAGCAGATGTTATTGGTCCATACACATATTTAACAGATGTTATTGGTCCATACACATATTTAGCAGATGTTATTGGTCCATACACATATTTAACAGATGTTATTGGTCCATACACATATTTATCAGATGTTATTGATCACATACACATATTTAGCAGATGTTATTGTGGGTGTAGCGGAATGCTTGTGTTCCTAGCTCCAACAGTGCAGTAATATCTAACAGTCACAACAATACACACACATCTAAAAAGTAAAAGAATGGAATTAAGAAATACAAATATTAGGACGAGCAATGTCAGAGACTGGAAAATAAATATATTTAGTACCAGTCAAAAGTTTGGACACACCTACTAATTCAAGGGTTTTTCTTTATTTTTACTATTTTCTACATTGTAGAATAATAGTGAAGACATCAAAACTATGAAATAACACATATGGAATCATGTAGTAATCAAAAAAGTGTTAAACAAATCAAGATATATTTTATATTTGAGACCCTTCAAATAGCCACCCTTTGCCTTGACAGCTTTGCACACTCTTGGCATTCCCTCAACCAGCTTCACCTGGAATGCTTTTCCAACAGTCTTGAAGGAGTTCCCACATATGCTGAGCACTTGTTGGCTGCTTTTCCTTGACTCTGCTGTCCGACTCATCCCAAACCATCTCAATTGGGTTGAGGTCGGGGGATTCTGGAGGCCAGGTCATCTGATGCAGCACTCCATCACTCTCCTTCTTGGTAAAATAGCCTTTACACAGCCTGGAGGTGTGTTGGGTCATTGTCCTGTTGAAAAACAAATGATAGTCCCACTAAGCCCAAACCAGATGGGATGGCATATCGCTGCAGAATACTGTGGTAGCCATGCTGGTTAAATAAATCACAGACAGCGTCACCAGCAAAGCACCCCCACACCATAACACCTCCTCCTCCATGCTTTACGGTGGGAACTACACATGCAGAGATCATCCATTCACCCACACCGCGTCTCACAAAGTCACGGCGGTTGGAACTAAAAATCTCCAATTTGGACTCCATAGCAAAGGACAAATTTCCACCGGTCTAATGTCCATTGCTCGTGTTTCTTGGCCCAAGTAGGTCTCTTCTTCTTATTGGTGTCACTTAGTAATGGTTTCTTTGCAGCAATTCGTCCATGAAGGCCTGATTCACACAGTCTCCTCTGAACAGTTGATGTTGAGATGTGTCTGTGACTTGAACTCTGTGAAGCATTTATTTGGGCTGCAATTTCTGAGGCTGGTAACTCTAATAAATGTATCCTCTGCAGCAGAGGTAACTCTGGGTCTTCCATTCCTGTGGCGGTCCTCATGAGAGCCAGTTTCATCATAGCGCTTGATGTTTTTTGCGACTGCACTTGAAGAAACTTTCAAAGTTCTTGAAATTTTCCAGATTGACTGACCTTCATGTCTTAAAGTTATGATGGACAGTCATTTCTCTTTGCTTATTTGAGCTTTTCTTGCCATAATATGGCCTTGTTCTTTTACCAAATAGGGGTATCTTCTGTATACCCCCCCTACCTTGTCACAACACAACTGATTGGCTCAAACACATTATGAAGCAAAAAATTCCACAAATTAACTATTAAGAAGGCGCATCTGTTAATTGAAATGCATTCCAGGTGACTACCTCATGAAGCTGGTTGAGAGAATGCCAAGAGAGTGCAAAGATGTCATCAAGGCAAAGGGTGGCTATTTGAAGAATCTCAAATATATAATATATTTTCATTTGTTTAACACTTTTTTGGTTACTACATGATTCCATATAAGTTATTTCATAGTTTTGATGTCTTCACTATTATTCTACAATGTAGAAAATAGTAAAAATAAAGAAAAACCCTTGAATGAGTAGGTGTGTCCAAACCTTTGACTGGTAGTGTATATATACATATACAGTGGGGAGAACAAGTTTTTGATACACTGCCGATTTTGCAGGTTTTCCTACTTACAAAGCATGTAGAGGTCTGTAATTTTTATCATAGGTACACTTCAACTGTGAGAGACGGAATCTAACGATGGCCAAGACCAGAGAGCTGTGTAAGGACATCAGGGATAAAATTGTAGACCTGCACAAGGCTGGGATGGGCTACAGGATAATAGGCAAGCAGCTTGGTGAGAAGGCAACAACTGTTGGCACAATTATTAGAAAATGGAAGAAGTTCAAGATGACGGTCAATCACCCTCGGTCTGGGGCTCCATGCAAGATCTCACCTCATGGGGCATCAATGATCATGAGGAAGGTGAGGGATCAGCCCAGAACTACACGGCAGGACCTGGTCAATGACCTGAAGAAAGCTGGGACCACAGTCCCAAAGAAAACCATTAGTAACACATTACGCCGTCATGGATTAAAATCCTGCAGCGCACGCAAGGTCCCCCTGCTCAAGCCAGCGCATGTCCAGGCCCGTCTGAAGTTTGCCAATGACCATCTGGATGATCCAGAGGAGGAATGGGAGAAGGTCATGTGGTCTGATGAGACAAAAATAGAGCTTTTTGGTCTAAACTCCACTCCCCGTGTTTGGAGGAAGAAGAAGGATGAGTACAACCCCAAGAACACCATCCCAACCGTGAAGCATGGAGGTGGAAACATCATGCTTTGGGGATGCTTTTCTGCAAAGGGGACAGGACGACTGCACCGTGTTGAGGGGAGGATGGATGGGGCCATGTATCACGAGATCTTGGCCAATAACCTCCTTCCCTCAGTAAGAGCATTGAAGATGGGTTGTGGCTGAGTCTTCCAGCATGACAACGACCCGAAACACACAGCCAGGGCAAATAAGGAGTGGCTCCGTAAGAAGCATCTCAAGGTCCAGGAGTGGCCTAGCCAGTCTCCAGACCTGAACCCAATAGAAAATCTTTGGAGGGAGCTGAAAGTCCGTATTGCCCAGCGACAGCCCCGAAACCTGAAGGATCTGGAGAAGGTCTGTATGGAGGAGTGGGCCAAAATCCCTGCTGCAATGTGTGCAAACCTGGTCAAGACCTACAGGAAACGTATGATCTCTGTAATTGCAAACAAAGGTTTCTGTACCAAATATTAAGTTCTGCTTTTCTGATGTATCAAATAATTATGTCATGCAATAAAATGCAAATTAATTACTAAAAATCATACAATGTGATTTTCTGGATTTTTGTTTTAGATTCCGTCTCTCACAGTTGAAGTGTACCTATGATAAAAATTACAGACCTCTACATGCTTTGTAAGTAGGAAAACCTGCAAAATCGGCAGTGTATCAAAAACTTGTTCTCCCCACTGTATATGTATATATACACTACCAGTCAAAGGTTTGGACACACCTACTCATTCAAGGGTTTTTCTTTATTTTTACTATTTTCTACATTGTAGAATAATAGTGAAGACATCAAAACTATGAAATAACTTATATGGAATCATGTAGTAACCAAAAAAGTGTTAAACAAATGAAAATATATTATATATTTGAGATTCTTCAAATAGCCACCCTTTGCCTTGATGACATCTTTGCACTCTCTTGGCATTCTCTCAACCAGCTTCATGAGGTAGTCACCTGGAATGCATTTCAATTAACAGATGTGCCTTGTTAAAGATTCATTTGTGGAATTTCTTTCCTTCTCAATGTGTTTCAGCCAATCAGTTGTGTTGTGACAAGGTAGGGGGATTTACAGAAGATAGCCCATAGAAGATAGCCCCTATGGTAGAAATTACAGACCTGTACATGCTTTGTAAGTAGGAAAACCTGCAAAATCGGCAGTGTATCAAATACTTGTTCTCCCCACTGAATATGTGATGGAATGTGTAGACATTATGGACAGTATGTGGATAGAATATATAGGACATCTGTAGAATACGTAGGATAGAATAAAATATGTACAGCAATAGCCTGAATAGGATAGGACTTGACTAAAATACAGTATATACATATGAAATGGGTCAAACAAAATCTAAACATTATTTAAACATTATTAAAGTGACCAGTGTTCCATGCTATGTACATTGGGCAGCAGCCCCTAAAGGTTTATGGTAGAGTAACCGGGTGGTAGCCGGCTAGTGACAGTGACTAAGTTCAGGGCAGGGTACCGGGTGGTAGCCGGCTAGTGACAGTGACTAAGTTCAGGGCAGGGTACTGGGTGGTAGCCGGCTAGTGACAGTGACTAAGTTCAGGGCAGGGTACTGGGTGGTAGCCGGCTAGTGACAGTGACTAAGTTCAGGGCAGGGTACCGGGTGGTAGCCGGCTAGTGACAGTGACTAAGTTCAGGGCAGGGTACTGGGCGGAGGCGGGCTGGTGGTGATTATTTAACAGTCTGATGGCCTTGAGATAGCAGCTGTTTTTCAGTGTCTCAGTGTCTGATACTGTCTAGTTTGAATGGAGCTGGTGGTCTAAGCCAATGATGAGTATATACTGAATGTGGTCGATCTGTGCTCTGACTGGCTTCTGTGACTTAATGCTGTCTTCCCAGAACAAACTATCAGGCCTGTTGTTACATTGACATTGCCTTTGTGTTACCCCTGTATTAATGCTCTCTCTCTCTCTCTCTCTCTCTCTCCCTCTCTCTCTCTCAGAGGGAGGTATGCTATGGCGGTGTCTCAGAGTAGTGTTAGTACTTGGAGCAGTAAGCAGGTGTCTGGCTGGCTGAAGCAGGAGGGGTTTGGGCAGTATGTGGAGCTGCTGTGTTCTAAACACCGTGTGGATGGCCTCAGCCTGCTGACTCTAGGGGAGGCTGACCTGCGTGAACCCCCTCTGGGCCTCACTGTGCTGGGGGACATCAAGAGGCTGGCCCTGGCCCTGCGGAGGCTCCAAAGACAGAACCAAGATCAGCTGGAGGAGATGGGAATAGGGTTAATGGAGATAGGGTTAGGGGGATTAGGGGCTGCTGCTGGGAGGGACAGGGCCTGTCACGGGGATGACTGGGGGGATCACAGGGCCGACAGGTGGTGTAACGGAGGGGAACATGTGTGTAACAGGGCAGCGCGTCGTCAGATGGACTGTGGGGTCTCAGGGTCATGGTTGGGGTCGCGACCCCGGTCAGGGACAGAGTTAGAAGAAGACCAGTGCCACATTCACTCCACTGGGGACAGGAAGTGCGTTCTAGGGCGTCTGGACCCGGAGCTGTGGAAGACAGTAGTCAGCTCTGTTTACGTCATGCTGGTCTTCGGATTTACCTCCTTCGTCATGGTGATCGTCCACAACCGCGTTCCCGATATGACAACTTACCCCCCACTGCCCGACATCTTCCTGGACAGGTGAGTCTGATCTTTAACCTCTAACCCCTGACCTCTAATCCCACTGCCAGACATTTTCCTGAACAGGTGAGTTTAATCTCTAACCCCTGACCTCTAATCCCACTGCCAGACATTTTCCTGAACAGGTGAGTTTGACCTCTAACCCCCGACCTCTAATCCCACTGCCAGACATTTTCCTGAACAGGTGAGTTTAATCTCTAACCCCTGACCTCTAATCCCACTGCCAGACATTTTCCTGAACAGGTGAGTTTAATCTCTAACCCCTGACCTCTAATCCCACTGCCAGACATTTTCCTGAACAGGTGAGTTTAATCTCTAACCCCTGACCTCTAATCCCACTGCCAGACATTTTCCTGAACAGGTGAGTTTAATCTCTAACCCCTAGCCTCTAATCCCACTGCCAGACATTTTCCTGAACAGGTGAGTTTAATCTCTAACCCCTGACCTCTAATCCCACTGCCAGACATTTTCCTGAACAGGTGAGTTTGACCTCTAACCCCCGACCTCTAATCCCACTGCCAGACATTTTCCTGAACAGGTGAGTTTAATCTCTAACCCCTGACCTCTAATCCCACTGCCAGACATTTTCCTGAACAGGTGAGTTTAATCTCTAACCCCTGACCTCTAATCCCACTGCCAGACATTTTCCTGAACAGGTGAGTTTAATCTCTAACCCCTGACCTCTAATCCCACTGCCAGACATGTTCCTGAACAGGTGAGTTTAATCTCTAACCCCTGACCTCTAATCCCACTGCCAGACATTTTCCTGAACAGGTGAGTTTAATCTCTAACCCCTGACCTCTAATCCCACTGCCAGACATTTTCCTGAACAGGTGAGTTTAATCTCTAACCCCTGACCTCTAATCCCACTGCCAGACATTTTCCTGAACAGGTGAGTTTAATCTCTAACCCCTGACCTCTAATCCCACTGCCAGACATTTTCCTGAACAGGTGAGTTTAATCTCTAACCCCTGACCTCTAATCCCACTGCCAGACATTTTCCTGAACAGGTGAGTTTAATCTCTAACCCCTGACCTCTAATCTCACTGCCAGACATTTTCCTGAACAGGTGAGTTTGACCTCTAATCCCTGACCTCTAATCTCACTGCCAGACATTTTCCTGAACAGGTGAGTTTAATCTCTAACCCCTGACCTCTAATCCCACTGCCAGACATTTTCCTGAACAGGTGAGTTTAATCTCTAACCCCTGACCTCTAATCCCACTGCCAGACATTTTCCTGAACAGGTGAGTTTAATCTCTAACCCCCTGACCTCTAATCCCACTGCCAGACATTTTCCTGAACAGGTGAGTTTAATCTCTAACCCCTGACCTCTAATCCCACTGCCAGACATTTTCCTGAACAGGTGAGTTTAATCTCTAACCCCTGACCTCTAATCTCACTGCCAGACATTTTCCTGAACAGGTGAGTTTAATCTCTAACCCCTGACCTCTAATCCCACTGCCAGACATTTTCCTGAACAGGTGAGTTTAATCTCTAACCCCTGACCTCTAATCCCACTGCCAGACATTTTCCTGAA